>NC_133453.1:44822040-45162873 GCF_048565385.1 Saimiri boliviensis
GAAATAGAAAACCTTACCTTCTGGGATGATCTCAGTCACCAGAGAAATACATTTAATATGATCTTAACAATTTCAACCATAACGTGTGTTGGACATTGACTGTCTGGCAGGCACTATGATCGGCACATTATCTGTACTGTCATTTAATTTTTAAAACAATCCTCCAAAAGGAGAGATTTCTATTTACATCTTGTATCTAGTTAATACTCAGTCTTCCCATTCTAAAATCCTGTTGATTTTGTTTCTTCCGTTAGCATAGGAATATAATTTTAAAGAGCTCTAAATATACAAATTTTAAAACAAGTTTATTTTAATCACTAGAAATAAATGCTTATTTTAAAAATCTTTATCATGGCTTTTCAAATCTATATGACTAGATTTGCATTTTTTATGGATAATTGAGATATTACTTTGTTTTACTGAAAATCTTGGCTTTCTATAACACAAAAATCTATCATTTTTGATAGGAAAATACTCTGATTTTAATCTTTCATATATTTATGTTATAGGAGTCTTTCTAAAAGATTTTTTCTACTTGCTGTTCCTTATAAAAGGCAGATGTTGATCTAGATAATATATAGCACATAGGTTTTTATGACTGTGTAACCTGTGCTAAAGTGCTGATATCACATACAGTCACACGTAACAAATGTACACATGCATTAACAAGCGAACGCAGATGCTGAATTTCTAATTTTTTTTTATATCCCTGCAAGGGGCAAACTCTTTTTAGAGAGAGAGGGTAGAAGTCAGCTGAATGTAACTCCCAGGTCAATGATAATGATATAGGTGGCTTTTCTGACTGTAGATTGTCAAGCTAAAAGGAAGAGACAGTGTGATTGGCTGACAATCATAGTATATTATTTGATCTTATTATTAAACAAGCAAAAAACTCTGAAGATACTTTCTCTGGTTATAAAAATAATACCTATTCATTGTGTTAAATTTAGAAGACAGAGAAAAGAGAAATCACATGTAAATGATGGTTACTTTATGGTATATTCCTGTGTTTAAAAATTATTCTTATTTTTTGGTGTGTCCATATATACTTTTAGAGAAAGAATTTTGATCTACTGGGCATATTCTATTGTAACCCTCTTTTCACTTAAGAATATAGTGTGTACATCTTTATGTGTACCATATAGTGTTTCTAAAAATAGATTATAATTTAGCAAAGACTTTAAAAATTTCCTTCAAAATCAGTTTAACCAAGTCTCAAAATTCGGAAAGGCAAGATGTTGGCTAGATTTGCAATCAGTGTTTGTTGGCTCATTATAATAATAGCTGATATTAACTGAATATTTACCATGTGTCAGATACTGTGATAAATATTTATTGAAATGATCTGCTTTGATTCTTCTAGGATCTGTTCTGCTCAATACTTTATAAGGATTATCCAGTTTAATTCTTAGACCAGTGAAGTAGGAGCTATTATTAATATTATTCACATTACAGTAGAAGAAACAGAGGCATATTTTGTCCCAGTTCACCTAGCCTAGTTAATGACAGAGCTAGACTGAAACCCAGGCAGTCTTTATTTCAGTATACTCCTATATGCACCATGCTATCCTGTCTCTTCCCAGGCACTGGAAATTGCTTTTCATACTTTCACTTTACTTTCTTGTATTTTGTTTTGAATTTTAGAATTGGTAGAGTGTTCTGGTTATTGAAGTAAACTTTAGTGAATTTGTAGTATAAAATATTGGTAAAAAAAATCGTAAAGTATTCAAGAATGAATTTGTTACCTAAACTATGCTGTTGTACATATGAAGAATACACATCTATTTTTATGTATATTTAGGGGATCTAAATATTTAAATTCATATTTTATACAGTTTTCTAATAATTTCAAGTTATTTGGCCTGATTTTTATAAGATAGGACTAGATTATTAGTATTTATATCTTGTAAAGTACCTAACAAAGAATATATTCTAAGAGAATCTAAAGTGTACTCTCTTCATTTTCTTATTTGCTTATGATTGCATTAGTAATATTACTTAATGTATTATTTGTAATATTATTTTGAGTGTCTTTGCAGGAATGTATTTAGATCAGTTTCTATTTTGAGAGGATTTGTATCATCAAAACTAAACAATGTAACCAGAAAGGGAAGGAGTGATGATGTCATTGCCAGTCTGTGCCTTGGTTCCCACTCTGCCCTCAAGAGATCTTGAGAATGGGTGTGAAAAATGAATACTGACATGCAGACCAAGGGCTCCTAGGCAGTTTGTATATTAATTATTCTTGAAGATTAATGTATTTCTTTTTTAAATTAAAAAAAATAATGTGAATTCCCAAAATTGTTATTTTGGAGTTCACTACTACAAATTTAATAGCAAACTCCACTTTTCAATACTCAGATTATCATGTTATGTTGAGGCAGATGTTAAAATTAATGTCTCATGAATTTACAGGGAGTTTTGGTGGGTAGAATGGGGTTAAAGTGACATATACATAATTGGAGCTTTCGCATGTATTTCTTATAAGCTGTCCTATAGCGTTTTTTTCTGCAAAGTCAGAAAGTGTACAGCAGCAAATCTTTGTGGCTTCTGACTGGCTCACTACGTTCAGATGGCTCAATTGCAAGTTATATCTGCAGTGTGAAGTGTCATTCCTTGTGACTCTCAACTTGGGATTCAAATTTGAGCCCACCATTATTTTTTCTTCTTATGGCTCATAAAACTTATGACATATTTCTTCCTCTTGGTAGTCACTGAGACTTCCGAATCCCCCAGTTTCAACCCCTCTAAAGAATCACTGCCCAGTCCATCATTAATTCATTCAACAAACATTACTGATCACCTACTACAGTACATGCTAGATACTGTTCTTGATGTGGTTGTAGCAGTGAGCCAAAGAAGTAAAAATACAGTAATAGTGTTTTCTAGAGTGAGTTCCTGTTTTGTCACATAGAATATACTTGCATATTCCCAAACATACCTTACAAATTTGATGAATAACTGTATAAATGTTTTTGCAATGATGTTCTGACTGACAAATTTTATCTTACTTAGATTTAATCACCCCCCCCCCAAAAAAGCGTTGATTTTCATGATATTTCTGCTTTATAGGTGACTATAAGTAACTGATTCTAAGTTATATTGCAGGTAAATAGCAGAGTTAGGTTTTAGGTTCCAATGATTTATTACAAACCTAGGAATTTTTCACTGTGCCATTTTCAGCGTTTTTTAAATTTTAATTCTTTAGAATTTATTTATTTATTTTGGTTCTGGCCCCAAGCATTCTGGATGAAGCTACAATACAGGATGGTGTTGGCTAAGAATGCAGATTCTTACTCATATTATGTAGCTTCACATTTTGGCCATCTGTTTACTGTGTGACCTTTTACAAGTTTCTTAACCTAATTGTACTTGTTTCTTCTGTAAAATGGGTGTAATAACCATGTACCTCCCATGTTTGTCATGAAGCTCAAAATAGATTATATATATATATATATATATATATATATATATATATATATGTGTATCATATATATGAATTGATGTATATATGAATGATACATATATAAATTGATATATATGAATATCATCTATTTTGAGCCTCATGACAAAACAGAGTATGAATTGATATATGTGTATATATATGAAGAAAGCACAAAGAGCTACTGTTTTTATTATCTTTATTGCAGTGAAGGCAGGCTGCAACATTATTGGATCATAAAGCAATTCAGTTTTATTTATTAATATTCAAGTATTAGTACCAGAATTTGAAATAGTCTCATCACTTCTTTTCTTTTTCTTTTTCTTTTTATTATTTATTTATTTATTTATTTATTTGAGATGGAGTCTTGCCCTGTAGCTCAGGCTGGAGTGCAGTGCTGTGATCTTGGCTCACTACAACCTTCGCCTCCCAGGTTCAAGTGATTCTCCTGCCTCAGCTTCTGGAGTAGCTGAGAGTACAGGCACCTGCCACCATGCCTGGCTAATTTTTGTATTTTTAGTAGAAATGGGGTTTCACCATGTTGGCCAGGCTGGTCTCCAACTCCCGACCTTCAGTGATCCGCCTGTCTCAGCCTCCCATGGTGCTAGGATTACAGGCATGAGCCACCGCGCCCGGCCATCAACACTTATTTTTTTCCTTAAAGATCTCTCACTTCCCTGCCCTGTCTTTAAGTGTATGTATTAACATTTATATAGTTCTATGTCTTTTACTTAACAGGTAAACAATATTTAAAAGTTTTTAGGTGAATGAATTTTCAAGTCTCTGTTCTTTGAATTTTATTTTAGTGCTGCAGGTGGAGAAATTTTCAACCTGTGTTTACCTGAGTTGGCTGAAATGATTTCTGAAAACGATGTTATCAGACTCATTAAACAAATACTTGAAGGGGTTTATTATCTACATCAGAATAACATCGTACACCTTGATTTAAAGGTAACGTAACGTGATTTAAAGTAATACAACATCTGTCTTCTTCTGCTGCTCTTTGTACGTACAATTGCAGACTAGTATTAACAGGAAACAATGGTCAATCCTGGTTGTCTAGACCGCACTGGTGTACTCTTTATTTAACTGCGTGCTATGTGGCCTTAATTTTATATTGGCAGAAAGGAGGAGACTACATGTGTGAGTAGCTCAAATTAATCACTGGGCTCTTAAAATGTATCATTGCTGTGTTCTAATCCTACATTAGATGGAATTGTTCCATTCCATCCCAGTCTTACAACCATATCCTGGACCTTCTTATTTTATAAGGCTGTCTATCTCTGAAATGCTTAATTATGTAATCTCCATCTCTGAAAATAACTCCTGCTAATCCTCATTCATTTGCTCCCATTACCTTCGTTCATTTTTGTCTTGAGGCTTTCAGTCTTTTGGCTCCTTCCAGATCATTCCAACTCTTTGCCCAAGCCCCAAACCTCCAGTCTCTTGTCTCCATCTCTCATGTTCTTATTCTTTCTCTTTATCCTTCCTTCATAGCCACACAAGGACCTTAAGATCCAAATCACTCTGACTCTTATTTTGCAAGAATTAGATTCTTTTATTTTTATGTGGTCTCCTTGCATGATCCTTTGGCTTCTACTACCACTTTAATGATAATAATAATTCCAAAATCTCCACCTATAGCCCAGGCCTCTCCCTTAACTTCCAAATACTCTTACTGCCTTTTCAAAAGAAAAAACTCCATAGTTTTGTTTTGGGCCCCACTATGGAACAGGGGAACAGTATTTACTATCTAGTATCCCTGCTATTTCCTCAACTGATAAAATATTGGAAAAGAAGCAGCATATTAAATGCCAAGATAATCGTGCTCCCATCAGCTTCTTCTTGGGTCATTTTCCTGCTAAAGTCAACCCAAGTACATTACATAGCATCATATACCACTTGAAGTCTGGGATGGCATATAAACCTGTGGTTGACAACAACAGAGCTAATTATCTTTACCTTTTCTCCTGTAGTAGGCTCTGTGCTTTAATAATAAATAAGCATGAGATTTTCCCAAAGTTAAGCAATTGTTATATATAATTCTTTGCACAGATTTTGGGAGCAGTACCTTAGCAGGGGTATGGGTTATGACAGCAGCAGGGGACTTTGTAATAGGCCATGGGCCTGCAGTAGTAAAGCAAAGTCACATGGTTCTAGGAGGCAACGGATGAGGTGTACTATGCCTCTTACTGTCTAAGCTAAAGCCAGGGAACAGTCAGACCCGGCTCATCCAGAATCACCACATTGTACGGAACCATTTTTCATTTCTGGAAATGTTTACTTGCTCATTCCTCATGCCTTCTTTTGTGCTGTTCCCCAGAGCACATTTCTTTTTCCTTTTTCTTTCTTTTTTTTTTTTTTAGACAGGATCTCACTATGTTGCACAGGCTACTCTTGAACTCTTGAGTTCAAACAATCCTCCCACCGTTGCCTCCCAAGTAGCTGAGACTACAGGTTCACACCACTGCACCCAGCTACCCAGAGCACATTTCTAACCAGCATACTCTTACTTTAAGACTCAGCTTAAGCATCATCTCTATGCAAAGACTTCTTGGAATTTCTTATTGACAGAATGAGGTAGTCTTTTTATTACTGAATATTCTATATCTTAAACAATTTTTCCATCTAACTTCTTTTTTCTTCAAACATAGAATCCTTTTTGAGTGTGTTTTTCACTTTATGCATCGTTAAATAATAGCTCCTCCTAAGTAATATGTCAGAAAATGTTTGATACATGATTCAATGAAATGTATAATAGCTAAGCAATAAATTCCACTTAATATACCTCCCATCTGAGACTAGTATTCTTTTATTGTATATTACTTATCATGTTTTTGTTGTACTTTATTTAGCCACAGAATATATTACTGAGCAGCATATACCCTCTCGGGGACATTAAAATAGTAGATTTTGGAATGTCTCGAAAAATAGGGAATGCATGTGAACTTCGGGAAATCATGGGAACACCAGAATATTTAGGTATGAATTTCCTTTTATTTCCTATACCATTTTGAAATGTATTAAGTAAATGATACCTCTGTGGAACTTGGTATCATTTAGAGCATGTAATTCAATTCAGTTAAAAGGATTTGATTAGTTCAAGTATTTTGATACATTAAAACTTGGTTATGACACAATTAAATGTATTGAATAAAAGTATCAAAACATTTACAGCAGTTCAGGGGAAACTGTATATTTCAGTGTACAAGTTGAACGTTTGTGTATAAAGGCTTTGTACATAAGGAAAAAAGAAATGGATAAGAGTGAAGTTAAGGAAAAATGGAAAATGAAAAACTGCAACAGTCAAGTGGCCCACGATTGCCTTTGAAGCCTGGCTAGTGCCTGGATCTCACTTCTAATTTCTGTCTGGTCCCAATTCCAGAGTGTTTGCAATACAGGTATCTTAAGTTTAAACTGACAGGAATTGTTAGCCGGCCACCTCCTTTTTGTTTATTGCTGCTGCTTTAAAATAGGAGGTTTTGCGTAGGGTTGTGAAAGTGGGTTTGAAGAAGAGTGCCAAAAAGACCCTTTGATTAGGTAATCTGGGCATATTGCATGAAATCCACAAATTAGATAATGCATATGAAAGGTTTTTAAGTTGTATAAAGCAGCATATACATTTGAAGTATTTTAACTTATAATAATAATCTTGTTACCTTTTTTTGTTTGTTCATACTTACACTCCCCATGTGGACATTGAAAAGATACAACTAAACAGAACAGATGCGACTCAGGCAGCTGTCTTTTACAAAAATGAAAAACAAAGAGAATTCCTAACTTTGAATACTAACTGGGGCTATAGTCCTAGAATAAATGAATGTAATTATTGCTAACAAAGCTCACAGAAATATGTGAAAATGTTGTAGGTGGTTTAACAGAAGCTGACTATATATGATTTAAAGGCTTTATTAATAAATGTTATACTTTAGAAAACAGTTTCTTTTTGGAGAAATTATGAAACCATATTTCGAAACAAGAAACTTATTTTTCAGTCATAAATCCTACTTTGGACTTTACTAATTTGAAATATATGGTAATGTTTAGAAAGCATAGAGAATTTGTTTTGTACCTTTTTTGGCAAGTGAAGACAGCAGAAAATTAATTGCTTTAGAAATTAGGTCCTTGATAGTTTAAGAGGAATGTTTAATCCACTTGAAAATCTACCATTTCAAGCCCAGGCACAGTGGCTCATGCTTTTAATCCCAGTACTTTGGGAGGCTGAGGCTGGCAGATCACAAGGTCAGGAGTTCGAGACCAGCCTGGCCAACATGGTGAAACCCCATCTCTACTAAAAGTAAAAAAATTACCTGGGCATGGTGGCAGGTGCCTGTAACTTTAGCCACTCATGAAGCTGAGGCAGGAGAATAGCTTGAACCTGGGAGATAGAGGTTGCAGTGAGCTGAGATCGCACCATTGTACTCCAGCCTGGGTGACAAAGCGAGACTCCATTTCAAAAAAAGCAGAAAGGAAAATATAGCATTTCTGGCTGGGTGCAGTGGCTCATGCCTATAATCCTAGCACTTTGGGAGGCTGAGGCGGGTGTATCGCTTGAGGGTCAGGAGTTTGAGACCAGCCTAACCAACATGGTGAAACCCAATCTCTACTAAAAATACAAAATTAGCCAGGTGTGGTGGTGCATGCCTGTAATCCCAGATACTTGGGAGGCTGAGGCAGCAGAGTCGCTTGAATCCAAGAGGCAGAGGTTGCAGCGAGCTGAGATCATGCCATTTGTACTCCAGCCTGGGCAACAAGAGCGATACTCCATCTCAAAAAAGTAAAAAGAAAATCTAGCATTTTCAAGAAGCATAATTTACTCATAATGCCATTGCAGATGCACGTGATCCTATTTACCCCAGAAGAGAAACTTAAATTAGTCTAATAAAATAATGCAAATTAATTCCAGAATAATAAAACTAAATTAAAAAAAAAATTCTAGCTTCCAGCATTTTACTTTTTTATGATTTTTTTTCCTGAGATTAACCTTAATGAGTTTAACTACCTAGCCACTAGTTACTCCAAGAATATTATCAGTGTTTTTGAACCATCTTCTCATAGAATTGACTCAATATTAGGGATGTTTAAATGTCCAATCACAGAATAATACTGTGCTAAATTTCTAAATTTCTATTATCTTATATCACTAGGCTTTCCAAAATTAAATCCAGTTATAATTTTTTTATTTTTGAGAGGGAGTCTCAGTCTGTCACCCAGGCTGGAGTGCAGTGGTGTGATCTCAGTTCACTGCAACCTCCACCTCCTGGGTTCAAGGGATTCTTCTGCCTCAGCCTCCTGAGTAGCTGGGATTATAGGCATGTGCCACCATGCCTGGCTAATTTTCATATTTTTAGTAGAGACAGGGTTTCACCATGTTAGCCAGGCTGGTCTCAAACTCCTGGCTTCGGGTGATCTGCTCACCTTGGCCTCCCAAATTGCTGAGATTACAGGTGTGAGCCATCACGCCCATCCCCAGTTATAATTTAATATAAAGCAGTTTTCTTGTTTTAAATTTGTCAATATTTAATTTAAATTTTATCTTCTCTTTCAGCTCCAGAAATCCTGAACTATGATCCCATTACCACAGCAACAGATATGTGGTAAGCTTTTGTTAGTTACCTAAACACCTTTGTGGAAAGTTGTGAAATGTATATTCTGGAGTTCTTTGACTCCAAGAGTAAATAATAAGGCTTTCTTCAAAAGATTTTATTTGAATATCATTATTAAGCTATAGGAAAATGTTTACCTATCCATTCTTTTTATATAACACTTAAGTTCTGAGCCAAAAGTACAGAAATAAATATGAAAATCTAAAGAACAAAATAACTGCAGTATAGTGCTGCATGTTTTATAATAAAGGCGAAATGCTTAACAAGCATAGAAGCAGCAGCAGACAGTCCATTGCTGGATTCCACCTCACGAAGGGTGACATCTGATCTAGGTCTAAAAGAGTTGGCTGGGCATGGTTCATGCCTGTAATCCCAGCACTTTGGGAGGCTGATCAGGCAGATCACGAGGTCAGGAGTTTCAGACCAGCCTGGCCAACATAGTGAAACCCCATCTCTACTAAAAATACAAAAATTAACCGGGCGTGGTGGTGGGCTTCTGTAATCCCAGCTACTCAGGAGGATGAGGCAGGAGAATCACTTGAATCAGGCAGGGGGAGATTGCAGTGAGCCGAGATCACACCATTGCACTCCAACCTAGGTGACAGAGACTGTCTCAAAAAAAAGCTAGAAGAGGTATTTTTTAAGCAGAAAAATGAGGTCAAGTCCACCCAAAAATGTACTTTTATGAGAGTACATCTCTAGGAAATTGTGAGTTTTTGTGGCTAGCAAAGAGAGAATAGGATAGGAAATAGAATCAGAACTGATACTGGAGCTTCAGTTGAGACCACAGAGGGGACTGACTCCACAGACCAACTGGAAGGTTTAGACCTGTTCTCTGTGTTCCATGGAGCTGCTCATGGGTTTGCCCAGGAACAAAAGATGGTATGGCTAAATAAGTTGGTAAAACATGTAATCTGTATTGTCTTTTTCTGGCTCCTGGGCATCAGACTTGCCATTAACATATTTACAGATTTGAAAGATCTGCAGTGAAAAAATTTGCCTGCCCAGCTTTGCGCTTCACCAAACTTGCAGTGTCTATTTGCGCAGAACTTCTCTTTACATCTCATAAGGCATTACTTTGCCCTTGGAAACCATTTAGGAAATGCTACAGCAGCTTTCCGTACTCCACAGCAGGTATTTCTGTGAAGGGTAGATTGTAGCGATAATTATGTATATTGTATACAATGTATTTATGTAACAGGTGTGCATTCATGGTATTCTCTTTCTGTGAGGCACACTTTGAGATCATTATTTTAGTTTTGATAATACAGGAATTTTGAAAAGCAATTTAAGTCTGTAGTATAACTGTACCAGTTTTGAGGAGAGGAGTATATTGAATGTTGATTGTACTTTATATAAATGTTCAAAAATAAACATATATTTTAAGTTCCCCTCCCTTGTTTTTCAGGAATATTGGTATAATAACATATATGTTGTTAACTCACACATCACCATTTGTGGGAGAAGATAATCAAGAAACATACCTCAATATTTCTCAAGTTAATGTAGATTATTCAGAAGAAACTTTTTCATCAGTTTCACAGCTGGCCACAGACTTTATTCAGAGCCTTTTAGTAAAAAATCCAGAGTAAGTAATAATTCTTTTAAATACTGTTACAAATTTAATTTGTTTAAATACTATTACAGAATAAATAATATATGCCTATTAAGAAATTATATTCTAAAACAATAAAATTATTAGAAATATGCTCAAGTTCTATGTAGAATGGAGAGAGAGGTAGTATGAACAGTCATTAACAAATATATAACTTCGGATATAAAATATACAACAAGGGATTTTGAAGTGAAGGAAAGATTAATTTCTCTTACAACCCTCTACTCATTATTATTATTATTCTCTTCTGTACTGTTTGGATTTTATACTGAGTATGTGTTATTTTCACAATAAATAAAAATTATGTCTATAATCTATCAAACTGAAGACACTTTCAACTTGATTTTTAGTTCTCACTTTTCCCTTGGTGCTTTCTTTCAAAGGAAAAGACCAACAGCCGAGATATGCCTTTCTCATTCTTGGCTACAGCAGTGGGACTTTGAAAACTTGTTTCACCCTGAAGAAACTTCCAGTTCCTCTCAAATTCAGGATCATACTATAAGGTCCTCTGAAGACAAGACTTCTAAATCCTCTTGTAATGGAACCTGTGGTGATAGAGAAGACAAAGAGAATATCCCAGAGGATAGCAGCATGGTTTCCAAAAGATTTCGTTTCGATGACTCATTGCCCAATCCCCATGAACTTGTTTCAGATTTGCTCTGTTAGCACTTTTCTCTTTGACTTATTTGGACTGAATTTGAAATTTTATATTCACTCCAGTGAGATTATGGTTTGTAGCTTCATGTATGACATGTTTATGTTGTAAATGCACTTTTGCATAGAATAATTTAGGGAAGTGTTTTAATGTTAAATTAATAGTTGCTAGCATAGTATGATTTCCTATTCGGAGATAGCTCTGCACAGAAGAAAATATTTAAATATATGAAAAAAAGTAAATTTGTACATGTATAGGAGTTTATATGTTAATGAAATAATTCAAGTTCAAATGAACTTAACAAAATGTTTTGCATATCAACAAAAAAAGTGGCTTGAGTTTTATTATGGTTGGTGTAAACTGAACACAATGAAAACATTGGAATTTAATACGCTCTCTAAGGTGACTGTTATATCATGCCTCTGTCAAAATAATTTGTTTAGGAAAGCAATATGAAGTTTAAGCCAAAATGTGTACTTTCTACTTTATAGATGCTCAAGAGACGTTTTACAGTTGAAAATGTTTTTTCTCTTCTTTTCTTTTTGAGACAGAGTCTTACTCTGTTGCCCAGGCTGGAGTGCAGTGGCGTGACCTCAGCTGACTGCCACCTCCACTTCCTGGGTTCAAGCGATCTCCTGCCTTAGCTTCCTAAGTAGCTGGGACTGCAGGCGCACGCCACTGCGCCCAACTAATTTTTGTATTTCTCGTAGAGATGGGATTTCATGATGTTGGCCAGGCTGGTCTCAAACTCCTGACCTTGTTATCTGCCTGTCTCGGCCTCCCAAGGTGCTGGCCCACCACACCCGGCCCTGAAAATGTTTTTCAATTACAAATAGTTTGAAACTACATAAGATTTGCATTCTTTAGGGTCTGTTATATGAGAGAGATCCTTTAACCAGAGCAAAGAGGGAGTTAGAAACCTGATCAGGAATATTCTTTACAAGTTGAAGCAGAGAAAAGAGTAGCATGGCTTCAGTTTTTAACTCAAATGTCTTTTTCCCCCTCTCAACTTACTGGAAATCTAATTAGCTCTAAGAAGATGGAGATAGTTGGTATGCAAGTGTAGAGGTTTTTTTAATCCTCCAGAATTTCTAGAATAGAAGATACTTAGGTAAGTTAAATATCCTCTATTTTTGGTCAAACATTTATTAATTGAATATAGAAGAAAAATGTTGACACTCAGACAGCTTACTGAATTTTAGATGTCTTCTACATCTTAGAATACAACCCAGTCATGCAGATTTCTAAAAGTATGCATAAAAATTTACAGCACCGATAGGACTATTAACGCAGTGGCAAGGCTGATGTGATCATAAAACATGACATCAGGCTCATCTGAAGTTGTTGTGTGAAATTCCTAGTGAGTGAGGAGGCTCAGGTTAGAGTGGCCCCTTATTGCTGTCTTTTGTTGGGACCAATGCAAGGAAGAGACTAGGGAGAGCAGAATGTTTGATTATGGTCAGTGACTGTGTCCAGCCCTAATGGTGGGGAAAGTTAGTCCTTTTGGGTAATCTTTTATGAATTTTCACCTGATAACCATTAAGTTATATTGGTCTATTATTATGTTAAGATAACTGTGATCTCATGACCATGTTGCTGTGTCAAAAGAAGCTATTTTGACAATCAGTAACAACAACCTGGTGTTCCTCCTTTGAATCTTTAACTTCTCAAAGTTTTGTTAAGACTCCAAATTCTTTAATAATAACTTAAAACAGTTTTGAATAACTGTCAGGTCACCTTATTTGACTACATGGTGAATTCTTTTAACATCTTCAGCATTTGTTGAGGAAAAGTTTTTTCTATTATGTGTATGTATGCACCTGTGTGTATGTATCAGTGTGTGTATATATCTATAGATAGATACAATATATTCTTTAGACAGTTTTCAAGATTCTTTGCTGTAGTATATTGTGCCCAACTCAGGTGCCAAAGGAGAGCGCTCTTTTTTTTTTTTTTTTTTGAGACGGAGTTTCACTCTGTCACCCAGGCTGGAGTGCCGTGGTGTGATCTTGGCTCACTGCAACCTCCCCCTCCTGGGTTGAGGCAATTCTCCTACCTCAGCCTCCCGAGTAGCTGGAATTACAGATGCATGCCACTGTGCCTGGCTAATTTTTGTATTTTTAGTAGAGATGGGGTTTCACCATGTTGACCAGGCTGGTCACGAACTCCTGACCTCAAGTGATCCCCCACCTCGGTCCCTCAAAGTGTTGGAATTATAGGCATTAGCCACCAGGTCCAGCCCAGGAGTTCTCTTCTTATGACATATACATATAAATTCCTTAAATAGTTCGTTGGTCCAATAAACCAGACATTGTCGGATCTAAATTGAGCTCTCGTGTATCCAAAACTGATAAGTTGTTTCTAAATTATCAGTTGTCCATGTGCTTGCCTTTGGTATTAAGAGAATGCAAGTAAAGCTTAGTAGGTCATTGGATAATGAGGAAATGTTTCTGAAGACCATATTTTTAATTTTTAGAGGAATTATGCCATCCCAAAAAATAAAAATCAAGAAATATTTGAATTTTAAATTATAAGCTCATTTGTAAAAAGATGTTATACCAACTTTCTCTTTCTCTGAAAATCTTAAAATAGTTTATATAATACAGAGTGATAAATTTCTGTGCCTTTTTTCCCTAATATTAAGTTTTATAGTAAAAAAAGCAACTAGTTGTTGCACAAAGCATATAAAAATCCAATCTTTTTACAAAGGTGAATTTAAATAATTTTATTGATTGGAATATTAAAAAAAAAGCACCCAATCTTTTAAGAGCTTTTTAGCAAAAGACTCAATTCTTACTCTTTTTCTCCACAGGTTGAAAAGCATGATGTATTTCTCGAAAGTAGGAATCTAGAGAGCCTCTGTGAGTGGACAGAAGTAACACTTGAACGCATGCGAAAATAAGTGTTATATTGTGATATTTTAAAGTTTAATTTGCTTTTTGGGTAGTATTCCTAAATAGATGGGATTTTTAAATAGATGATATATAGATGACAATTAAAATGGTCATTTTATTTTCCCTGCAGTAAAGAACATAGATCTGAGCAGTGAAATTGTAATGGCACTTTAAAAGAAGTAAGCAGTTAACTATTCTCTAGTCCAGCAATCCCCAACCTTTTTGGCACTAGGGACGGATTTTGCGGAAGAAAATTTTTCCATGGGACTTAGGGGTAGGGGGACGGTTTCAGGCACATTACGTTTATCATTAGATTCTCGTAAGGAGCATGCAACCTAGATCCCCTGTGTGTGTGATTCACAATAGGATTGGAGCTCCTATGAGAATCGAATGCCATGGCTGATCTAACAGGAAGCAGAGCTCAGGCAGTAATACTTGGCACCTCCCCTACCCCCCGCCCCTTCTGTACAGACTGGTTGTGGCCCAGGGTTTGGGGACCCCTGCTGTAGTCAGTAATGAGATAAGGTGCTTGTGCCAGAATATAAATCAACACATTGCTTCCTTTATCAAAGAAGTCTTGTTAATTAAAAAAAAGTCAACTGAGCCAGTATGCTTAGTGATGTAATTGATTTTCATTCTGGCACAAGCCTCTTTCATTCTGGACAGATCACAGATAGTTAATGGGCCATACTTTGAATAGCTTTCGCTAAGCAACATTTATACATATTGATATTTTACAACTGTTTACATTTCTTTTGTTTATTTTTGAATTTTCAATTTGATACCTGATTTGGTAACTTGTCCTTATTCATTGTTGTATAAACAACTGAAATTGCAAGTAGTATTAAAATTACCTGACTTCAGTTTGGGGGGATTATTATCAATTTATAATTTTATAAAAGTATTTTAAAGAATAGTAATTGTAAATTGTACATAAATTATTTCCTTGCCATCTTTTATTAAATAATATTGCTTAAGGTATATAGACAGACATTATTATCAGTACTCCAGTAAAAAAACTACATCAACTTAATCATTCTGGCTAAAAATTAAAAAGCACTTTTTTACATCTGTGATTGTCATTTGTTTTGAAGCATTTCAAAATTTATTGTTCTTAAAAGTGTGTCTAGATGTTCTGGCCTTTGATCTAGATCATCTGTGAACCATCTTTGTGTCTAATAAACATATCTATAAAGGCATATAAATTTGAAAATGAGTAGGTCTATTCCCTGGTATCAAAGAATAATTTTTAGAAAATGTCAGTGAATGAATTTATACTACATGCTGTGCTACAGTGTACTACATGTTGCACAAAAGATGAAGGAGGGATTCTTCAAGATGTTTATAATCTGGCTGTAGACTAAGTTACAGTCAATTCCCATTATTCATGGTAGTTATGTCCTATAAAGTCCCCACAGCCAGGAATGGTGGCTCACACCTGTAATTCCAGCACTTTGTGAGGCCAAGGCAGGCAGATTGCAAGGTCAGGAGATTGAGACCATCCTGGCTAACATGGTAAAACCCCATCTCTACTAAAAATACAAAAATTAGCTGGACATGCTGGCACGTGCCTGTAATCTCAGCTACTTGGGAGGCTAAGGCAGGAGAATCATTTGAACCACGGAGTCGGAGGTTGTGGTGAGCTGAGATCGCACCAATGCACTCCAGCCTGGTGACAGAGTGAGATTCCATCTCAAAAAAAAAGTTCCCATACTTCAGTTACTAATCATTGCTCCTAGGGGATATACAAAGTTAGGTTCCTGCAAACTTTTGTTGATAGCATTTTTAACCGATCAATGCATAATTTTGTTCTGTGTATTTCTATTTAATCACACTTCATTTAATATATATTGATGGTTTATTAACATTGAAGTAACAGGCAATAGCACTGTAATTCAAGCCTGAATGAAACATCTACTACACATATTTTTGAGGGAGAAGGAAAAGAGAAATCACTGGAAAAATTCAGACTGCAGAAGCAGCCTGCCTGATAAGTCACACAGCAACAGGCAAAAAATAAAACAACCTTGAGAAAAACTTGGGCTGTACCTGGACAGATACAAAGATCAGGCTGTAAAACACAGATAAGCAACTCAGGCACAGAAGTGGGGGTGAATCTCCTGGGTAATCACTAAACTTCACACTCACACAGTGGATCCCAGTAAAAACAGCCTTAATAGGCACATTCCCTTTCCTTTAGGCACACTAAGATAGGGAAGCTAGAAGCAGACGTTTCAGGGGGATGCCTGCAGCTGCAAGAAAATGTCTGGGAACAGAGACAGAAACTCTCCCCCAACCCAAATAAGGGACACAAAGCAGAACACAGCAACACAGATTAAATCTGCCTACGTGATCAAGGAATTAGGTAAAGGCTGATAGAAACTCTGCTCTATGCAGATAGCACCCCTGGTCCCAACTAAATCTTTGGGCCCTAGAAAGATAAGACACTCCCCCGCCTCACTAGCCCATTTATAAAATCACTGGCATTTTTACTGGCAACCGCTGGGGACCCCTCTCTGACAAAGAGCTGTTCTTTCCTTTTGCCTATTAAACTTCTGCTCCAGTCTCACTCTGTGTGGGTTTGTCCATGACCTCCGTTTCCTTGTCTGTGAGACCAAGAACCTTGTTATTTACCCCAATGAAGTTGCTTCATTTTGGGGGCTTGCCCGGAATTTAAAGGTGAATTTATCAGAAGGGTGAGTGAAGGAGTGGACTATCTACTTTCACTTCTGAGGCTTCTCATCCTCTGTTTTTATTCTCTCAAAGAACTAGCAAAAAATCAGGCATCTGTCTGCTGATTATCGAGCCACAAGAACTAGCTGCCTGTGTTAAAGCCTGTGAGGCTTGCTGGGGAGGATAGTCCATCCCCAGTGCCTTCAGAGTGCTGGGAATGTTCACTGTGGATGGTTTCCTGTCACAGAGAACTTTGCTGTTGCACAGGATTGTAAGAGGGCCTGGAGCAACTGAGGATTTCTGGCCAGGGCTACTCCAGGACTGACCCCAGCTTCCGATTGCCCAACCAGGTGTCAACCATAGGATCACCAACCTTTCTTGTTGCAAATCTTACTTTCCTCCTTTGCTTTCCACAGTCACCATATCTCCCATCCCCTCTCTGTCTGCACTGCTACAGGAGTTTTACATCCCAGGGAAATAATTCAATTAGGGAACCTTAGCAACCACCTTAGCAATGAGGAATGCAGATCCAAGGATGGCTTTTTTTGTGTGACTTGCTACAGACGGGGGGACTGCATGATCCAGATCTCAGAGACTACTTAACTCCTAATGATAGCACTTCCCGGGGTTGGGTAGGAGGTTACTCCCCACCCAGTGAACATCTCTCTTTCCACCTGGGCTGTTTCCTTTCCCATATGAGAAGCCAGTACTGCCCAGTCAGATTGGATAGTCCCTCTATGAGGCAAATTAACTTTCTGTTAGGAGGTATGCTGTGGGAACAGGTTGCCACATGTCAGACTTCCCTCTCCCCGCTTTGTTTAAGAGGGCATTATGGAGGCAAAGTTACTGCCTGGTATTTCAAGGCTTACAGCGCCACCTAGTGGAATGAGAATCCTCTCCAGGGGGAACCTTGTCTGCCCTTTGCCAAAAGCACCTAGTTTTCCAATTCTCTTTTTAAACATCCTTCTGCTACAGACCAAATGTTATGCCTTCTCTGTGAGCAGGAGATCTCTGCTTTCAGCAGTGAGGAGAAAAATGTCCTCCAAAACAATATTTTAGTCTCAATACTTTTTCCATTAGCAGGAAGGCCACCAATTGACCATTATGTTCTCTTGAGACACCTATTCTGCCTACAACTAGAATGGCATCTAAATAGAAAGGGGAATTTATGTCTGGAAGTTAACTGGAACCACTACCTAAGAATTAATTATCTAGTCCAGTCCATAATAGCAGAGTATAAAGCTCAGTCCAGTACACTCCCTCCATTAAAGGGCCTTGCTCAAATGCAACTGTTAGATAATCTCTCCCAAGACTCATCCATCAAGGAGCCACACAGGTCACACAAGTCTAGGAGATCAAAAGGTAATCACCAGGCAAGGGATTAAGGCAACATGGGTATGTGTGACTATCCCCATTACTTAGCTCCTCTGGGACCATGGTTTGAGGGTCAGGCCTGCTACCATGGGGTGGCACACAGTGGTGGGACCCAGGTACCAAGGAAGGAGAACAGTCAGGGGGACGCTCCCACTGTCTTCCCCTCCAGCATGGGCCGCACCAAAAAGAACAAGGAGACAGGGATGACTCTTCTCTTGTCTCTTTTCTAGAATGGCTGGCATGCCATCTTTAGCCTCCTCTGGGTGTATTTCAAACTCCTTTGACCCCCAAACTCATTTTCTTTTGCCCAAGAGCATGGCCTTCTTACCATCTTAAGAATGAACATACCTGAAGGGAGCTTTAATCTTACCCAACAATTAAGTCTTTTCTGTAGACAGAAGGGCAATTGTCCAAGGCCCCCTACGTATAGGCTTTCTTTGCCCTGCAAGACAACCCAGTGCTTTGCAAGTGTTGCACAATCGGCTCAGCCCTCTTAAAAATCATATCAGGCAGGTTTGTGGAGAGTAGTTCCCCTAAGTCAGAAGAGCAGGTTTTGGAGAAGCCATTGAGGGGGCTTCTAAGTGCCCCAGTCCTTCCAGTTACCCTTTATCCAGGGCTCCCTTCAATTGCACCATCAGCTCCTCCAGCTCCACCATCTCCAAAGTACCCCACTGCCCCTTTACTCCTACCCCTACAAGAAATGCCAGATGGAAGAGGTATCACTAGGGTACATGTTCGCTTCTCATTACAGGACCTTAGACAAATAAAGGGACACTTGAGCCAATTTTCTCATGACCCTGATAGGTATACAGAGGCTTTCCAAAATTTAACCCAAGTTTTTAATCTAACATAGAGAGATGTGATGCTACTTTTAAGCAAAACCCTGACTGTCACAGAAAAACCTTACAGGCAGCAGAAACATTCAGAGATAAACAGCATATCTCCTATAGCTAGTCTAATTTTTTTTTTTTTTTTAACCAAGTCTTGCTCTGTCACCCAGGCTGGAGTACAGTGGTGCGATCTCAGCTCACTTCAACCTCCACCACCCAGATTCAAGTGATTCTCCTGACTAAGCCTCCCAAGTAGCTGGGATTATAGGCATTGTGTCATCACACTTGGTGAATTTTTTATATTTTTAGTAGAGATGAAGTTTCACCATGTTAGCCAGGCTGGCAGTCTAAAACCCTTGAAAGGAAAAAGTCTAAAGGAAAAAAACAGGTAAAAGAGAGACAGGATTCCCCATTCTCAATAGATAGAGAAAGAGTGCCCCTTTAAAAACCCTAATTGGAGCCCTCATGATTCCATAAACGAATGGCAAATAAAACACTTTCTAATGGCGCATTTTAAAAGGCTTGCAAAGAACCAGAACCAAACCTCTTAATTACTGTAAACTATCTTTGTTGAACCAGAAACCAGATGAAAACCCCACTGCTTTTTGTAAAGGCCGAGAGAAGCTTTAATAAAATATACCTCCTCATCTCCCAATTCAATAAGAAACAGATTCATTACTCAGGCAGCCCCTGATATCAAAAGAAAATTGCTGAAACAGGCTCTGTCTAAAGATTTTCCTAGTTTGTTTCACCCTCAAGTTAAAATTTTGCAGTGTGTAAATGACATTCTCCTCTGTGCCCTAATCAAGGAAGTCTCAGAAAGGCACTGAGGCTCTCCTCCACTTCTTAGCTGAAAGGAAGTATAGGGTCTCAAAATCTAAAGCTTAGCTCTGTCTAAACTTCAGTAAAGTACCTAGGTCTAATCTTATCAGAAGGAACCAAAGCACCAAATGAGGGAAGGATTAAGCCCATTTCCTTTAACAGTTAAGGGGATTCATTTATCATTACTGAATTTTGCAGACTGAGTACCTGGGTACAGGGAAACTTTTATGTACCTCATAAGAGAAACTTAAACAGTTAAAACTCACCCTGCCTCCATTGGGAACCTGAGGTTCAGAAAAAGCCTTTAACCAACTAAAGCAATCCTTACTTGAAACAATAGCCCTCAGTCTTCCCATAGGGAAAGCATTCAGTCCCTCTGTATCAAAAAGGAAGGAAATGGGCCTGGAAGTTGTAACTAAGACTTGAGGTCCAGGTCAATAGCCAGTGGGTTACTTAAGCAAGGAACTTAACTTGGCGGCTACAGGATGGTCAGCCTACCTCCAAGCAGTTACAGTGGTGGCTTTGCTGGTGCCAGAGGCCACTGGGTTAACCATGGGGGATAATATAACTGTTTAAACCCACACAATACAGCAGGACTGCCGTCCTCTAAGGAAGGGCTCTGGGTAACAGACAATTGCCCACACAAGTATCAAGTCTTGCTGCTAAAGGGATCTGCAGGCCAGTTGAAAACCTGCCCTTACCTGAGCCCAGCCACTTTCTCCCAGAGAAAACTGGATAACCTAAACATAATTGTAAACAGGTAGTGGTGCAAACTGGGGGAAAAAATGGCAAGAATCACAGTTTACATTCTCTGTAAAGTTTTAATTAAGGAAAAAGAATTGTCTTAAAGAGTGCTCAGCTTAATTGAAAGTGGTTATCCAAGCTATGGGTATATTTAAATGGCCTTTATGTTTTTCTCTTCATAAATCTTGTTTTCCTGGAAAAGGTTTTTTCTCAGTCGACTGAATTACTTTTTCACTATGTCTTGCCCTTCTGGTGCATGCATGAAAGACCTTCAAATAATTTCTGGTAGCCTGGGACTCCTTGGGAAAACAGAAAATGTGTCACAAATCCCATTTTGGAAAAAATCTCTGTTTTCCTCATGGAACTCCTGGAATTAGAGGTGAACCTCTCAAAATCTGTCTTTGTTTTCTGGCTATGCCTGTTGATTAGGCCCTGGAAATTATATTCCTAGTCAGTTCTCAAAGGACCTCACCTGGAGGTCAATCATCCAATTGGGAAGTTGGCAAATGTAAATCTTATAACTACAAGATCTTCTTCTGTGTGTCTGTGTGATTAGATATGTGTTAAGTATGTCATGTCTATTAAGAAAGAGCTCTAATTGATTGGACTAAGAAAAATAAGAGCTTAAATAAATTTTTTTTTTTTTTTTTTTTTTTGAGATGGAATTTCGCTCTTGTTACCCAGGCTGGAGTGCAATGGCGCGATCTCGGCTCACCGCAACCTCCTCCTCCTGGGCTCAGGCAATTCTCCTGCCTCAGCCTCCTGAGTAGCTGGGATTACAGGCACGCGCCACCATGCTCAGCTAATTTTTTGTATTTTTAGTAGAGACGGGGTTTCACTATGTTGACCGGGATGGTCTCGATCTCTTGACCTTGTGATCCACCCGCCTCGGCCTCCCAAAGTGCTGGGATTACAGGCTTGAGCCACCACGCCCGGCCTAAATAAAATATTTTTAAGGAAAAAGTAAAAGTTGTGGTATCTTACAGTTCACATGATTTTAATCTTTAAAAATAAAAACAATCTTAGGAATTATTGGTAAAATATAAATGTCTTCAAGGTGTAAAAATGTGGTCTAAATTATGCAGGTCAGATACTAGGTTTGCTAAACGTTTTAAGGTTGTAAACTGGGTCTTTGTCTTCCAGGGCCCCGGCTCTGTGCTCAGTTCTGGTTTCCACCGTTGTATCTCCTCACCTCCAGAAGCTCCTAGCTGACTCTACCACAGCCACTGTTATCCTGTGACCTACAGGTACTGGGAGATCCCTAGAGAGGACCCCAGAACATCCAAAGGCTGGGAAATGCTCACAGGCATGGAGATGAATCTCATACCTGGACCCAGCCAAGCCAATAAAAGAGATGTTGATCAGATCCAGGTGGCAGACCCAAGATGGCCAAATAGGAACAGTTCTGGAGTGCAGTTCCCAGCAAGAACAATGCAGAGGGTGAGTGAACACTGCATTTCCAAATGAGTTATTACTGCCCACAGACCAGGAGATTCCCAGGCTGAAAAACACCATGAGTTTTCAGCACAGCTGTTTCAGCCGGTGCATCGGGTCTCTGCAGAAAAACTCACACGAATATGGGCAGCCATTTCAACTGGCACCTGGAACACCTGAGAGAAAGGGTCATCCATTCAACTGAAGAAAGGGGGGCTGAAACAGGAAGCCAGGTGATCTGACTCAGCAGGTCCCACCCCCACAAAGACCAGCAATCTGAAACCCTCTGTATTGAGAGTTATGCAGCAAGCACAGCTGGACCTGGGATGGTCCAGCTCTGATGGGGGAAGGGCGTCTGCCATTACAGAGGCAGTCTGCCACTACTGAGGCAGTCCACCATTACTGAGGCAGTCCGCCATTACCAAGGCAGTCTGCCATTACAGATGCAGTTTGCCATTACTGAGGCATACTGCCATTACTGAGGCAGGTCTAACTATACCTCTATAAACCAAATCACAAGGAAGTTCACACAGCAGCTGGGCACAGCCCACAGCAGCTCAGTAATACCTCTGCTGGCAGACTGTGACTAGGCTACCTCCTTGCTGGGTAGGGCAACTGTGAAAAAAGGCAGTAGCACATCAGGAACTTATAAATAAAACCCCACCTTCCCAGGACAGAGCACCTGGGAAAAAAGGTGGTTATGAATTTCACTGCAGCAGACGTAAACATACCTGTCCAGCAGCTCTGAACAGAACAACAGAGTTCACAGGTCAGCACTTGAGCTCCTATAAGGGACAGACTGACTCCTCAAGCAGTTCCGTGATCCCCGTATATCCAAAGATACACCTCATAAAGGACAGCTCAGGCTGACATCTGGTGGGTATCCTTTTGGGACTAAGTTAACAGGAGAAGAAACTGGCAGCAATTCTTACATTCTGCAGCTTCTGCAGGAGACCCCCAGGCAAGCAGGGTCTGGAGTGGACCTCCAGCAATCCTGCAGCAAAGGGGCCTGTCTGTTAGAAGGAAAACTAAAAAACAGAAGGAAATAACTTCATCAACAACAAAAAGCATGTCCACTCAGAATCCCCATCTGAAAGTCAAGAGCTACAAAGACCACAAGTAGACAAATTCACAAAGATGGGAAGAAACCAGTGCAAAAAGGATGAAAGCACCAAAAACCAGAATGGTCTCCTCCTCCAAGGGATCACAACTCATCACCAGCAAGGAACAAAGCTGGATGGAGAATGAGTCTGATGAATGGACAGAAACAGACTTCAGAAGGTGGGTAATAACAAACTTCTCTGAGCCAAAAGAACATGTTCTAACCCAATGCAAAAAAACAAAGAACCTTGAAAAAAGGTTTGAGGAAATGCTAACAAGAACAAACAGTTTAGAGAAGAATGTAAATGACTTAATGGAGCTGAAAAACACAGCACAAGAGCTTCGTGAAGCATACACAAGTTTCAATAGCTGAATCGATGACGAAAAAGAAAGGATATCAGAGACTGAAGACAAACTCAATGAAATAAAACAAGAAGGCAAGATTTTTAAAAAAGAGTAAAAAGAAATGAACAAAGCCCCCAAGAAATATGGGATTATGTGAAAAGATCTAATCTACATTTGATAGGTGTACCAGAATGTGACAGAGAATAAATCCAAGCTGGAAAACACTCTTCAGGCTATTATCCAGGAGAACTTCCCCAACCTAGCAAGGCAGGCAAATATTTAAGTCCAGGAAATACAGAGAACACCACAAAGATATTCCTCAAGAAGAGCAACCCTAAGGCACATAATCATCAGATTCACCAGGGTTGAAATGAAGGAAAAAATGCTAAGGGCAGCCAGAGGGAAATGTCAGGTTACCCACAAAAGGAAGCCCATCAGATTCACAGCAGATCTCTCAGCAGAGAGTGGGGGCCAATATTCAACATCCTTAAAGAAAAGAAGTTTTAACCCAGAATTTCATATCCAGTCAAACTAAGCTTCATAAGCGAAGGAGAAATAAAATCATTAATGAACAAGCAATTGCTGAGAGATTTCATCACCATGAGGCCTGCCTTACAAGAGCTCCTAAAAGAAGCACTAAATATGGAAAGGAACAACCAGTACCAGCCACTCCAAAAACATACCAAATGGTAAAGAGCATCAACACAATGGAGAAACCGCATCAACTAATGGGCAAAACAACCCAGCTAGCATCAAAATGGCAGGATCAAATTCACACATAACAATATTAACCTTAAAAGTAAATGGGCTAACTGCCCCAATCAAAAGACACAGACTGGCAAATTGGATAAAAAGTCAAAAACCATCAGTGTGCTGTATCCAGGAAACCCATCTCACATGCAAGGATACACATGGGCTCAAAATAAAGGGATGGAGGAAGATTTACCAAGCAAATGGAGAGCAAAAAGAAGCAGCAGTTGCAATCCTAGTATCTGATAAAATAGACTTTAAACCAAGAAAGATCAAAAGAGACAAAGAAGGGCATTACATAATGGTAAAAGGATCAATGCACCAAGAAGAGCTAATGATCCTAAATATATACACACCCAATACAGGAGCACCCAGATACATAAAGCAAGTTCTTCAGGACCTACAAAGAGACTTAGACTCCCACACAATAATAGTGGGAGACTTTAACACTCCACTGTCACTATTAGACAGATCAATGAGACAGAAAATTAATAAGGATATCCAGGACTTGAACTCAGATCTGGACCAAGCAAACCTAATAGACATAGACAGAACTCATCACCCCAAATCCACAGAACATACATTCTTTTCAGCACATGACACCTACTCTAAAATTGACCACATAATTGGAAGTAAATCACCCACAGCAAATGCAAAAGAACAGAAATCATAACAAACAGTCTCTCAGACCACAGTGCAATCAAATTAGAACTCAGCATTAAGAAACTAACTCAGAACCACACAACTTCATGGAAACTGAACAACTGGCTCTTGAATGTTGACTGGATAAACAATGAAATGAAGGCAGAAGTAAAGATGTTCTTTGAACCCAAGGAGAACAAAGACACAATGTACCAGAATCTATGGGATACATTTAAAGCAGCTTCTAGAGGAAAATTTGTAGCAATAAATGCGCACATGAGAAGAAAGGAAAGATCTAAAATCGACAACCCTATCACCAAAACTGAAAGAGCTAGAGGAGCAAGATAAAAAAAACTAAAAACCTAGCAGGAGATAAGAAATAAGTAAGATCAGAGCAGAACTGAACGAGATAGAGACACAAAAAACCCTTCAAAAAATCAATAAATCCAGGAGCTGGTATTTTAAAAATTACAACCAAATAGACAGACTGCTTGCCAGATTAATAGGAATACACAGGGTGCTCATAACCCAAAAATCTCTTTGGAAGGATGAAATCAAGAAAACTTAACAAAGCCAAGCCCCATACACCCAAATCTTAACAGGTATAACTATAGCCACTGGTTATCAGGGAGTTTCAGCAGCCTCGAGATTTTTAAGCTTACCCGCTCCTTGTCTTGTTTTAATACATGACCCTAATAACCCAAATTGTTTCTTTTTGCCTATAGGCTACAAAGCTCCCAGTGGTAACGCAAATGGAACCATGCATAAACGTACCTTTCATCTGAGGACCCTTAAACCAGCCCCTGCAGGAATCCTAGCTGCTGTTCCTCACACAGTTCCCCTCTCCAGCAGGAAGTAGCTAGAAAGATCAATGCCCAATCTCCCCAACAGCAGTTAGGGTTTCCTCTCCTGAAGTGGGGAATGAGGGAGAAGGAAAGGAAAAATCATTGGAAAAATTCAGACTGCTGGAGCAGCCTGCCTGAAAAGCCACACAGCAACAGGCAAAAAATAAAATCACCTTGGGAAAAACTCAGGCTGCACCTGGACAGATAAGAAGATCAGGCTGTAAAAAAGGCAGATAACAACTCGGGCACAGAAGGAATGAATCTCCTGGGTAATCACCAAACTTCCAACTCATTTAGCGGGCCCCAGTAAAAACAGTAGGCCTTAATAAGCACATTCCTTTCCCTTTAGGCACATGTAGATAGGGAAGCTAGAAGCGGACGTTGTAGGGGAATGTCTGCAGCTGCAAGAAAATGTCTGGGAACAGACACAGAAACTCTTCCTCAAAGCAGCACAGAGCAACACAGACTAAAAGTCTGCCTAGGTGATGAAGGAACTGGGTAACGGCTGATGGAAACTCTGATCTATGCAAATAGCACACCTGGTTCCAACTGAATCTTTGGGCTCTAGGAAGGTAAGATTCCCACTCCTCACTAGCCCATCAACAGGTAAAAACCCTGGCGTTTTTACTACAACCTGGAACCTGCTTGGGATTCCTCTCTGTGACAGAGACCTGTTCTTGCCTATTGAACTCCTGCTCCAATGTCTCTCTCTCTCTCTCTCTCTCTCTCTCTCTCTCTCTCTCTCTCTCTCTCTCTCTGTGTGTGTGTGTGTGTGTGTGTGTGTCCACGACCTCATTTTCCTTGGCCATGAGACCAAGAACCTTTGTATTTACCCCAGACAACGAGGCTGCTGAAAGTCACACAGCACAGCCCTCTTGTGCATAAAAATACGTTGTGAAACTTCAGTACTATACTTTGGGGTCATTTAAAATAGTGAAATCATTAACTAAAAGCATCAAAATGTGAAAAAAAACCAAAAGGACACTAAATCGCCCCAGGAAGAGCATTTGTTTTATAGTATGAGAGCCGAAACAAGAAGGCAGAATGTCACCTCTTGCTCAACCTCAGAATGAGCTGTGCCTGGTGATCCGAATTTTTTTTACCACTCTGAATATGTCTACAAATGACCATTAAAGAACCATACATACTGATTTTGGAGCTCCAATAAATGTTGGCATGTAGGTAAATTCACAGATATGAAATAACAGTTGATTCATGGGAATAACAAGGATCAACTGTACGTGATAAAATGACCAGGTGAAGGATCTGAAGTGTGATGAGAGAGAAATGGTGTGCAGAACTTGACAATTAATTGAATCTAGAAAGGAGAAATTGGTATGTGTTGGAACTTTTAAATTATAAGCACTTCCCTTTGAGGTTCCATATTTTCTTATTCTGACACATATGCATTTCCAAATTTTTCACCTTAGTCCAGATCTTATTCCTGGGTTCTGAGGTTTAGATACAATATAAGTAACTACAAATATAAAATAGTTCTAAGTAAAATCATGATCACATTCTCCCTTTCAGCATCACCTCCTCACCCAAACTTCCTGCTCCATGTTACCTTCTTTGGTTAACACAGTACTACTCACCCACACATCAACTGGAAATCTCTAGATGCCAGTAAAAGGTTTTTCTTTCCTTACAGTACCCTTTCCAATTAGTTGTTAGCTTCTATCACTTATATCTCCTTAATATATCTTACAGTAATCCACTCTTGATTTCTGCTAGTAGACAGTCTTTCATCTAGCTCTAGATTGTCTAGATAGTCTAGAAAGGGGTCAGCAGACTTTTTCTATAAAGAGCGAGTTATTAAATATTACAGGCTTTGCATGCTAGACCCTGTCACTTTTGGCTCAACTCTGATGCTGGAGCACAAAAGCAACCATAGAAAATATGCAAACAAAGGATGTTCCAACAAAACTTAATTTACAAAAACAAAGGGACATTTAGTTTGTTAACCCCAATCTATATTATTGCAACGACAGTTTAACTGGTTCTCTAGCTTAAGCATAATTAAGATGGGAGGAAAAGCCAGAAGGAGACAGGGCAGTGCAAAGTCATAAGCTAAGGGAGCAATGAGCCTCATCTCAATTAACTTTATCTAACTGGCTTCCAGGAGGAAGAGAACCAATAGGTGATCATTATATATAACAATTTCACTCAAATTGTGAGTTTGCAAGTGATTGCAAAAATGTGAAAGTAGAGGCCACAAGAATAGATTATTCTTTCAGGAAACCTGGGAGAAGAGAAAGAGAAGCATAGTTTGAAGAAGGCTTTAAAAATGTTTTAGGGTGGGGTCTTTGTGGACAAAGAGATAGGGAGGGGTCCACATGGAAGCAGCTGTTGACGTACATAAGAGGGCAAGATGATTGATGATAGAAAATGCTGGGTGGCGGGTGTGGTGGCTCACACTTGTAATTCTAGCACTTTAGGAGGCCTGGGTGGGAGGATCGCTTGAGCCCAGAATTTAGGACCAGCCTGGGCAACATAGCAAGATCCCATTTTTACAAAAATAAAAGTTAACTCAGCATGGTGGTGCACACCTGTAGTCCTAGCTAGTCGGGAGGCTTAGGTGGAAAAATTGCTTGAGCCCAGGAGTTTGAGTCTTTAGTAACCTATGATTGCACCACTCCACTCCATTCCAATGACAGAGCAAGACCTTGTCTCTAAAAAGAAAAAGGGCCAGGTGCAGTGGCTCACGCCTATAATTGCAGCACTTTGGGAGGCTGGGGTGGGTGGATCACCTGAGGTCAGGAGTTGAGACCAGCCTGACCAACATGGTGAAATCCTGTCTCTAGTAAAAGCACAAAAATTAGCTGGGCGTGGTTAATTTTTGGGCTTTTAGTAGAGACAAGGTTTAATTAGCTGGGCGACTGTAATCCCAGCTACTCAGGAGGCGGAGGCAGGAGAATTGCTTGAAGCTGGCTGGTGGAGGTTGCAGTGAGCTAAGATCACACCATTGCACTCCAGTCTGGACAACAAGAGCAAACTCCTCAAAATCAATCAATAAATAAGAAAAAGCCAGAAAAGGTGACGAGACCACAAGCACAAAGGGGAGGGGTCAGCTGTGGGTAGAGGAAGGAAGAATATTTTTCTTCTCATGAACAAAAGTGAAGAAAAAGAAGGTGGATGACAATAGTGATGTGAGATGGAGGGCTAATCAGTTTCTCCTTTACTAAGACTGCAGCCAGTCTTCTGCTCAGAGTTAAGAAGATGAAGGTGGGTGGGGCTTGAAGAGAGAAAATTTGGCAAAATGTAAGTGACAGAATAGTCCTTAAACAGTGTTTGTCCACACTATAGAGCTTTTAATCTGTCAGGAGAGACAGACATTAGATACCAAATATCTTAATTTATGATTAAAGAGTTTACTGAATAAACACTGGGGCCAAGCAGTCTTTGTGATACCAATTTATCATTTCTGCCTGTATTTTTCCCTTTTCTATCAGAAGTCTGTGCTTCTTTGCACCAAAGGAAATATATTATTTCACTCAAAATGGGAGGAAAAACTCGAAACTTTCCTCTGGGGCTTTTGTTTGCAAATCATTTAGTCTATTGGGGAAAATAGTTTTAAAAGAACAGAAAAGGCTCAGAAGCAAATAAGGAGAGAACAATCTCTGGATTTTAGAGCAGTGAGAAGAACCTTGCCCAGTTCCTGAGTATGTGTTGAGAATATTGCAGGACCTTGTAAAGAACCATCCAACACCAAGAATGTGGCTTCCAGGGCTGAGGTGGAATCAAAAGCATTGTGTGGGTGTTAACATTGTCTCTGGAATGAGCATGGGAGGAGGAAGGTAGTATTGTGTCTGAGAAGAGTTTCTTATGTGGATCTTATTACAGCTATTCTTTTATTTTGGACAACAACAACATAAACCAAATGTTCTTCACTATAAAAGCAGTAGATTTCATGTAACTGGTTCTAACCATGTCTTCTGGTGGAAGCTGAAAGTATAAAAACACAATACAAGTCCCTAAAGGGAATTCTACCATTGCTAAGGGCACTGCAGGTTGCCCAGTTCACGAGTCATAGCCAAGGTCATTCTCCCTTGCCTGCCTCCACTATGAGAGTATTCCAGCTCAGTTGGGAGTAAGGGATGGGTGGCTTCTGAAAGACATTTGCTTCCTTGATGAAAAGCAGAAATGCTGCTGATAACCTTATACCTCCTCACGTTGTCCTCAGGGACAAGGGAATGTTGGAGCTGCTGGCCCTGACATTAATGACCCACAGAAGTCACTGGAGCAGTAACAGCAGTCAACTCCTTCTTGACTTTTCAGTATATGATAAAAATAAAGATCTGCCTGGTGCGGTGGCTCACGCCTGTAATCCCAGCACTTTGGGAGGCTGAGGCGGGTGGATCACGAGGTCAAGAGATCGAGCCCATCCTGGCGAACATGGTGAAACCCCGTCTCTACTAAAAATACAAAAATTAGCCGGGCGTTTGGCACGCACCTGTAGTCCCAGCTACTCGGGAGGCTGAGGCGGAAGAATCGTTTGAATCTGGGAGGCGGAGGTTGCAAGTGAGCCGAGACTGCGCCACTGTGCTCCAGCCTGGCAACAGAGCAAGACTCCATCTCAAAAAATAAAAATAAAAAATAACAAAAGAAAGATCTATTAGGTTAAACTATTTTCTTTTGAGTTTTCTATTATTAGCTGCTGAAAGCCTCTTAATTGACATAATTAGCCATGTTTCTCAAACTCAACATTCCTCAAAATGTGGCAAAGATATGTGGCACTAAGCATTCTTTGCCTAATTTTGTTTTGTGGACACTATATTTAAGTGTTAAACATGCATTTTTACTGCAGGATTCTTTGGAGGCTTATTTTACACAGGAATCTCGAATGAGAACTGCAATATGTAATGTGTTTCATAATTACTTCAACCATACTAACATATTCTTAAGTGTTAATCAAGAACACTTATTTGGAAAACAAGGTACTAGATGTCAAAGCAATGTGGTCCCATAATCTCTAAAGATCTGGCTTATCCAAGAACTGAATTCAAGTTATTTTGTGGGAACACATCATTTCTTGTACTGGAGAAGGGCCTGGGAAGGGCAAGCTCTTAGAAATTATTGATCCAAATAAGACCATTTCCGTAATCCCCTTTGTAGCACCGTAAGCTTCATATCTTTGTTAGAAAGCAGCAGTAGCTTCCAACACAACACACTCTGGTTCTTTTTGGCCCTCAGTGTCTTGAAGCTTGAATTTCTTGACAGAAAGTCATTGTCAAGGTCTTCTGCTGGGGACTCAGCTTGGCCTTGCCTTGGCTTCCAGAACAAGGAGATTACACTGTCACAACTCCTTCAACTCTATCAATTTCTCTTTTTTGCAGTACTTTCCATACCTGAAAATAAAGGTCTTTCCATATTTTCTGACTTGTTTATCTATCAAAGCTTTCTAGTGAGAATAGGGAAGTTCCAACATTTTCCCATATAATTTACACACACACGCACGCACGCACACAGACATTTTCCATCTTTTTGGATGGAAATGTAAGTTTTTCTTGGAAGAAACAAACCAATCATCCAGTTTGTTGAAAAGTCTTTCCCTGTAAATTACTAAAGGCCTGATGCGGTGACTCACACCTGTAATCCCGGCACTTTGGGAGGCCAAAGCTGGTGGATCACTTGAGTCCAGGAGTTCCAAGACCAGCCTGGGCAACATGGTGAAATCATGTCCCTACAAAAAATACAAAAATTAGCTGGGTGTGATGTTGCACAACTGTAGTCCCAGTTACTTGTGAGAATGAGGTGGGAAGATTACTTGAGCCCAGGAGTTTGAGGCTGAGATGAGCTAAGATCTTGCCACTGCTCTCCAGCCTGGGTGAAAAAGCGAAACCCTGTCTTTAAAATAAAATAAAATAATACATTACTGAAGAGAATATTCAAGAATGCCTCCAACAGACAGAGTGGGTGAATTATATCTCACGTTTAGGTCCTATGCTGTGGTCAACTCCCAGAATAAGCAAAAAAATGAGTTATTTTATAATTAGTTGCTAGGATTCCACCCTCTGTGGTTTCACCACTGGAATTTAAATTTAGTGATGGCAATACTCCTTTGAAAGGCCAAAGGAAAGATATATGCTAATTATACCGATATATCTAGCCAGATTGTAAAATGCAACTGGATCAGTAATTACAGACAATCGCAAGTGGATGGTCGCTCCAGCTATATTGAATAACAAACAATGGTTGCAAAATATATGTGGGGAAAAGTATAAGAGGGAATTGTTGAATTAATAAAACATAGATTCGCCGTGTCCTATAATGCATATCACAATCCTTCCTTACCCTATATATCAAAATCGTGAATAAATCTATTAGCCTTTATGATCTTTCGTTACTTCAGCCTGGATCATTTTATGACCAAACTTTGTCATTTTTATAATTGAATTAATTATCTTTATAGTCAAAGAAAGTCAAATTTTATAGATAAATTATTGTAGTTTGTTTCTTCTTTTGAAAGCAGTCGTTAGCCCAATTTAATAAGAACGTGATTGGGTTTTAAATTGGGATTTGCACAAAAAGGCCTCTGAAATAAGTGAATATCTAAGTAATCACAAACTAAAGACCATAGAAAACAAGTTTAAAAGGAGAAAAAGAGCTTGGCCATTTATTTAGAGGCCTTTTTGGCTGCTTTAACCTGTGTGAACATCAACTACTTCTTTCTTTTACAAAGCCGCTGTAATCGGCTGTTTGCTTCTTTGATTCGTTCTGGTCCTAATTCATTTAATACTAATGATTAAGCTTGGGATACTACAAATAAACCTGTCCCCTTTCTTCCCAGAAATAGAATGATTATAATGGCCAATGACTGAGGATTTTTTTATTACTAAATTTGCTAGAGATTTAATTACTTTGGCAGGGCTCCAGCACCCTTGAACGTAACAAATAATCCCAGGATATTGCATCAAAGTAGTCACTTTAATTTCAGAATTTCTTTACAATATCCATTTTTATGAAATGGCATGTGTGTGTGTCTATATAAAAATATTTCCTGTGGGAATGTTTATATTCTGAGACATATAAAAATTAAAAGAGAAAGAATAAAGTTCGCCAAGGGCCCATTATGAATCAGGAATTATATGTGGCTCTTTCATTCGGGAGGTTTCATTTAATTTCAGCAACCCTGCAAACCAAATATTATCCTTATTTTGTAGGTCAGAAAATTGAGTCTCAGAGAGATTAGACAACTTTCAAAGTTACCTAATTAATTGCCCTAAGCTGGGATCTGAGCTCAAGTTTATCTGACTTCAAAAGACTTTACCTCTCTGATCACACCAAATATTAATTACATTTTCTAAGATGAAATTTTGAAACTGGGAGAAAGTGACTGGAATCTGCATAATCCATATCAGTTTTTTTTAAAAATTTGATTAAAATATAAAATTTTCATATGTTTGTTTAAAAATCTGGCTGGACGTGGTGGCTCACACCCCTCCCAGCACTTTGGGAGGCCAAGGCAAGGATTACTTGTGCTCAGGAGTTTGAGACCAGCCTGGGCAACACAGAGAGACTCCATCTCTTCAATAAATAAAAATAGGCTGGGCGTGGTGGCTCACGCCTGTAATCCCAGCACTTTGGGAGGCCGAGGCAGGTGGATCACAAGGTTAGGAGTTCGAGACCAGCCTGGCCAAGATGGTGAAACCCATCTCTACTAAAAATACAAAAATTAGCTGGCATGGTGGCTACTTGGGAGACTGAGGCAGGAGAATTGCTTGAACCCGGGAGGCAGAGGTCACAGTGAGCTGAGACTGCATCATTGCACTCCAGCCTGGGCAACAGAGCAAGAGTCTATCTGAAAATAAATAAAGAAAGAAAAATAAAAATAACAAATAAGCTGTACATGGTGGTGTGAGCCTGTGGTCCTAGCTACTCAGGAGGCTGAGGCAGGAGGATCGCTTGGGCCTAGGAAGTCAAGGCGGCAATGATCTGTGATCACTCCACTGCACTCCAGCCTGAGCCAAAAAATGAAACCATGTCTCAAAAAACAAAAATTAAAAAAAATTAAATAATTAAAAATATATCATGAAGTCAATTAAAGTTAAAATAGAATAAATTGCAATATTTGCTGATTAACAGAATGTAGTATTTGCAAAACAGAAGAGAGAAACATGAACAATTCGCTACAATGTTTTCTGGTGTGCCGTTTATACTGTACAATTAGGTATTACACAGATTGCCTACATTCCCACACAATTTACTATATGTGGAGCAGAAATTGAAATGAGTCTTCTATAATGAGAAATGAATCTTCTATAATTCTTTATTTGTAATGTCTGAAAACTGTCTTGTAAAGACAGCTTTTTTTTTTTTTTTTTTTTTTTGAGACAGGGTCTTGCTCTATTGCCCAGCCTGGAGTACAGTGTCACGGTCATAGCGCACTGCAGACCTGAACATCTGGTCTCAAACAATCTTTCTACCTCAGACTCCCAAGTAGTTGGTACCACAGGTGCATACCACCATACATGGCTAATTTTTAAATTTTTAGTTTTTGTAGAGATAGGGTCTCCCTATGTTGCCAAGGCTGGTCTCAAACTCCCGGGATCAAGTGATCCCCCTACCTCAGCCTCCCAAAGTGCTGAAATTGCATGTGTGAGCCATGGCACCTGGCTGTTTTGCGTGTTTTAAAATGGAATGATTTGTCTTTTTTTTTTTAAAAATTGTTCTTAATTATTTATCTATTTTGAGGCAGGTCTCGCTCTGTCACCCAGGCTGTGGAGTGTAGTGTCACAGTGACAGATCACTGCAGCGTCAACCTACTGGGCTCAAGCCATCCTCCCACTTTAACCTCCCAAGTAGCTGGGACTACAGGTGTGTGCCACCATACTTGGATACTTTAAAAAATTTTTTGTGGAGATACAGTCTCATTGTGTGTCCTAGGCTGGTCTTGAACTCCTGGGCTTGAGTGATCCTCATGCCTCAACCTCCCAAAGTACTGAGATTATAGGTATGAGCCACTGTATCTGGCCTGTATTTTTATGATTGAATTGTGGCAGTTCTTTGTATGCTTTAGATACAGTTAAATCTCCTTAATTTTTTAGGAACTACATCAAAGAAAACAAATATTAGATAAATCAGAATGTCTGATGTGGGCACTCAAAACTGAGATATACACATAGTCACACAAAGAAACAAAAGTACAATTCTTTTCTACTTTAACAGGGACGGTTTCTCATTAATTGCAAGAATACAACATTCCAAGAGTGTACAGATGTGCAAAAGAGAAAACAGTTTAGCTCGTTATGGCATATTTTTTGATGAAGCATGATTCTGCCTTCAAAATGGAAGCTATGTTCTTCACAACTTCCGAGAATTTCTATGATACATTAAGTGAAAAATAACTTCACTTACACAGTTCAATCTCAGTTAAGTTTTAAAAAGTATTTAGAAAAGTATCAAGAAATAAAAGCATGCCAGTATTGGCAGCTATAAAAAAGAATGAGTTCATGTCCTTTGCAGGGACATGGATGAAACTGGAAACCATCATTCTCAGCAAACTAACACAAGAACAGAAAACCAAACACCACATGTTCTTGCTCCTAAGTGGGAGCTGAACAGTGGGAACACATGGATACAGAGGGGAATATCACACACCAGGGCGTGTCAGGGGGTGGGGAGCAAAAGGAGGGACAGCATTGGGACAAATACCTAATGCATGCAGGGCTTAAAACCTAGATAAAGGGTTGGTGGGTTCAGCAAACCACCATGGCACGTGTATACCTATGTAACAAACCTGCACTTTCTGCATGTGTATCCCAGAACTTAAAGGAAAAGAAAAAGGAAAAGAAAAAGAAAATATGCCAGTATTTTAATCATGTCGGCATCTGGGCAGTGGAACAATGGGTGACATTTTAAAATCTTTCCAGTTGTCTGTGATGAACATATATTTCTTTTATGATCAGGCATTTAATGGGAGAGGGCGGCAAACCTGTCTTAGCAAAAACACAAAAATTGCAAAATGAAAGTAGCGGATTATCTTTAAGGAAATGTGATTATTTTAGAAGTACGTAGTATTTCAGGGTTTTCTGTTATGCCTTTTTTGAGTAATATCCAACAATTAGAGTCATTTTACCTACAACATCCTAAAACCATTGATCTTGGACGTTATTTGTCCAGATGTTTAAGTGACTTCTTGGAGGGTCGTTTGGCACACTGAGACACATTTCCTTGGAAACAATACCTTATGGCATCAATGCGCCTCTCGACTTTGCAGTATCTATGAAATCCTAATTAAGGACAAATTTTCTTCATTTTTTGCTTGCTTCATATATCATTAAAAGGAGGCCCATAAAGCTTTGAAAAACATATTTCATGCCACAATAACTCTACGCAGCTTGTTTTTCTCAGAGGCCAAGGATATTCCCATGATGTAGGCAAGCAGTGGCTCTCTGGCCACAGTTCTAGCAACTGCTATCATTTCAAGAGAAACCACTAATTGCTGAGGAATTCACTGGGAGCTAAAAAAGAACTTTTCTTCATAACATCCTCATTGAGACCTCTTGCAGATTTCTCTTGTTCTCAGACCCCGAGTTCTCATTATCTACTAGAGTTCTCATTCCTTACTCTCCACGTGAATGTATTTTCAGGCAAAACTGCTTCTGAAAAACAAAATGTTCTGGTGGATTTGGAGCCACAGTGATACAGTGATACTGGCACAGAGCTGAGGACACGTGTCCAGAACTGCTGCCTGATAATGTGATAGTCATTTTACTAAAAATAAGGGCGTTCTTTGCAATTTCTAGAGGTATGGATGGAGGGAAAGCTGCAGTTGTCCTTTACTTCCCAAGTGCCCTTTCATTTCCTGCTGTGTGCTGATGTTTCAAAGCCTCCACATGAATTAAAGTTCCAATGAGATTCGCCATAGTGGTTTCTTGGGAATGGCCATAAATTTTTTTTTTTTTTTGCTTTGTTTTTTGTTCTCAGCAGAAAGTGTTGTTTGTGGTTATCCCTTTTCTAAATTATATCTCTTTTCAAGATCTGAAAAAACGAGCTTTTGTGTGTTTCAGGAAGTAAACAACTTTTTTTTCCTCTGCCTTGTACAGGGCTGAGAGGTTTTGCTTTTGGACATGGAGCTAGAGTTTTCAATTACTGATTCTAGTGGAAGGTGACAGAGAACTCACTAATGTTTTCCCCTTTTAAGTAAACGTTTTCTGCATTTTTCCTGTGAGCCGTCATTGTTTTAGCAGGTTAATTATTTCACCACATTAAATGGTCATTGTTCCCTATACCCAGTGCACTGAATAATTTAGGGCATTTCCTTGGATTGAGACAACTCTTTGCCGGCCTTCAGGAATGTTTACCAATTTGGTCAGATTTTCACCCATCGAGGCACTTAAAAGATTTTACAAAATATAAAAAAACAAAAAATAGATAACTTTAAAATAGGAAAAAGAATCACACAAATCGAACTGAATACCCTGAAGCATAACCCCCGCTGGGCTCTGGGTCACAAAGCAGTGAATATATTACTCTCCAAGGCTTTGCAAAATTAACTATTGTGTACAGCTCCTATTTTCTTCTACTTCTTCATTTTTTTTTTCAAACAAAAAGATTCCTTAAGGCAAATACACACACACACACACACACACACACACACACAAAGTAGGAATGCAAGGGCATTTGCAAATTCAATTTCTTGCACTTTTTGTTCCCTGGGGAACATTGAGAAATGTGGGAGGTCGACTAAAATTGCTATTTTGTATCAGCCACAGAGGACTTAGCAGGTTACAAATGTACCAGCCATGTGATGAACTTACTGATGCTAAATATAGCTAAAGTTTATTGAGTACTTACTTGCCAGGCACAAGGTAAACTCTACCCTTGTTACTCCAGTTCTCTCATTTAAATCTGAAACAACAGGCAGAGATAAATATCATTATCTCTGTTTTACTGGGTAACTCCAGTAAAACTCACTTAACAGTGAGTCAGCCAAGGTAACATAGCTGCCTTATTCAGCTCGGATTGATATAACAAAATACCATAAACTGAGTAGCTTAAACAATAGAAATTTATTTCTCATAGTTATGTAGGCTGAATATTCAAGATCCAAGTGCTGGCTGATTCAGCCTGCCTGACTGGCAGACAGACACCTTCTTGCTGTACCCTCATATGGTGAAGACAGAGCTTGTCTCTTTCCAGTCTCTTCTTACAAGGGCTCTGATCCCATTCATGAGAGTTCTACCCTCTCGTGATATAATTACCAAGACCCAACCTCCAAATTTCATCAACCTGGGGGCTTCAAAACATGAATATTGGGGGAGAGACAAAATTCAATATGTACAACAGTCAATGAAGGACAGAGGCAGGAATTTAATGCAAGCCAACCTGGATAGCAACGGTTTGCTTTCTACCTCTGTTGTATTAGATTCAACTACAAAAGTACCTACATCTGTCATCAGTTCCTATTATTTCCATGTGCTTCCCATGGACAGGAGTGCAAGTTTTAAAATCTCAGCTGTCCATTGAAATAGTGCGTAATCACTTCATGTATTATGCAAAATGTTTAACAAGGAGGACTAGAATCCTATGTGTTTAGAGTGTTTCAACAAAGATTACATTCTATATTATTTGGAGTTCAACTGACAAAAACTAGTAGAATATAAATTTTAACAAAGTTATTCTAACAGGAATTGTAAGGTGAATGCCAGTATCTGTTTGCTTTAATAGCATTTAGAAGTTTATAGAAGTTTAAAAAGCATTATATTTTATACTTTTAAAAAAAGTATTACGTTATATTTTATACCTATTTTTATTAAATCAGTAAATGCATTTACCACATAAAATACAGAAAAACAAAAAATGAAAAGATTAAAAATCAACTTAGAATCATGTATTTAGTGATAATCGCTGCTAACATGTTGGTTCATCTCTTTCTTTTACTGAATATATTATAAATATGGCTGGATGCGGTGGCTCCATGCCTGTAATCCCAGCACTTTGGGAGGCCAAGGCAGGTGGATCGCTGGAGGTCAGGAGTTTGAGAACAGCCTGGCCAACATGGTGAAACCCTGTCTCTACTAAAAATACAAAAATTAGCAGGGTGTTGTGGCATGGACCTGTAGTCCCAGTTACGTGGGAGGCTGGGGCAGGAGAATGGGGAGGCTGGGGCAGGAGAATGGGGAGGCTGGGGCAGGAGAATGGGGAGGCTGAGGCAGGAGAATGGGGAGGCTGGGGCAGGAGAATGGGGAGGCTGGGGCAGGAGAATGGCTTGACCTCAGAGGTGGAGATTGCAGTGTGCTGACTCCATGCCCCTGCTCTTCAGCCTGGGTGACAGAGCAAAACTCCATCTCAAAAAAAAAAAAAAAAAAAAAAAAAAAAAAGAAAGAAAAGAAAAGAAACAAGAATAAAACAAATACATTCTTGTCTCAAAATAGTCTGACCTAATATTATTTTGAATGATGACATGCATTACATTGTATGGGTATAGTATCCTTTATTTAACCAATCGCTTATTGTTGGATGTTTCATTTTTTAAACTAATTTTTGAAAACAATACAGCGATTATCTTTGAAGGCAAACATTTGTGTGTATTTATGATTATTTTCTTAAGATAATTTTTAAAAAGTAGTATTTCAAGGTCAAGGGATACATAGCGTATTAGGACATTTTCCTTCTGGAAAAAAACCATACTTGTTTTTTTTCAGCTTTCCGATCTATCTGTAATGGAAAAAGTCATACCATACTAAGGCCCATCGTCTAAGTAAGAGTGCCTGTTTCTCCTCCCTTGTTAACATTGGATATTATCAATTTTCAAGTCATTACCAATTTAATAGGATAAAATTGTATTTTATGTTGTTTTATTTTTCATTTCTTTTATCACTGTGAGACCAGGCTTCATTCTGTAGTTTATTAGCCATTTATATTTCTCCTCGAATTACATTTTGAGAAGCAAGATTTTAAAATATTGTTGGCTTAGTTTAAGCAGTATCAAATATTCTGATGATAGGTCAAAAACAAAAAGTTTAGACTTTTTTTTTCTAGAGTCCTTTTCCTTTATTTAGATGTAAAAACCTTAGCCTTTTGGGTTTGTAGGGTAGCTTAATGTTCACACCATGTAGGTATGGCCTTGGTTAGCTTGGCGTACTTTTCTGCTGAATGTATATGCACATGATGGGTACTCAACGAACATTTGAAGAAATGTGCAAACTAATGACTAACATGACCCAAAGTAGAATTTTTCTGACCTGACCAAAACATAAAATGCTGAGTTGAGAGTTAGTTGTGGCTGCAGAAATATTATTGGCAGGTAGTCTGGGGCTATCAAATTTAGTTTCATCTGTAATTGAATTAGAAATGGACATTCTTTTCTCCAGAGAGACTGGTATACCAAATCCTGCCTTTGACATTTGATAGTATTAAACAGGATTTTAACCAATGAACAAAGTTTCTATTTATGGACAATGTCAAGGGATAAGCATGAAAGTGTAGTAATATCACTGTTTTCTATCTAACTAACTGAATTGAACATGAACAGTGAGAAAATGTCTGCCAAATAATAACAAATGTTCTGTCCTGAGAAGCTAGATTAAAGATTTGTTGAACCGTAAAAGATCCAACACAAATGCAAAACAAATATTTCAGATGTGGGCAATTAGAGGTAAAAAAAAATCCCATGGAAATATGCATATGTTTGTCAAAATGAAAGGATCCTGTTCCTGAATGGCCAAGATAAATCTAGCTATTATTCCCCTCTTTGTGGTTTGTGTATTTTCCAGAATTTGAAAACTGTTATTTGCAATTGGAATATCCATATCCTGTACCCTACCTCATCAACCCTGCACATGCGTTCATGTGGGTACACGCGTGTGCATGCACGGGCACACACACACACACACACACACACGAGTCTAGGATTGCGTGTTCCTCCACCATGAATTACTCAAAGTAACAGAGACTTTGCATTTCAGGCCTCCAATATGAGGCTGGCACCTAGCAGGTACTCACCAAATGTAAATGTAGATCATGGAATGAAAGAAAAAACCTGCCAAAGCACTCCGGAATAAAGCATTCAAGAGGCAGTCCTGCCATTGTCTCTGCTATCTGTTAAGTGAGAAGTCTGAGGCTGAGTGGAGACGTTCTCAAGATTATATAGCTAATGATAGAGCTAAGACTTGAATGCAAAGCTGCTATTCATAGCAAGAAAAGTATGTTGTTTTAAATACAAACAATACCTGTTTCTGCATTTTTGAGTGTACTCCATATCATGAAAGTAAATTTAATAATATTATAAAGGTTATCTTCCATTCTGTATTTATACCTTGTTTCATTTCCCAAATAATTCAGAGCTGTACAAATAATATGACTGTACAACGAGGTGGGGAAGTGAGATGGGGGTGGCGAGGGGGATGGTGAGAGAGAAAGAGAATAAAGATCAAGAATTGTGAAAATATGCACTAAAATTATAACAGTTAACATTTAGCAACTGCTAGGTGCCAAGCATCATTCTAAGTGCTTGCCATAGATTAACTCATTGAATATACACAATGACTCTGTGAAGTGGGTACTACTATTATCCCAGCTTCACAGTTACAGGAACTGAAACACAGAGAACTCCAGTATCTTTGCTAGATCACAGAGCTAAAAGATGGTGAAGCCAGTATATGAACCTAAGAGGTTATATCCCTTGATCCCATGCTCAAAGCACTGTATTATCCTGCCATTATATCATTGGGATACATTATATCCTAATGATGTGGTTCAGCTGTGTCTCCACCCAGATCTCATCGTGAGTTCCCATAATCTCCACGTGTCATGGGAGAGACCCAGTGGGAAGTAATTGAATCATGGGCGGCTCTACCCTGTGCTGTTCTCGTGATCAGTGAGTGAGTTCTCACGAGATCTGATGGTTTTATGAGCACCTGACATTTCCACTGCTGGCACTCATTCTCTCTTTGCAACCCTGTAAAGAAGTGTCTTCTGCCGTGATTGTAAGTTTCCTGAGGCCTCCCAAGTCATGTGGAACTGTGAGTCAATTAAACCTCTTTTCCTTATAAATTACCCAGTCTTGGGCAGTTCTTTATAGCAGTGTGAGAATGGACTAATAGGATCTGTACTTCTCCAATTTTGGTTTCCTAACCCATACCCTGGAGGCCTATGCTCCTAAATCTACCCTCACACAGGGTTCTAAGAGCCAAACCCAAGGCTTCTCTGGCTTATTACACTTCCACTTTGGTAAATGAGTATTTATTGAGATGAACATTGGACAGTTTTTTGATTTCCTCAGCAAGAAGTTGATCCATATCAAGCTCCAATTTTGAGCTCCCTTATTTTGGTGGTGTGATTTTTGGGCAAGGCACCTATCTTTTTGCCTCAGTTTTCTCATCTGTCAAATTTGGATAATATTAATAACTATTATATGTTTAGTGTGAGCTTCAAATCTGACGATGGATGAAAAGTATTAGCACAGTACTTGTCACATAGTAAAATTAATTTGTTATTAAATCAATGTTAGCTATTATGATTATTATAAGAAAAATATAACACTGAGTTTGTTGCCTTAAGGCCCAGATTGGTCAGATACTCAGAGAAGACTAAATCATCAGGACTAAGAAAATCAGGCCTAGATAATATAACCACTAACGGTCTGCAGTTTAGTCTTAATTAACCTCTAGCTTTCAGTTCAATTGCCTCACGCTAATTGGATAAGTCTAGCTCATCCAGACACAGGTATAACATATTAATTGGATTTATTTTTAAACCACAAGCTTTCTAGATCAGTTTACTGGTTTTACATTTTAAAAATATAATGCTAACTATAGAAATTTATGTATAAAGCAAAAACAATCACTCATAATCTAATATTTTAATAATGGTGAAAATGGAATGAATCAGAATTCCTGGTTTATGGCACACAATGATCACTGGTTATGTATAGCCATTCTTCATTCTGTTTATTCTTCATGAAATGATATAATGAATAACAAAGACCCTCTGCCCTGTCCCAAAAGTAAAATGTTTATGTCTCCTCTGCTCGTTTACCCTGGTGCCTCCTGACCCTGTGTCTTCCTGCCAGAGGTCACTGTTATCCCAAATTTTGTGTTTCCTATTCCTTTTTTAGTTTCATCATGCACACCTGCATGTACACCTGCAAACACACATGCACATGTATATGTGCCTAAATAATATATTTAGCTTAGCTTGTTTCCAAATTGTCAACAGGGAGTTTTGATATATTATTGAGATACCAAGATTCAACCACTTTGTTTTACATGGCTGAAGCGAGATCAAATGCTAAATGCAATTTTGCATTCTGCCATCTATATGTCCCTGCACTTGTCATAATTAAGAATTTTCTCATTTTATTGTAACTTTTGCAGACAGTAACATCTCATTCAATGGCTATATCATAATTTACTTAGCCATCTTGCCATTACTGGCCATTTAGAATATTTCTTATCTTGGCTAGTATAATTACCATATGAACAAACATTATTGAACACAAATATATTTTCTGAATTTTGTCTTATTTCCTGAAGGTGACTTCTAGAATCAGAACCATTGGGCCAGATACCCAAACATTGTAGGACTCTTGTGTATTCTGCCAAATTGGTTTCCAAAGGCCTGAGACTAATTAAAACTCTACCTGCAATGATTCAGCATGCCATAGAAATGTCAGTTTAAAATCTAGAGATTCAGAGGAAATCATGTGTTCAGAACTGCTTGACAAGAGTAAATCAGCCTGGGGAACCAAATGCAAAGAGGGAGTACATTCACAATTACCAGTGAACTATTTTAACTAACTCCTTTTGGAAATAGTTGTAACAAGAATAGTTTTAAAGTCCAGGTCTGAAAAAAAGAAAATCTGGAATTGCTCTTTTTCTGGTACCATATCAAATGTTTATTTAAAGTTATCCAGATAAATTACCAATAATTTCTTTCTAGGCGTTTCATCTGTTTAAATATAGCTGTAATTAAAACAACATACTGCTATGATGAAAATTGCTTTGCTTCAGGAACTTTTGTGTTTTATGCTTTGTATTGTACCATAAATTAGCCTTTATTTCCCTCTATGTATTGCAGGATTTTGTATTCTTGAGGGCATTCCTTGGTTTACTTTGCATCACATGGTCTAGTTCTAATAGGACTCAGATGAGGGGAATTTTAAAAAACAATCTTTATTTACTTGATATAGAAGTTCCTACTGTTCGATAGATTATTTAAAACCATCTCAATTTCCCTTATGGTGCCAACCAGCATAATGATACCAGCATTTTCAGGCATAATCTTCTCTCCTGGAGGGAATCAATAAATTTAACACGAAGATTATTACTATCCCTATCTTTATGAAATGGTTGATGAAAATATTTGGCTCTATTATACCTAAAACCAATAGCAGTAAAATGGGTAAATAGTGATTGGGAAACCCACTAGCAAAACATAGTCTAGGCTTGTAAGTCTGGAATGGCTATAGCACAATATTCCATACATACTTTTGAAAGAAGAGGTTAGTGTAGAGAACATCAATATAGTTATACAAACATACAAAAACCATTAAAAATGTTGGTCTCTGACTCGGGAAAGCTGAAGGATTTTGATTCCAAATCAACTACTTGAAATCTCACACTTTCCCTCTAGTTGACAAGTGTTGGGCCACCATTTATAATGTTTATGTTTTTCTCTTGGGTTCTTTCCCACATACACACCACTTTGCATTTTGCTTTTGTCTGCCCTTCATTTAGGTTTGGATGCTGCTTACATTGTTTAATTTTACAGCTAAAAAATTTTTGTTTTATAAAGTCCCCCCGCAGTTTATATCATTTATCGGACATGTGTTTCCTAAATGATTTTTACTTTCTTTAAAAATATAATTAGAGAGCCACCCCTTTTGGAAAGGTTAAGCAATGGCAAGGGGTGGCTCTCTCATTGCTCTTTTCCTGGTACCATATCAAATATTTACTTGGAGTCACCCAGACCATTTACCAATATTTTCTTTCAAGATATTTTGTCTGTTTAAATATAGCCATAATTAAAACAACATGCTGCTATGATGAAAATTGTTTTGCTTTAGGAATTTGTGGATTAGCAATGGTTTTCCTCTCTGTGCCTAAGTTTCTTCACCTATAAAATGGTAATTAACAACAGTACCACTTCCTTTAGTTAATTGAATGAATTATGTAAAGTTCTTAGTATAATGACAGGCACAAAGAAAGTGTTATGTGAAAGCTGTACTTTTATTTTTATATATCTATGCCTCATGAAATCTCCAGTAGTTTCTACATATCTGTCCACATGGTTGAGAATCAAACAATAATACAATAATATCACTGGAGGCACAAATATTGATGCTGAATTCAGTAAACATTTATTTAGGGCTTGCTCTAAGCAAATAAAAATATAAACTAAATAAATGTGTTTCATTAGTCAGAAGATCCTGAGCAAAAAGAGTGAGAATTATAGACACTTGCACACCTCACCTAAAAGACAGCCCTTGTCTATCTTGGAAGATTATTCTGTCGGGTAAGGTTTACTGCTCACAAGGAGCCTTGAGGAGGCTGTATAACAGACATTGCTGTTTGCTAACTATGCCATCCTTCTCCCCTCTTCTTACTCACTAATAAAACCCAGGAACTAGGCCACCACATCCTTCAAATGAAGCCAGTCCTTCAGTTGTCCCAGTGGGTGAATCTTGATTCTATTCCTCAGAGAGTGGTTTAGAAACGGCCAAATGACTCCATTCTTGCTAATGCTATGAGAAGCAAAGCCTACTGGGAGACTTCTTGGGAAATATTCCTGTTACTTTAAAAATGACACAGGAAAGAGGTGGTTTTCTCTTGCAACTTTTAGACATTAATGTGTAAAGATATAGTACTCAGAACTGCAGCAACCACTTTTGACCATGAGTGGAACAACCCAAAAAGATAAACCTTTGTGCTAAACAAAAAACCAAAAAACCAAAAAAACAAAAAACAACAGAGCAAGGATTTGGGGGAGAAAAACCCTGGATCTTTGATGATGTCATTGAGCTGTTGAATGTAACATCCTGACTCTGTTACTGTGTTTTTAATATGTGAGACAATAGATCCAAAGGGAGTTAGGGATCATGTTTCATCTCATTAGCCAGGTATATTAATTTCCTGTTGCTGGTGTAACAAATTACCACAAACTTAGTAGTCTAAAACAATGCAGATGTATTATTTGACAGTTCAGGGTCAGAGGTTTGAAGTCAATCTATAGGCAGGGCTGTGTTCCTTCTGGATGCTTAGGGGAGAATCTGTTTCCTTGCTTTTTTCAGATTCTAGAGACTGCCTATATTCCTTAGCTTGTGGCTCCTTCCTCACATTATGCCAGTCTCTGGCTTCCATTATCACACGACATATCCTAGTACTGACTCTTTCCTCCTTTTTATAAGGACCGTGGGCTCTCCTGGATAATTCAGGGTAATCTCTCCATCTCACGATCCCTAATGTAATCATATGTGTTAAGTCCCTTTTGTCATTAAACTAAATTAACATTTTCATAGGTTCCAAGGATTAGGAGATAGACATCTTTGGGTAGGGGAGTCATCATTCAGTCTATCACACCAGGTGAACTAAACCAACCCTAGAGACAAACTCTGGATGAGAGCTGCAGTAACAGCCAGCTCACCCATGTACTTAGGGGGAATACATGGGATTTTGGAAGAAGGCTTTTCGTCCTAGTAAAAGAGAGCTTGATATGACAACCCACCCTGCAACCCTAATTTTGGACTTCTTGTACGGAGAGATTATAAATTCCATATTGTTTAAACCCCATTGGATATAGTGAAAATTGCACCAAAAAGCATCCTAACTGGTCCTCAGGGGTAAGAACCTGAATTTACTTTCCATTTCTGGAAGAGTGTTACAAGCCACAAACCATCAACTCCTATGTAAGTTTACATAAGGTAAACTGTAGGTATTGAGGAAATTTTTGTGTTCATGCAAAGGAAATGAATGTGATGAAGAGGTCTTTGTGAACTGTAATTATGATCTCCTCTATATTACTCGACTACTGGCCGACCATGCCAGAGTGTCTGCCATCAGCTTTCTCTTTGCAAGTGAGTATCCTGGTTCCTAGTTGGTATCCCTAGTCTAGCCCCAAATGATCAGTCCTTCTTGTCTGATCATCTCTATAATGGTAACACTTGACAATTAAATTGTGTCTTTACTATGTGCCAGGTACTGCTTTAAGAGCTTTGCTTGGGTTAAATTAATCATCATTATGAATGTTTGAAATTGTTGCTATGATATTCCCATTTTACAGATGAGAAAATTCAGCTGTAATTTCCTCAATACCCCGTTTACCATGAATGGTTATTTTCTTAGCTTAAATAGAAGATGACAGTCTATGACTTATAACAGTCTTCCAGAAATTGAAATAAATTTAGGTTCCTACCCCTGAGAACCAGTTAGGATGCTGTTTGGTACAATATTCACTATATCCAATGGGGCTGAAACAATAACGAGTTTCTTATCTCTCCAAACAACAAGTCCAAAATTAAGGGTGGGTTGAGTTAGCAGCTCAGTCATACCAAGCTTCCTTTTACTAGGAAGAAAATACTTTTTCCAAAGCCTCTAAGCAATGTTTCTTTTTTGGCATGATCCCTACGCTATTCAAAGGCAAAGCGGAATGGACGATCCGGGACTCCTCTCTGAGCTGAGCCTAACTACCATGAGGATATTGTTGCCTGATCCCTGAACAAAGCCTGGGGTCTATTAGCAAAAGGAAAAGCGAGGAACTCAGGAAAGCCTTCCTCTCTAGGACATCTAAGCTGTCTACCATGCAGATGAAAAACATAATTCTAACACTGACCCCATGGTCTTTCCTGCCATGTGTGACTAATGGGCCCTGTGACTGCTTACTGCTGTGATGCAGAACAGACTTCGCAGGTGCTCCTCATCTGAGTCTGTTGTGGCAGCGTGGGAGGCAGGGGCATGCTGTCACTGTGACTGAACAGAATATTATTGGAAATGGTGTTTGACTCCCTTCTTATTGGTGCAAATCAAAAGGGCAATATAGTAAACAGTTCCAGACAAATTTGAAGACAATATTTTTTCAAAAGGAAGGAAAAAATGCTCACAACAAGCCAAACATGCATCTTTTCAGATAGAAACCTTTCATATTCACTGGAATTTCTTAAAAAGTAACTTTCCACATATTTCCCCCAAAATAACCTATTTCACTAGGAGTAAAGCACGTGACACCTAATTTATCTTCCCCAAACAGCAGAGCTGAGTCATAGACACAGGAACAGAAACATTCACACCCAAGTAGGCTCAAAGGACTGAGCCAGAACTGATTCTCAAGCAACTCAATCCTCCCTCCCTCTCCCACAAGGTTCATATCAAAACCACACTCTGACCATTTGACTCATATATCATGATTATTGAACATACTCTTCCTGTAGCAATGTTCCTGTTGACATTTGACCATTTCTGTGTTCATTTCTTAGGAAAAGCAGGATTGTTTCACCTGGAGGTTTAATCCAATAGATACATATATTGAAACCAAGTGTCCTCTCTTGCTATCTGAACATCCAAACAAAGCTAGGAGCAGCCTCCTTACCATTAATCAATGACCAGATAAACAGCTGTCTGCTGAAAAGAACGTCTGCAGCAATGGCTTAACCCACACCTCTAGCACAAGGAAGGATAGAAGGGTGGGCTGCAATTAGTTGGCATGTTCAAAATAATAAGAAACAAGTGGCAGGGAACACCTCTTATTTTGACTTCAGTTTGCATCACTGTGGCTCTGGACTGCCATTTCTCTTTTCCTGTAGAGATCAAAGGCACTCGTCATTAATCCTACTAATGCAATAGTGCTCTTTGTACAGGTGGAGTCCTCCACCTTCTAGTTTGAGCCAGAATGTGTACTGTGTGTAATTATAACATTACATGGAGTCCAAGAAATTTCTTTCTTAATTGACACATAATTATTGTACATATTCATGGGGTATGTAATGATGTTTTGATACATACAATGTACGATGATCAGATCAGGGTAATTAACATGTCCATAATCTCAAACGTTTATCATTTCTTTGTGTTGGGAATATTCAATATCCCTACTTTTAGCTATTTGAAACTACATATTGTTGTTAACTGTAGCCATCCCACAGTGGTATAGAACACTAGAAACATATTCTTCCTTCCTCGCTCTAATTCTGTAATACTTAATAAATCTCTCTCTAAAGGTTTCTGGTAATTCCTAATAAATGATCGTGTGGGTTGGCAGATTCAGGAGTGAGGTTGAATGGAGAATTCTTGGCTTGGGGACTATGAAGACCTTTTTTGGCCCATTTAGTTCCATGTGTACCCCCAGATCTCTGGTGCTGTGGAGCAGTGACTGTGCTGTGTGCTGCCACCTTCCCTGGTCTCCATCAGGACTTTACCAAAACACTCAGGTGCTGTGGCATCTGAGATGTCCCTCTATGCACTCTGTCCATGTAGTGAGATAAGGGAGGTGTGGAAACTATTTTTTTCTCCCTTTCTAACTCCTGCAATACTGCTTTGCAAGTGTGCTCACTGCCTTGAAAATCACATGGTGCTTCACTGGAAGCTGTATGATTTTTCTAAATGAAAGTGAGAGGTTATCGGGTTTGCCTGGTTTAGCGTGAGTCACTTGTATGCCTGAGAAATGAAGTCCTATCCTGTGTTATTGATACTGGCGGCTGCACAAAAGGAATGAGTCTCTGGAGTTTAGAACTCACCTCATGAATCTCACACCAGCCAGTGCTGTCCTGGCTTTTCAGAGGGATGGAATGAGATGGAGGTTATCGTGAAAACCCCAGATTTTAATAGAGAGGTAATTTGAGTACATAACATATTGAACTTTAATATTATGCACTTGAAGGAAAAATATTTCCTTTGTAGTGGGCAGCCCCTATTATGTTTTGGAGGAATTTTCCAGTAAATCATCTAACAGCTGCTTTACTGTACAGGCCTTGAAATTTTATCTGTTCATTGGTTACAGGCGCTTTTGCTTTTGGAAACTTTGCATGCTTCTCTTTGCCAGTAATATTTTGTTCCCAAAATATCGGCTCCTGGGGAGGATTTAATAAAGGCTGACTCAACAAGACATGGTTTTGAGCAAACCTTTTGGATGTCTTTGGCTAAGTACCATGTCCTATGTAAGTATATTTTATGTAAGATTATTACCAAAAATCCAAAAAGGAAACCTACAGAGACTTTGTGACAAAAAGAAAATGTTAGACATCTCTGAGCATACGGGCATTTGAATCTGTGAGTGTAGAAACAGTGATTACAGTTGGTGCTAGTAGAGGCATAGAATGTGTGTGTGTGTGTGTGTTGGAGGAGTGGCAAGGAAGAAAGAATGGGACAAGCACTGGCAAAAATATGGCGAGTGGAGATTCTTTCCTTCAGATTGCAGATAGAAGGCACCCTTCACAGACAGGAGCCACTAGAATAAACACCTCTGGAGAGGATAGAAAGAGAAGAGCTTGCTCAATGCCATGCTAACTGAAATGAGCCTGCAATTCTCAAAATATGTTTTATTTGAGGGTTACCTGGAAGATGCCTATTCCAGAACAGAAGCATGATGTGTTGATTTCTGGAAGGGGCTCCTGGCGAAAAAGAATCGAAAAACTGAAAAAAAAAAAAATGGAGGCTGAAAACTCACCAACCATGATTTTAGTTCATGGGGCACAGTCATTATTTAAGTCCTTTAAGAAAGAAAGATTCCACATGGACAGTGCATGAAGACAGTGGAGAGGGTGAAGGAAGAGCAAAGCACTTTGGTCTAAGGGGCCCGTCTGACACTGCCACAGGTCAGCAGAAGGCAGAAGGGCGGACGGCAGGAGGCTTACCTTGGAGTTGGTTAATAAAAGAGTTTTCAAGGAGATTTTTCAGTTATAATTGATGGAGAATAAGAACAGAAGAGGGGGCTATTTGTGGAAACGTTTGCAATAGGTGAATAGTTTGCAAATTATTGGGGGACCTGGGTTTCTTTTTGGCTCATCTATTTATTTTAAGTCAGAATAACCCCTTATTTTAAAGATTATATGTATTGGCATATTAAAAGATCAATAAGTAAAATAGTTCCCCCTTAGTTTCCATAGCACTCAAACCAATGGAGATAAAAATATCAATTTGATTACTGAAAACAGTTATATTGCAGGGTATGACTTATGTAAGTGGTCAAATAAACATGCTAATACTCCACTTCCTCAGCCTTGGCCTTGATTCAGCCCAATCGAGGAAAGTTTGGGGTGCTCTTACCCATGATTCTTCTGTCACATTAATTTGGGACATGGAGAGAAGAAAAGAGAAATTCCTAGTAATTACAGGTTTAAAAAGTTTTAAATAGATAAGCTCTAGTCAAATGAAACCAATGGGTTTAATTATTAGGGGGCAGAACAATAGGACAAAAGAGTTACCTCCTTGAGTGAAGTTCATCTATTTTTAAAAACCAGTAACTTTCATGATAGTGCACATGGAGAAAATTATAATGATCATACACATTAGTAGAAAAAAATGGATGAGTTGGCTTGAAGTTAGAGAAGTTAGCTTAGGGGCTCTGGTTTTCACAAGTCTTTCACAGACTTGATTCGCCTGTAACCCAAGGTTGTGGTCCACTATGTACACAGATACGGGATCTGGCATTCCAATTGGCCCTAAAGGACTTGCCACCTATTTCCTTAGTCTACTTTTTGTGATGATCACGTAATTTTTATTTTTAAATTTGTTAACCAGTGAAATGTCTTTCCAGTAATTCCGTGGTTCTCTGACACCAACTGGATGTCCTACAACGTAGTTTGGTTCTGACACCAACAACCCAGAATGAGCACAGATTTCACAGGGTAGGGCTCAGTCCTGCAAGACCACCCTCATTTCAGTCACCAGTTGTAAGACCTGGAGGCCAAGCATACTTCTGACTGACCAGCTATACATCTGGGGCTTCCTATGACCTCCACTCAGGTTTAGTAATTCACTACAATGACTCACAGAACTTAGGAAAGCTTTGTAATTATGATCACAGTTTTATTGTAAAGAATACAGTTCAGAAACAGCCAAGTGGAAGAGAGGAGTAGGGCTAGGTATTGAGTGTGTAGGGGTGGGGGTGGGGAAGACACGGCTTCCATGCACTCTGTGTGCACCCCCATCCCAGCACACTGATGTGTTCCCCCACCTGGAGGCTTCCAGGGGCTCTTGTTCAAAGTGTTTTATCAAGGTTTCATTACATACACAATTGACTAAATCACTGGCCGATGGCGATCCAACAATCTCCAGCCTCCCTCTCCTCTCCAAAAATGGGGCAGCTGAGTGGGTGGGTGTGTAAGGCTGGAAGTTCCAACCCTCTAATCCCAAGCTTTGTCTTTCCAATGATAAACGCCCATCCTAAAGTTATCCAGGGGCCCTGCTCAAGTCACTTCAGCATGAACTCAGGTATGATGGAAATAAGCTCATTATGAATCTTTATATATTTCATTTTTGCTCAAAGTACCAAGGCAGAAACCATAGCTTATAATTCAATGGAATGTTTAATAGGAGCCCTGAAAAGCGTATTTTCCCTTTAGATACTGTGTGTGTGTGTGTGTGTGTGTGTGTGTGTGTGTGTATGTCTGTGTGTGTATTTTTTAGTAGAGACAGGTTTTACCATGTTGGAGAGGCAGGTCTCAAACTCCTGACCTCAAGTGATTTGCCCACCTTGACCTTCCAAAGTGCTGGGATTATAGGCGTGAGCCACTGTGCCTGGCCTCCCCTTAGATACTTATGAATGACACTTATTTCTGCCATCTGCCTCCATACTGTCTCCCTAACCCAGGACATAATACTTGTTTTGATATTCCTTCTTGGCTGAGGGTGGGGAAAGTTCTAGACAACTTCCACCTGGCCTTCTCCACTGTGATAGCTCTTACCCCACAGACCAACAGCCCAATGTGAGGTTGTACTAACTGCCAAGTATGCCAATCCCAAATATTCAGTAGGAGAAAATAAATCTGTCTATAGAAATGGAATAAGAAATAACTGTGATGATGAAATTAGCTAGGATTTTAGATCCACTATTATAAATATATTCAAATATTTAAAGAAAAACATGAACATATTGAGAGAACAGAGTATTTCAGCAGAGAAATGAAATCTTTAAAAAATAATCAAATAGAAATTACAAAATTGAAAAATATGGCATATAAAATGAAAATATCACAAGATAGGTTTACCACTACAAAGAAAAAACTTGAAGACGGGCCACAAGAACTATGGAAAACTGAAGCAGAGAGAGCAAAGGTTGAAAAAAAAAGTGAATGAAGCCTTGATTACCTGTGAAACACATGCAGTTTCTCGTTCTCTCTGTGTCTGTATATAGACAGAACGAGAAACTGCATGTGTTTCACAGATACAGATAGATATGATGGATAGGTAATCAGGAGGAAGGAGAGGGAACAGATTGGAGCAGAGATACATTTAAAGAAATATGGGTCCAATATTTTCCAAATTGAATGAAAAATATAACCCAATAAAATTGATGAATATGAATCAAGATGAACATACAACTGTATCATCTCATAATCAAACTGCTAAAAGTCAATAATAAAGAGAAAATATTAAAAGCAGTCAGAAAAAAAGGTACATTACATACAGGTGAACAACATCAAGAATAATTGCTGACTTCTGAGTAAAGAAATGTAGCTCAGAACAGTCTGAGCTCTGCGAGGTGTGCTCGATCCATCAGGCCTCTGGGACAGGAACACAGGACTTCAGCCACACACCCCAACCCCTTCCTACACCCATGTTCAGGCATGACTGTTTAAAGGTGTTTTATTCCTGACTAGCTACCTCACCTATTATTTTCTTGGTCCCGAAATTGTGATACAAAGAACAATGTATAGCCAATCAATAGCTTATGTTATTTTAATGTAAATTATTGGTAAACAACTTAGAATCTGTCTCTCCTTTTTTCCTTTAAAAATCTCACTTGTGGCCAGGTGTGGTGGCTCCCACCGGTAAACTCAGCACTTTGGGAGGCCTGGCAGTTGAACACAAGTGTAGGTTACAGTTTATTTACATATTCTAGTTAGGTTACAGTTTACTATGGCAGGAGAATCGCTTGAGGCCAGGAGTTCAAGACCAGCTTGAGCAGCATAGCAAGACCCTGTCTCTACAAAAAATAAATAAATAAACATGTATATATATATATATATATATATATATACACACACACATATATATGTATTTTTGTGTGTGTATATATATACACATATATATTTCTTTTACTACTTTTTCTTTTGCTACATATATAATGTATATATATGCATGTAAGTATATATGTGTATTATTATATACATATGTATATGTATATATGCATGTATAGATGTATTATATATATATTATATATGCATACACACACACACAAATTAGCTGGGCACGGTGGCATGTGTGTGCCTGTTGTCCTAGCTACTCAGAAGGCTGAGACACAAGGATTGCTTGAGCTCAGGAGGTCAAGGCTGCAGTGAGCTATGATTGCCCCACTGTACTTCAGTCTGGGCAACAGAGCCAGATCCTGTCTCTAAAAAAAATAAAAATATATATAATAGGTATGTAATATATTATATATGCATAAACACACACGCACACACACACACACACACACACACACGTTACTGCTGCTAATCAGAGCATATATTCAGAACAACTTGAATTCCTATGCTCTTGGGTTGCAGAGATCAAACTTCAATCCATGTGTATTACTTCAGAGATGCTGTATGACGTTCTCATACAGACAGAATCTGTACAGTGGTATTTCTAGCCAGCCTTTACCCCTAGGAATCTGGCTTAAATGAATCCAAGTAATAAAGCCAGGAACATAACATATGTTATGAAAATTATGCATCAGGTGGAAAAATATATTAGATTTGTGGGAATACATTGATATATGTTCTTATTAATTATCAATGTACTATATAACAGAATGCATGCTGCTTTAAATTTTAAAACTGTTCATGGCTAATAATCTAACGTGTTTAGAAAAGAAACACGAGTACAAGAAAAAGAGTTCTGTGTGAAGAAACTAAGATATAGAAAGTCAGAAGATATTGTACATTACTTGTTCTACAGCATCTTGAGAAAGAGATATTAAGATCTCAGAGGTAAATATAAAGAAAAAAATAATGATGTAGGTTTCAAAAGTAGTAAAAGAAATGAGTTTAGGCCTGCCATGGTGGCTCACACCTGTAATCTCAGCGCTTTGGTAGGTTAAAGCAGGAGAATTGCTTGAGGCCAGGAGTTTGAGACAAGCCTGAACAACACAGGGGTACCTCATCGCTATAAAAAATAAAAATAGTCGCTGGGCATGGTGGCATACCTGTGATCCCAGCTACTCAGGAGGTGGAGGCCGGAGAATCACGTGAGCCCAGGAAGTCAGGGCTGCAGTGAGCTATGATCACACCACTGCACTGCAGCCTGAGCAACAGGGTGAGACCCTGTCTCAGGGAAAAAGAAAACAAAAACAAAATAAGTTTTTGCAGGCTGCAGAAGTTCAAGTCAAGGGAAAACCTAGAAATTTTATTTACATCAAGATAAAGAAGTTTAAAGCATGTGATTATTAAATATTTCATTGGAGGGGAGCATTTAATGACAGAGAAAACACTTATGATATTATTATATAGAAATAATAAGTCACATATCAGTAATGAATGTGGTATCATCCAGTAATAGACAGAGGAAGTAGGCTTAAAGATAAATTTTACTTTCTTCCTTTTGCTTTTTTGTATACCATTATACATTTCCTTTTCTCAACTCACTGCAACCTCCAACTCCCTGGTTCAAGTGATTCTCCTGCCTCAGCCTTCCACATAGCTGGGATTACAGGCATGCACCACCATGCTCAGCTAATTTTTATATTTTTAGTAGAGATGGGGTTTCACCACGTTGGCCAGGATGGTCTCAATCTCCTGACTTCGTGATCTACCCACCTTGGCCTCCCAAAGTGCTGGGATTACAGGTGTGAGCCACTGCCTGGCCACATTTTCTCCAATAAGCATTTTTATTAAGTTTGTACATGGCTTAAATTTTTATTAGACTTTATTATTTTTATAGCAGTTTTAGCTTTACAGCAAAATTGAGCAGAAGGTACACAGACTTCCATATGCACCACCACCTCTTCTCACCCACATGCACAGCTCTCATTATCAACACTGCCCACAGAATGGCATGTTTGTCACAACCGATCAACCTATAATGCCACGTCATTATCACCCAAAGTTTATAGACATGTTATTATATTTAATTAATATATTTTATTTTTTTGAACAGTGTTAGGTTTACAGAAAAATTAAGTGGAAAGTACAGAGAGCTCTTATATTCACTTTCACTTTCCCCCGCCCCAGGTTCCATTTTCAACAATACTAGTATTTGTGTCATGTAGTTGTTACAGTAATGAGCAAATAGTGATACATTAAAGTCTATAGTTTACATTAAGGTTTACACGTTGTGTTGTATGTTCTATGGTTCTGACAAATGTATATTGATATATATCCATCATTATGGACTCAATTCATTATTTTTATAATTAGAGAAAATATTATATAAACAGAAGTAATGATTATTATATAGATGTTAGTAATAGTATCTCAGACTATAGAGATAAGCTATTGCTTAATTCCACTGAAAACAGGATAGCTCTGGAAGTTCATTTCTATTTATTGCTTCTACTAATAATACCAATGGCTTAACCTAGAAAAATAGCATCTTTCCCTGATAATTTATGTATGTACCCTTTGGGTCTGAGAAGGCAATTAATTTTATTGAGGTCATTTAAAAAAATGGAACAATTGGAAGATTTTTACATCTTTTCAATTACATGTCTAAAACTATGCCAGGTACATCTGGGGGACTCTAGTGCCTGGGATGATCAGAGAAGACCTTTTACAGAAGATGATCTTTGAACTAGATCTTAAAGAATAAGTAAAAACGGAGAAAGAAAACAATAAAAGGAAAAGGAGAGTAGCATCCATGCAAACTGTAATGGTTCATACATTACATTGTAGCTTTGCAGGGTATAGCCCCCTCCTGGCTGCTTTCACAGGCTGGTGTTGAGTGTCTGTAGCTTTTCCACTTGCACGGTGCAAGTTATCTATGGATCTCCATTCTGTGGTCTGGAGGATGGTGTCCCTCTTCTCACAGTTCCACTAAGTGGTTCCCGGTAGGAACTCTGTGTGTGGGGGTTCCAACCGCACATTTCCCTTCCATACTGCCCTAGCAGATATTCCCCAAGAGGGCTTCACCCCTGCAGCAAACTTTTGCCTGGGCCTCCAGATGTTTCCATACATCTGAAATCTAGGTGGAGGCTCTCAAACCTCAATTCTTGACCTCTGTATACCCATAGGCTTAATACCACCTGGAAGCTGCATGGGTTTGGGGCTTGTACCCTCTGAAACCATGGGCCAAGCTGTACCTTGGCCCCTTTTAGCAATAGCTGGAGTGGCTGGAACACAGGGCACCAAGTTTCTAGGCTGCACACAGCATGGGAACCCTGGGCCCAGCCTGTGAAACCATTTTTTCCTCGTAGACTTCCAGGTCTGTGATGGGAGAGGCTGCCATGGAGATCTTTGACATACCCTGGAGACATTTTCTCCATTGTCTTGGGAATTAACACTTAACTCCTTGTTACTTATGCAAATTTCTGTACCCAGATGGAATTTCTCCTTAAAAAATGGGTTTTTCTTTTGTATTGTATCATCAGGCTGCAAATTTTCTGAACTTTTATGTTGTTTCTCTTTTAAAATTGAATGATTTTAACAGCACCCAAGTCATGTTTTGAATGCTTTGCTGCTTAGAAATTTCTTTGCCAGTTACCCTAAGTCATCTCTATCAAGTTCAAAATTTCACAAATCTCTAGGGTGAGGCAAAGTGCCACCAGCTTCTTTGCTAAAGCATAACAAGAATCACCTTTTCTTCAGTTCCCAAGAAGTTCCCCATCTCCATCTGAGACCAGCTCAGCCTGGACCTAATTGTTTGTATCACTATCAGCATCTTTGTGATACTCATTCAACGAATCTCTAGGAGGTTCCAAACTTTCCCAACTTTTCTGTCTTCTTCTGAGCCCTCCAAACTGTTCCAACCTCTGCCTGTTTTCCAGTTCCAGAATTGCTTCTACATTTTGGGTATCTTCTTGGCAACACGCCACTGTCAGTACCAATTTACTATATTATTCTGTTTTCACATGTACCTGGGACTGGGAAGAAAAAGAGGTTTAATTGGATTTACAGTTCCATATGACTGGGGTTGGGGAAGGGCTCAGAATCATGGTAGGAGGCGAAATGCGCTTCTTACATGGTGGTGGCAAGAGAAAAATGAGGAAGATGCAAAAGTGAAAACCCCTAATAAACCCATCAGATCTTGTAAGACTTATTCACTACCATGAGAACAGTATGGGGGAACTTCCCCCATGATTGAAATCATCTCCCACCACTTCCCACCCACAATATGTGAGAATTGTGGGAGTATAATTCAAGATGAGATTTGGGAGGGGACACAGAATCAAACCATACCATGACTGGTGTTGAATGTGAAGAACAGAGAGAAAAACCAAGATGAACCCAAGATATTGAGCTTAGGAGACTGGTGAGGCTGAAGGTGAAATTTAAAAAATGGGGAGGAAACAGCAGTTTTGGACCTGTAGTTTGGACAGGAGGGTAATTAGAAGGTAATGTCATGTAGGCAATTGGACACAAGAGAAATGCATCCAAGTGAGAGAGAACACAGCATGGAAAACAAACTCAAGAGCCGTAAGCATCAAGGTGAGAAATGGAACTTTGAGTATAGATGAGCACTTGGCTGAGAACTGAAGGGAGAATATTCCTCCAGGCCTTTAAGAGATATCTGCAAAGGGAGGGATAGGGATGGAAGAAGAGCCAGCAAAGGAAGTGCAAGAGAACTAGGGTAATGAAGCCAGACAATCATGACCAGAAAGGAGTAATTTTAAGAAGGAGGTGACAACAACATCAGCTTCTGAACAATAGTTAAGAAAAATTAGACGGGGTTCAAGAACATTAATAATATTGAGTGTATTTCAATGGACTATGGAAATAGAAGCCAGATTACAGAGTGTTTCCAAAGAGATCAAACCATGGGAAAATAGATTAAGTGGGTAACGACTACTCATCTGAGGATTTGGAATTTGAAAAGAAGGATAAAATGATGTAGAATTAGAAAAAAAAGTCAATTCAACATATATTTTAGCATCTAAGAAACTTGTGAATGATTAAAAGCAGAAGGGAAGGAGTCTACTTTCATATTCTTTTCTGCATATGTTTTTTATTTTAAACTTGTAGCCATAGCCTGGTGTGGTGGTGCACACCTGTAATCCCAGCTACTCAGGAGGCTGAGGTGGGAGGGTGGCTTGAACTTAGGAGTTTGAGACTGCAGTGATCTAAGATCCCATTTCCTGACTATTCTTTTGAAAATATATTATCAGGCAATTATTTTGAAAATAATGTTTCCTTATAATTTTCAGTATTTGAAAGTACAGTCCTGTATTGTCTTCTTGAAGAACATGCGACCTTGTCTAGGTGCTCCTTAGGGAAGAACCGGGCCCACTGTCAAGTGGAATCACACTGCAAGTGGGTCACAGAGCTGCTAACAAGCAGTAAGGATTTAGGATTATTACTTTTCTTTTTTTTCTTGAGACAGTCTCGCTCAGTTGCTTGATCTGGATTGCGGTGGTGCAGTCTCGGCTCACTGCAACCTCCACCATTGGAGGTTCAAGCCATTCTCCTGCCTCAGCCTCCCAAGTAGCTGGGACTACAGGCACACACAACCATACCTGGCTAATTTTTGTATTTTTGGTAGAGATAGAGTTTCACCACATTGGCCAGGCTGGTCTTGCACCACTGATCTCAAGTGATCCACTGGTCTCAGCCTTCCAAAGTGCTGGGATTACAGGGGTGAACTACTGCTGCCAGCCAGGGTTATTACTTTTCTGTGTTATAGTCTGACACTCAGGAAACAGGTGATTCATTTCATGTTTGATTCTTTACCCTTCATGACCTTAAGACACATTCTAATTCCAGCTTTAGCACCCTTTTATTCTGCAATTTGAATGATAAGTAATAAAATTTCAATTTCTGCTTCAGTTCTTTGTATCATAAAAATGGAGTTATGTTTGCAGATGTCAAATTATCATGCATACATTTTATGACCAATAATAAGATTTGACTAAGGGATTTTCAGAGAAAAAATGGTCCGCTAGTGATGAATATTTATCATATTCTCTGCTACATTATATTGTAGGTAATGGCCATTACTTCATGGCAACTGTAATCTGTTTCACTTGAAAGTGAAACTCAGCAAAAACCATGGCATGTTCCTTGGATCTGGATGGTGAAACAAACAAAACTATGGCATGAGTACCAGAGTAAACCACACAAATAGACACCTAATATGTTATATCTTTTAGTTCTTTCTTTTTAGTAACCTACCATTTAAATGAAAAAGGTAATTTTCAGATGCTACCAGCAAAATGATTTAATCTGAATCTATACACTTATACCCTTGATGAGTTCTGTTATCAAACTGCATGTGACTAAATAAATTGAAGGAGAACTGACATGGAAATACGTTTAAGTATGTACTGAATGCCTACTTCAAGTGGAGCACTGTGAAACGTGCTAAAATGAAAGACTATGAAATAGAGCATGTCTTCTGCTTCAAAAACCTATCTGGTTGGAGAGATACGGATAAATGAAATGGTTAAGCAGAAATTAAAAGAATGTGCTGCCAGATGATTGAACTGGATAAATGTTATAGGTGTTTGTAAAGGTGAGTTCAGCTAGACTGGGAATGCCTTTTGGGGAAAGGAGGATTTGAACTGCACCTTTATAGGGTTAGGGAGGTAGAATTTACATTTATGGAGGGAAAAGGGACATTATTCTCTCCTGGGACAACAGCCCTTGCCTGATAGGCAATTGCCTCTCTCCCCTCTCCCTGCTTCCAGGCCCATATTCAGGAGTAGCCGATCATGGACCAATAAGACCTTGGCGAGATTCTATATCTGCCCTAGTTGTGTAGAGTTGTGAAGAGCACAGGGCAATACAGCTCTGACCACATGTACTCTTGGAAGTTTGCCTTACAAATGTGACCTAGGTCACATTCTGCACTTATCACCAGCACCTGACAAATACTTCAGAACACATAATCTATGAACACATGATTTATAAAACCATTTTATAATATACAGCATTTCAGATAGAAGGAAAGAGGAAGGCATAGGGAAGTTGGAATGTCTTCTTTGTTCTAGGAACTAAGCTAGATTATTTTCATAATTATCTGAATTAATCCTCACAACAATTCTAAAAGGTTGCAATTCCAATTTAGAGACAAGAAAATAGTAGTTTACAGATGCAACGTAACTTCTTCATTTTCATCAACCAGTAGAGACAAAGTCAGGATTTATACCAACTCTGATTCCAGAAAATAGCCTCTTTTCCTACACCATAATCCTCCCCCAGAGATAGAAAATATACTTTTTCTCTTTAATGATCAGAAGCACTTTAGTGTTGAGGTTATCGAATAAAGAACTTATTAAACTAGCTACAAGGTCAAATAAAGTATTCTGCAGGCTAGGAACTGCTGGATAGCGCTCACACTCAATCTTTGATTGGACAAGAGGACTTTTTTTTTAAGTATGTTTTTAAGAAAGATTACCAAAAGTAAATAAAGTTTTCTAGTTGCCCCAAGCAATCAGGAAAACACTACATATCTATGTGATTACTTAGCAAAGTTGAAAAGCATTTTATTGGGCAAATAAAAAGTCCAGAATAAACTCTGTGCCCATGACCTTTAAGCCACCTGAAAAGCATAGAACATGATGGAGTACAGCACATTCTCAAAGTCCACGGAGAGAAGGTTGAGAGGCAAGCCTTTTGACACTTGGCTTATAGTAAGTAAGCCTATTACCGGAATTCCAAAGGAGGAAGAGTTGAGGTTTCCTTCAAATAAAAATTAGCAGATTTGTATGTTACTGCTCTGCATTGCTCAGAAGAAAAATGACTAATGTATCAACTGAAAATATAGCACATTATTAACATATATAAAAGCCTTTTAAACCAGGTTTTAGCAAAACCTGGTTTAAAAAATAAGTCCGGTTATGACTTTCTAAACAGATGTGATTTGTTCCAGTCTTTTTTGTTTTTGTTTTGGAGACAGGATCTCCTTCTGCTGCCCAGGCAGGAGTGCAGTGGCATGATCACAGCTCACTGCAGCCTCAACCTCCTGTGCCTAAGCAATCCTACCACCCCAGCCTCCAAGCAGCTGAGACGACAGGTGCGTGCCACCATGCCTGGCTAATTTTTGTATTTTTTGTAGAGACACAATCTCACCATGTTGCCCAGGCTGGTCTCCAACTCCCGAGTTCAGGTGATCTTTCTGCCTCCGTCTCCCAAAGTGCTGGGATTACAGGGGTGACCCACTGTGCCTGGCTTGTTCCAGTATCATGACCATATTTCTTGATGATTGTAAAAATATCAAACTTTAAAATATTCTATGATTCTGTGATAAGAGTAGTTCTATAGGAAAAAAGTAAGGATTTTTCTCTTTTCCTAATTTGCAGGTGAATTTATCTCCCTCTAGCGTTCAAAGAAAGTAATGCAATCATTTGTGTTTTTTCAGGTCTGCTTGTGATTAGCAGAAGGTCAATGTGTGGTAATAAAGCAACATCATTATTTGTTTTCATGGGAATTGGTCCATACATAGCTCAGGGTTTTCACAAACAAATACCACATGCATGAATTGTCAACCACATTTTGTAGGGTTCTTTTATATCTCACTTATCTATTATAACTCTAATTTTGTACTTGCATAACCCTTTGATAAACGGTTGACAGTAATTTTTAAACTTCAAGTTTCCAGAAAGAGAAAACAAGAGCCCCAAGGGCTTGGTCCTTAAATCACCTTTCTTTCTTTCTTTCTTTCTTTCTTTCTTTCTTCCTTTCTTTCATTTTCTTTCTTCTCTCTCTCTCTCTTTCATTCTCTTTCTTTTGATGGTATCTAATCTCATGGCTTCAATGACCATCTATATTTAGATGAACTTCAAACCTACACCCTGACAGGAGCTGCACCCGGAAGGGTTTCCTGCCTCCTCAACATCTTACCTGGATGCCTACTAGGCAACTGAAACTTAACATGCTTAAAACTGAGTTTTTAACAAATAATCCCATCAAAAACTGGGCAAAGAATATGAATAGGCATTTCTCAAAAGAAGATATACAGCCAATAAACATAAGAAAAAATGCTCCACATCACTATCAGGGAAATGCAAATTAAAACTGAAATGAGGTATCACCTTGCTCCTGCAAGAATGGCCATAATTAAAAAGTCAAAACACAATAGATGTTGGTGTGGATGTGGTGAAAAGGGAACACTTCATACTTCTTGTGGGAATGTAAATTAGTACAACCATTATGGAAAACAGTATGGAGATTTCTTAAAGAGCTAAAAGTAGAGCTGTTAGGTAGTTGGGTAGACATTAGCAGCTAGGAGGGGGTGGGAGAAGAAAGCAGAAGGGCTGTCATTAAGACAGGACCTGGCCCACCTAAGTTCAGCCTCCAAATTGCCCTAACTCCACCCTTGGATGAAATTTGTGATAAAGTCTGTGGCCAGCACATCCTGGGGAAAGAAAAACTGGGGCACAGATAAAATTTTCCTGACATGGCACGTGCCCAGCCCATCTAGGCCAGGGGTTTTCCAAGCTTTTGGCTCCCCTGGGCCACACTGGAAGGAAAAGAATTGCCTTGGGCCATGCATAAAATAAAATACACTAACGCTAACAATAGCTGATGAGCAAAAAAAAAAAAAAAAAAAAAAAAGAAAAAGAAAAAAAATTGCAAAAAATCTCATGTTTTAAGAAAGCTTACGAATTTGTGTTGGGCCACATTTGGATAAGCTTGATTTAAGCCATAACCCTGGGGAACCCATCCTCATTATACAGTCATTATACTAAAATTTACATGTGGTTTTGCCCCACCCCACCCCACTTTTCTTAACAAAAGATCGGTAAAAACACGCGCAGTTTAACTTCAGCTATATAACCATAAACTGCCAATCAAATGGCATCATCCTGTCACTCAAACACAGCCCAAGCCTCAATTCCTTCCCACAAACCCCATAAAAGCAACCTAAGCTCTGCAAAGAGGGGCTGATTTCACTTCACAGAAGTTGGCCCACTCTCCCTTTGAGAGTGTATTACTGTGCTTTAATAACCTTTGCTTTTGGCTTGCACTTTGGTGTTAGTTTGCAATTCTTTGCTCACTATCACAAGAACTGAGATTCCTGGTGCAGCGCTCTGGCTCTGTTGATCTCAGTTAAATGATTCATCCCAAGGCAGACTCCCTGGTAACAGACCTATCATTCCCTCCAACAATCCCACTACTTGGTATCCACCCAAAGGAAAAAAGTATTGTATGAAAACGACACATGCACACCCATGTTTATAGCAGTGCAATTCACAATTGCAGTAATATGGAACCGACCTAAGTGCCCATCAACCAATGAGCGGATAAAGAAGATGTGGTATATATACACCATGGAATACTACTCAGCTATAAAAAAGGATCATTCCTTTGTATGAAATAATGAAATACATTCGTATGAAATATGAAATAATGTCTTTTGCAGCAACTTGGATGGATCCGGAGGCTGTTATTCTAATGGAAGAGGAAATATTGTGTGTTCTCACTTAGAAGTGGGACTGAAGCTACGAGGACACAAAGGCATAATAATGATATAGCGGACTTTGGGGACTCAGTGAGGAAGGCTGGGAGGGGGTGAGGGATAAAAGACTACATATTGGGTACAGCATACACTGCTCAGGTGATGGGTATACTAAAATCTCAGAAATCACTAAAAAACAACTGAGTTTTAGATTTTGTTTTCTTTTTCTGAGACAGTCTTGCTCTGTTGCCCAGGATGAAGTGTAGTGAAGCAACCTCAATCACTGCAACCTCTGCCCCCTGGATTCAAGTGATTCTCATGCCTCAGCCTCCCAAGTAGCTAGGATTTACAAGCATGCACCACTACACCCAGCTAATTTTTGCATTATTTTGTAGAGACAGGGTTTTGCCTTGTTGACCAGGCTGGTTTGGAACTCCTGACCTCTGGTGATCCACTGGTCTCGGCCTCCCAAAGTGCTGGGATTACAGGCATGAGCCAACGCGCCCAGCTGAGTTTTTAAATTTTCTTTCACCTTCCAACATGTCTTGCTGCTTCCTGGCCTTCCTCATTTCAAGGCACTACCATCCACCAAGAGGCGCAGGCAAAAAAAACCCTAAGAGTAATTTTACCTTATTCTCATCCCGTACATCTAGTGTAGCAAGTCCTGTCAGATTTTCCTCCTAAATGTATTCCTGATTTGTCCTCTTCTCTCCACATCCATTGCCTACTTCTGGTTTAAGCCACCATTGCAATTTCCCGGGCCTATTCCAGTAGGTTCCTAATTGGCTTTCCTGCTACCACTCTTGCCCTGTTTCAGTTCATGATTTCTCCATGTAATTAAAATGACATCCTTCCTCACTATGTGCTCGGCCTTCTTCAGGCCTTTGGACATTTCATACTTGGACCTTTGATCCAGCTGCTCCTTACTTCCTGGGAAACTCATTTCCAAAATATTTGAATGGCTGCCTCTTTTTTGTCATTCAGATCTCAGCTCAAATGTCTCCTGGAAGATGCGTTCATTGATGATGGTCTCTCCCATTACCTTGTTTCATTTTCTTTTTGGACTTTTTACCAACTCAAATTATTCACTTACTAATTTACTTATTTTTTTTCTCACTACTTTTCAATTTCTCTTTTCTAGAACACAAAGTGAGATCTTGGCTGCTCTCTGGATCTCCCATGCCTAGAATGGTGTCTGGCCTGCGGTAGGTGTTCAAGAAATATTTGTTGACTGAGCAAGATGAGGATGATGAGGATGAGTATCAGTTCACAGATAGAGAAGCATGGCCAAAAAAAAAAAAAAAAAAAAAAAAAAAAAAGACTACCAGATAGAACCTGGACTCTAACTTGTACGTTTTATTTTCCCAACCTTATACTCCATCCTAAGGTAACAAAAAGCTGCCACACTGCCTCAAAGGAGGAGCCCCGGCACTCCTTGCTTCCTTCCACACATGCTACAGTTTCAAAAGCAAGAGGTAAAAAAAATAAGTAGTAACAAATAACAACATAAAAAGTCAGAACTCAGCAGCTGCATAAACTTACACAATATATTTTAAAGAAAAATAAAACATAGACTTGTAAAAAAAATTCCCTTAGAATCAGCACAAGTTTGGGCATAAAATTTCTAAGCAAACATTTGGTTCACGTCTAATAAAATCATTTTAGCAAAAAACATCCGAACCATGAAGGAAAACACAAGATCATAAATGCAACTAAAGTTGAAGCTCAGGGAACCAAAATATCAGCAAGTCAATTTATTTTTTTTATTTGGTCTTTCATATTTGGTTAAATGGAGGAACCCGTTTTGGTCCCCAGATACCTTCTTTTAAAATGGACTTCTACATTTGTAGATCAGTAAAGCAAAAGCATACAGACAGCTTTACTCAAATCAAGCACTAAGGGCATAAGAGGATATTTCAAGAGACAAATAACAAGACTGATAAAGTTCCTTTTTATAATTTGTGAGATACAGTGGCCCAACATGCCCAAACAAAAAAGTTCATTCAGGGCATTTTGAGAAATATATTGATTCTTGTTAGGATTTTGAGCTGGTCTTAACCTGAACACTGGGGACAGAGATTAGCTTGCTTATTTCTCCCATCTCAGCACTCAGTATAATTGGTAACATTAGGGATTACTGTGAGAATCACTTTAGTAACTCAGTCCTGAGAGCCACATTTCTCTTGCTTGACAGGGATCACGATCACTGACAAATACAAAGGAACTGTGCGTGCCAATTTTTAAAAAAGTACTTTCCTTCCATAATCCTGGCAAGATACTCACCCAAAGACAAATTTTGAAACAGCATTCTGCAGATCAGAGGTTGACTACAGGTGAGCCATATATGGCAGCCTAGCAGAGGCAATGAAGCAAGTCAGAATAGCCTGATGTTTGTATATTTCAACAATGGCTTTTGAGATTGAAGGTGAATGGACAGGGAGCTAGCAGAGGATTGAAGAAGGAAAGTTGGCAGATGGTAAAGAGTGGAAGGCGGATGGCTAACGTTTTTAGGTTCATCTCTGTCTGGTGCTGTTACTGTGAACAGTAAGTCTTCTGGCCTGCTCATGCAGACTATGACCCTCCATGAAGCAATCCAGTTAACTTCGGACTTTTGCCAAGAATCTGAAACCCCTTCTGAACACCTCAGAACTGCTGGAACTAGTTCTTTTGGCATCAGGCTGGCAGCTGCTAAACTTAGTACACCTTTGTATCTGTTGGTTATTGCCTGTGGGGTAAACCCTTGAGGCAATCTTTTTTTTTCTTCTTGTACTCTAACTTTCAAAGTGCTTTTTGCTTCTAGTTGCCTGATCCCCCTAGTATTTTACTGGCTTTCAAATCTTATCACTATGCCCCGAGGCTATAAAACAAAATACATCTTCAACCCATACTCAGATTTATTCCTATCTCCAGGTCTTATGGAAATTTGTCTCCCCCTCATGCCTGTTTCTATGTAGCCTCTTCCATTCTTCCAAGTTTGGGAGACAGGATCTGCAACATTTATCTTCTGTTTTTTCACTAAGAATTCTTATTAATCTTAGGCTCCTAGCAACTCCTTTCCTTGACTCAGCTTCATTCATTGAAGACAATAGCTCACAGTTCTCCCCTTCCTCCACTCTGCTATTTCAGCATTCATGGGAACAGCCATGGCTTGAGTAGCTTAGTTCCTTGACCTTCCATGGCAAAGTCCTTCACTTCAGTTCCCACTTCTGTGGCCACGTTACGGACGTACTCAACACCCGGAATTGCTCCACTTGTGAAATCACAGAAACAATACCCTCACTCCTTCACCTATGAGACCCTCTCCATCCTATTCCCTTTCTTCCCATTTAACAGTCCTTTCTTCCTCTACTCATTATTTTAATTTCTGTGATTTTTTTAAATTTTGACTTCACTCTTAACAGATTTTCCATTCTCTTGGTCTGTTCTCCTGTTATACCAGCCTGGGAAAGACATTGTGCATTTTTCTTCTGTGAACGTTTAAGTCTGGTCTGTTGACGACCTTTGGAGAGCAGTGCAGAGCTAAGTGGATTGTTGCTGTTGCTGATTCAGAGGCTTCAACTCCAGCTGAACTTTCCCGTTATTCCTTTAATCACTTTGTTCTCTATTGCTGCCAGGTAGTTATTGAAACTTCCTCCTCAAATTTTTGACCATCTCCTGCCTCCTACCTCTCCTCTTCTTCTTGGAAGGTGATTTTGCTTTCTATACCACAGAGAAGATAAAATTCTTTCCTTGGTTGCGGGGGGAGGGTGTCCCCAGCCACACACAGGCAAGCTTTAAACACCCACATTTCTACTCATCCTTTCTTCTTCTTCCTGTTACAAGGTGTCCTTACAAGATCTCTCCATCTGGAATTCATCCTATTTCCTTTTACTTTTTCCTTTATCTTCATCTTCTCCCTTCCTGTTTGCATTTAAATGCAAACAAAACTTTCCTATTAAAAAAAATATAGTCCCTCTTTCCCTAAATCCCTTCAATCCCCATTCTATCTCTCTTGTTCATAACCTAAACTTTCCGATGATTTTCTATTCTGGCGGTCTCCCTCCTTTCACTCTTCAGCCTCTGGAATCTGACCCCTGCATTTAACTGAACCTCCTTTGCCACATTTACCAATGACTTCTTTGTCACTCTATCCAATGGATACTTTTAAATCCTTAGAATATATATTGTCAGAAGCTTTTGGTACTATTCTCTATATTCTTTTTCCTGAAATATTGTTTTTCTTGGTTTCTATGATTCTGTACTCTGAGTTCCCCATTATCTCTGGCTACTTTTTTTTTTTTTTTTTTTTTCAGTTTTCTTTGGAGGATCTCCCTCTACTCATAAAGATTGGTAATGTTTAGTTTTTTCTTTACTAGATTTCTATCTGTTCTGTCCTTACACGCTCCTTGAACAATTTCATGTACCTCATGGATTCAGATGTTGTTATATGTTAGCCTTGGGTCCATGTCCTTAGCCCAGGAATTATCTTCTGAGCCTTGACCAAAATGTGCAATGTCTACCAGCCATATATGCACTTCCATGTCCTATAGACGTCTCACATTCAATGTGCCTGATGCTGGACTCATCACTTTCTCTGTAAAGCCTGTTTATTCTCTTTCTTTCTTTCTTTTTCTTTTTTCTTTTTTCTTTTTTTACTTAGTGAGTGATAGGACAATCTATTCAGGTATCCAAAGCAGTAAAATGATCCTCAACCTAGTCTTACCTTTTAAACATCCACATCATAATGAAGCCATCTTCTGCATATCTCTTCAATGTGTATACTCCATTCCCACTATCATTGGCCCAGTTTCAGCCATCCTTATCGTTCACTGTACTCTTGTAATAGTCTTCTAACAGGTCTCCCTGTTACTGCCAGGTCCCACCTTTCTCCTATCCCTCTACTGAAATTAGGGTGACTTCTGTAAAATGGGAGTATAATCTTGGCATTTTTCCTTCTTTATTTTTTTGGCTTCAGTTTTCCTCCTCTTAAGAATATTTAAAATGAATTTCTAAAATTACGGCAAAATATATATAGCATAAAAATTACCATTCTAACCATTGTCAAGTGCACGATTCAGTGGTATGAAGTTCATTCACATTGTGGTGCAACCATCAATACCACCATTCTTCAGTTTTTTTTTTCCATCTTGCATAATTGAAAACTCTGTAGTCATAAAACATTAATTCCTCATTTCCTTTCTTGGCCTTCCCTCTTCCAATCCCGGGCAACAACCATTCTGATTTCTTTCTATATAAATTTGGTTACTCTAACTATTTCAAATGAGTGGAATCATACAGTATCTTCCTTCTTTTTTTTTTTTTTTTTTTTTTTTTTTAGCAGTATCTTCTTTTCTTTTTTGACTGGGCAGTTTCAGTTATAATGTTTTTAAGGTTCATCCAGGTTGTAGCAGATGTAGTAATATGTGAGAAATTCCTTCCTTTTTAAAAGGTTGAATATATATGCACCATTTTGTTTATGCGTTTGTCTATCAAGGGACATTTGGGTTGCCTCACCTTTTGACTATAGTGAATAATGCTTCTATAAATAAGAGCATATATATAAGTTTTTGTCCCAGCTTTTACTTCTTTGGGTGTGTACCAGAAGTGGAATTGTTGGATTATATGGTAATTCTGTTTTAATTTTTGGAGGAACTGCCATACTGTTTTCCATACCAGCTGCACTATTTTACATTTCCACCAGTGGTGCACAAGAATTCCAATTTCTCTACATCCTCATTAACACTTGTTAATATTCTGTACATCAATCCGTCCTCAGATTTGCAAATATTTGCTTCCATTCTGTGGATTGTCTTTTTACTGATGATAGTATTCTTTGATGCACAAAGGTTTATTTTGATGCAGTTGAATTATCTATTTTTTTCTTTGTTGTTTTGGTGTCATGTCCAAGAAATCACGGCCAAATCCAATGTTGTGAAGCTGTTCTAAGTTTTCTTCTAAGAGTTTTATAGTTTTAGACTTTACAGTTAGATCTTTGATCAATTTTGAGAGAATTTTGTGTATGATATTTTTAGGTAAAGGTCCAACTGCATTTTTTCTGTATATGGACATCTAGTTTTCCCGGTATCATTTGTTGAAAATAAATTGTTATTGTCACTATTGTTTTGTAGTAAGTTCTGAAATCAGTAAGTGTGAGTATTTCAACTTGTTCTTTAATTGCAAGATTGTTTTGGCTATTTATTTATTTTTTATTTTTTTGAGACGGAGTTTCGCTCTTGTTACCCAGGCTGGAGTGCAATGGCGCGATCTCGGCTCACTGCAACCTCCGCCTCCCGAGTTCAGGCAGTTCTCCTGCCTCAGCCTCCTGAGTAGCTGGGATTACAGGCACGTGCCACCATGCCCAGCTAATGTTTTGTATTTTTAGTAGAGACGGGGTTTCACCATGTTGACCAGGATGGTCTCGACCTCTTGACCTCGTGATCCACCCGCCTTGGCCTCCCAAAGTGCTGGGATTACAGGCTTGAGCCACCGCGCACAGCCTGTTTCGGCTATTTATGACCCCTTGAGTTTCCTTATTAATTTCAGGATGGAATTCTGCCATTTCTTAGCATAAAACTTTTCAGTGGAGGTCAGCTGCCTTTGATATCCAAACTCCTGCCCTTTTATAGGGTCTTTTAAGATCTAACACCTGCTTGTCACCTCAGCTTCATCTCTAGACTGGCTCCAACCCCTTTACCCTAACCGACTCATCAACGTCTCAGAAACGTTTTCACTTCTTCCATTAGTTACGCTCTCTTGTCTTAGGCCTTTTTATGTGATCTGCTTTTAGCCTGTCATTCTTTGCCTGGCACTTCTTCTTCCCTCAGATTTCAGCTTCCACATCCCTTCCATACCGTCCGTGAGAAAATTATTCGGTGCTTTATGTTCTCCCTGAAGACTGCCATTCCTAGCACCGTCTCCACCACATGGAAGTACTTGCTTGGACACCCCACTAGCCTGTGGCGAAAGGATTATGTCTTGGTCACATTTATGCTTAGCACACCACTTTTCGTGCGGTAGACCATCTGTGAATGCTGGTTTTAAGAACTGTTGGAAGGTTCCTTTACTGGTATTCTTCCAAAGGATAGTTTTTTCTAGAGTGTGGGCGGAGCCAGCAGAACAGGGGTGAGAAGCCCATGAATAATAAAAGAAAGGTGTTTACTGGATCTGGGCTTTGCACGCTTTGTTCGCATTATTCCACGTGCCCAGACTAGCAATGAAATTTGAAATCATTTCATACCAGTGGGTCCCTGAGACCTCCGAGGGCTTAAAGCAGCGGTCCCGGCTCAGTTAGAAGGAGGGTGCGGAAGTGTGAGGATCTACTTCGGTAATCAGAGGATATTGGGGGAGACCCACCCCAGTGCCTCTGGTTGTTCAACGCACACCTTGCACCCCACCACACGAGGAGAGACGCCCCGGAAAACTCCTGCCGCGGGAGCGCGCGCCAGCTTCCGGGTCCAGTCCCAGAAGCCACAGGCGACCGGAAACGGAACCTGCGCGGGCCTGTTGCTAAGCAACACATGCTGCCGGGACGCTAGACGGCCCCGGCGCGGAGGGAGCTGAGACCGCCCGCAGATCCCGGGGCGTCGCCTCTGTCTTTCTAGGGCTTCCGAGGACAGGAGCGATCCAGAAGCGCCGGTGAGGCCAGCGCATCCTCGCGGCCATGAGCGGCGAGCAGGTGAGAGGGCTGCTCTTCGCCAGGCTCGCCGCCGCCGTGTCGCTTCCCAGGTGTTTCAGAAGTGGTGGAATCCCCTCCTGCCCACCGAACTCCCCAGCTGGTACTCCGCGGCGTACAGCTTCTTTCACCCTACTTATGGCCTGGGCTACTGAGCGCTTTCCGGGAATGACCCTGTACGTTCCCTTCCCAGCCGTTCGCCCTTGGTCGTCATAGTAACCAAACCCAGCAGTCCAGCAGCGCACCAGCAGGGGGAGCCACAGCCCAGAACACCCCATAGTGCTCCTGGGGGTGTGCTTGGGTGAGAGGCGGATCTGCGGGCAGTTGCTGCGGGCTTGGGTTCTAGGGTGGGAATCCAAGCCAATTCCTAGCCATGTGACTTTGGGAAAATCTCCTCCTAGTCTTTTCTAAGCCTTAATTCTCCCACCTCTTAGGCAGAGCGGGGCAGACACAAGAACAACTTTTCTTCTTTCTGAGGTCGTTGTCAAGTTCAAATAAGATATCATCCCATACCATAACTATACAGTATTACCCTGTACATGAAAGACCTTGGTAAGTGACAAATGTCACTTCTTAAGGTGATCTTCCGTGGCATGTAATAAAAGATGCACGTTGCAATAGCTGCTTTTCTCTCTCTCTCTTTCTCTTTTGTTTTCTTTCCTCTTTCTCTTTTCTTTCTCTCCCTTTTTTCCCTTAGAATTCTTTCTTTATTGAACTTAAGATCAACCATAGTAGAAAGAAATGCAGAATAATGGTCAGTCGTCTTAATATCAGCACAGAATGAGGAGATACTAAGCATGGGCATTATTCTGGCCAGGTAGAAAACAACTCTAGTTTTCTACGTAGTGTTGAATAGTAATAATAAAAAGGACCTTATAAACCCTTTGGAAGAAAAACAGTTGTTTTTAAGTGTGCGAATTTCATTTAGCTTTTAAAAAATATTAAACTCTTTTTTTATTGCTTTATAATGCTTTTTTCGGTATTGTTAGACTTTATTGTGGAAACAATATTAAAACGGATTTAGTCTCCTAGCCATTGAGTTGTAGCTTACTAACAGAATAATGTGATGATCCCAATTCGTTAATTAATCAAATAAGTAATTAATACCTGAAATCCTCAAGAAAAATTGGTTTGAGCCTTAAAAAAAAAAAAGTATAACTTAAGAACTAAGAAATGGACACTTTGATTCATATGCCAAAGTATAATTAGTATTGATATTAATAGTAAAAGTAAATTAGCAAGCATAATACAAAAAGAATTCAGATTCAAGTAACCAAAAACACTGAGCAATTGTTTAATAGATCTTACTAGTAATTTTTTTCTATGTGATAGTAATGTAATCAGATTTTAAAAATAACATTTGTTATCATCATTATTATATATTGAGCAGCTTCTTTGTTTGATGCCCAAATTAGTCTTTGGCCAGATCCTGAACCATATCCTACATTGTTAAGAGTTTAAAATACACTTCTATCACATTTTCAGTGGTATTTCTGAATAGCAGTTTTTCACTATTCCCCTAACTTACCCACCTACAACTAAAAGTATCCACTAAAAACCCACCAGCCGTTAAGTTCTAAATTTTGCTTCATCTTTATAAAAGTGATGTTGGGAAATGACACCCTAGTCTCTCACTCCCCCTCCAAAAAGGTTGTGATTTATTGGAGAGGCGATGGGATCTTAAAAGAATGGACATGATACCATTTCTAATGTGTATTGGTTGTCTTGTGAATATCTTATAAAGAGTTCAGTTGTAAATAAACTATTGTGGCTGAAAAAAAAAGAATGGACATGATTTCCATTTTACACTTACTATTTTTGAACAGCAGAGGGCCCTCTATCACTGTTTTGGTTGATTCATAATTTTAAAAACTAATCTCGAGATTTTCATTTATGCTAATTTAGAGTGTAGTTTTCCTTTGGAAGGGTGAAAGTTTTTGTATTTTAACCTAAAACAAACAGAATGGATTAAACTTTTGGAATTGCCATTTTTTATGTGACATTTACTTGTATATTCATTCAGTTTGAGAAAGTGAGCAGGTGGTAAAATCATATTTGCTGAAGGAGATTTTAACATATTCATCTCATTCGTGGAAGGTTGAGAGTGACATCAGATTTTTCAGGAGTAGCAGTCTGGGCTTTTCTCTTAAATTAGATATTTAGAAGAAATATAAATCTTTTTGCATTGCTCATTCCATTTCTGAAATTAGTTAAAACTTCAAGACATTTTTAGTGTAGGCTGAAGAACTTTCAGAGGTTTAAAGGCACAAATATCTAAAGACCAGGAAGCTCACCTTGGAGATAGTACAGACTGTGGTCAGAGAAGAGGAAAAAGCCATGCATCTTTTTCTAACCCAGCACTTTTTCTATTTATGTAATCAAGTAATTTGTGTTTATATGATGTGATGCTCATTCCGTTTTCCTTCATCATATTTTTTAAATGTCATTCCTTAAAAAGGGGAAAGAGTGAAAAAGTTGGATACGAGGCCAACAGCATGGTGATAACTTTAACAACCATAACTCAAACACGTGACAACTGACAACTATATTTAAATCAGTATTACTAAATTTTGAGAGGTTACTGTTGATTTAACCAGACACATTTATAGATTCTAGTCATTTGATCAGGATGGTTAATACTAGGCTATACTAGTTTTATGACATCTCTTCCAGGAGTCAAGTAGGTGAAAATCGGCAAAGTAAAAACAAAATGCAAAGCCAGACTATTTAAGACAGACCTAGACTCTTTAGCAATTTTAATTTTAGAATGTAGAATTATATTAGGATCCCAACAGAAAACAGATTGCATACTCAAAAGGATTTCACTGAAGAACATTAAAAGACCATTCATTTGTAGAGGTGTTGGTAAGGTTAAAGGAACCATCAGGGGTGAAGAGACACTCAAGGATTAACAGTAGTAGGACAGTAGGATGCCATTTCCATGGCTAGGCCTGTCGGGTCATTGAAGCAGAACATTATTCTCAGACCCCGATAAGTGCTAGATGCTTGGAATGGTAGCTTCCTGACAGGAGCTGAGGTCTGGAAGAATTTAGCCACTATCAGAACTACAGGGAACAGGGAAGAGTAGGAAACAAATATCCTAAAATCTCTGTCCCCCTGCTCTTTAGTCTCCTCCTGGTGCCTTTCTTTGTTAATCTCTATCAGAAGCCAGAAGCTGAGGGCCCAGATAATGTCCATCACAGAATTCAACCTCCCAGGCACAGAGCAGGAAGAAGAGGGTAAAGTCTTGATCTGAGGCAATGTAGGTCTTACATTTCTTTTGTTAAATTTTTTCTTAAGTCTTTTATTCTATTTCTTGCAATTGTAAATGTAATTGTCTCTGAATTTCAATTTTGTATTAAATATAATTGTATTAATACAATTGATTTTTAAAATACTTATGATTACTGTTTTATTATAAGGGATACAAATCAGGAAAAAACACATGAAGAGACACATGGGGAGAGGCCTGGGAGGGTTCTGGATGTGGAGCTTCCATGCCTTCTCCCTGTGGAATTGGGATTCATCACCCTCCTGGCACATCCTAAATACATTTGACTTTTGTGTACTGATCTTGTATCCTGTAACCTAGCTGGATACAAGAACTCATTAACTAGCTTTAATATTTTTTGATTAATTACTTAAGATTTTCTGTATGTAAGATCATGCCATTTGTACAGTATGTTTTAGAATATTTTGGATGATGTGTGCTTATAATAAACACTAAAATTTGGTTGAGTAAATCAATTTTAGCATTAATGGAGTAAACAGTTTTGTTTTTTCGTGTTTTTCATGCAGGATAAATCGGCCAGCAAAGAAAAATCCAAGACACCAATAAGATTTCTACCACAGCTGTCTATGGTAATTTACCAATATACCATCATACTGATTCCTTTATGATAATTTTTGTTTACTACTTTTCACGCTTGACAGTAAGTCAAGTACTGAATTTCTGATTTTAAATTTTATACAATTTTAAATTCCATTTGATTCTTTTCTGATGGAGTAATTCTATGAGGTGCACAGCTCAGGAAAAGCAATATCAATAAAATAACAATAGGCTTTAATTTTCATGTATGTACAGGATAGTTGGATACAGGTTAAATTTTACAGATTAAGATTTGCTATCTAGTTATGTTGAATTTAATGCTGTTGAGTTAAACTATTATAACTTCTACAGAAGTTGAGTTAGAGTGGAGTTGCAATTCAAATATTATTTGATTTGAAACATATTTTAAAAGATCAGCATGAACCGTGAATAGAATTTGGACTGCTTTATGCAGAGATAATCCCTAATATTTTGAAATAAAAAAACTTGAATGAAAATTTAAGTGAATGATCTTTGACATTTCAAAGTACATGTTTTAATTATGTACCTATTTGTACTGGTAATACCAAGATTACCAAAAGTTCTACAAAATAGAATCAAAGCATTTTTTTTAGTTCTGCAAATACTTACCTTGTTCCTAGTTTATAAGTAAAACTGAAATGAAATAGACATTTTATTTTCTCTTTTAAAAAATTTGACAAATTTTAAAATTGAAAAAGTGTTATTAGGTTTTCTTTGGCATGTTAAATTTAAATTTACTTGGTGAACAAATGTTCAGCACTGAGTTAACTAATCTCTTCTAGTCAGCAAGGCATATAATTGTCTAAAATGCTTTTGTTGGCTGATTTAAAACCTTATATTGTGCTCATATTTGAATGGTTCTTATAATTTTCCTTCCTTATCCTTTGAGTTTTAGGTCTTTTAAAAGATACTAGATTTTTAAGAGATATTTTAAAAACATTCACTCATTAAAACATTTTTATTTGAATATTAAAGTTTGTCCTGGGAATAAGTTCTCCAGCAGTAATTAAGATGTAGAGTGAGTTTCATTACAAACCTTCAGGCTTCTAGAAGTGAACCCTGTAGTTGAAACCGACACTGGTGGTTCTTGGTCCCTGTGAGCTGGTGACCTGATTCTCACCCTTTTGACACACCTCATTTATATCCCTCCCACAAGTCTTTTTTCTTTTTAAATTTTTTTATTGTTCTTTAGGTTCTGGGGTACATGTGCAGATCATGCAGGATTGTTGCATAGGTAAACACATGGCAATGTGGTTTGCTGCCTCCGTTCCCCATCACCTACATCTGACATTTCTCCCCATGTTATACTTCCATGACCTCTCCAGCCCCCTGCTGTCCCTCCCTTGCTACCCCGAGCAGACCCAAGTGTGTGATGCTGCCCTCCCTGTGTCCATGTGTTCTCACTGTTCAACACCCACCTATAAGTTAGAAATGCGGTTCGATTTTCTATTTTGTGTCAGTTTGCTGAGAATTATGGTCTCCAGATTCATCCATGTCCCTATAAAGGACAAGAACTCATCATTTTCTATGGCTGCATAGTATTCCATGGTGTATATGTGCCACATTTTCCTTGTCCAGTCTATCATTGATGGGCATTTGGGTTGGTTCCAGGTCTTTGCTATTGTAAACAATGCCGCTACGAACATACCTGTGCATGCGTCTTTATAATAAAATAATTTATAATCCTTTGGGTATATACCCAATAATGGGTCAAATGGAATTTCTATTTCTAGGCCCTTGAGGAAGAGCCACACTCTCTTCCACAATGGTAGAACTAGTTTACACTCCCACCAATGGTGTAAAAGTGTTCCTATTTCTCCACATCCTCTCCATCATCTGTTGTCTCCAGATTTTTTAATGATTGCCATTCTAACTGGCGTGAGGTGGTATCTCAATGTGATTTTGATTTGCATTTCTCTAATAATCAGTGATGATGAGCATTTTTTCATATGTTTGTTGTCCTCATATATGTCCACTTTTGAAAAGTGTCTGTTCATATCCTTTGCCCACTTTTGGATGGGTTTGTATTTTTCTTGTAAATCTGTTTTAGTTATTTGTAGATTCTGGATATTAGCCCTTTGTCAGATGGTAGATCGCAAAATTTTTTTCCCAATTCCCATTGGTTGCTGGTTCACTCTAACGATTGTTTCTTTTGCTGTGCAGAAGCTCTAGAGTTTAATTAGATCCCATTTGTCTATTTTGGCTTTTGTTGCCATTGCTTTTGGTGTTTTAGTCAAGAAGTCCTTGCCTATACCTATGCCCTGATGGTTTTTGCCTAGGTTTTCTTCTAGGGTTTTTATGGTGTTAGGTCTTATGTTTAAGTCTTTAATCCAGATGGAGTTAATTTTAGTGTAAGGTGTCAGGAAGGGGTCCAGTTTCTGCTTTCTGCACATGGCTAGCCAGTTTTGCCAACACCATTTATTAAACAGGGAATCCTTTCCCCATTGCTTGTTTTTGTCAGGTTTGTCAAAGATCCAATGATTGTAGATGTGTGGTATTGCCTCCAGGACCTCTATTCTGTTCCATTGGTGTATATGTCTGTTTTGGTACCAGTACAATGCTGTTTTGATTACTGTGGGCTTGTAGTATAGTTTGAAATCAGGTAGCGTGAGCCTCCGGCTTTGTTCTTTTTGCTTAGGTTTGTATTTGGCTATGTGGGCTCTCTTTTAGTTCCATATGAAGTTTAAGGTGTTTTTTACCAGTTCTGTGAAGAAGGTCATTGGTAGGTTGATGGGGATAGCGTTGAATCTGTAAATTACTTTGGGCAGTATGGCCATTTTCACAATATTGATTCTTCCTAATCATGAGCATGGAATGTTTCTCCATCTGTTTGTGTCCTCTCTTATTCCATTGAGCAGTGGTTTGTAGTTTCCTTGAAGAAGTCCTTTACATACTTTGTTACTTGTATTCCTAGGTATTTTAATCTCTTTGTAGCAATTGTGAATGGGAGTATGCTCATGATTTGGCTCTCTGTTAGTCTGTTATTGGTGTGTAGAAATGCTTGTGATTTCTGCACATTGATTTTGTATCCTGAGACTTTGCTGAAGTTGCTTATCAGTTTCAGTAAGTTTTGGGCTGAGATGATAGGGTCTTCTGAGTATACAATCATGTCCTCTGCAAATAGAGACAATTTGATTTCCTCTTTTCCTAATTGAATACCCTTTATTATTTTTTTCTTGCCTAAGTGCTCTGGCTAGAACTTCCATTACTATATTGAACAGGAGTGGTGAGAGAGGGCATCCTTGTCTAGTGCCAAATTTCAAAGGGAATGCTTTCAGTTTTTGCCCATTCAGTATGATATTGGCTGTGGGTTTGTTGTAAATAGCTTTTATTGTTTTGAGATATGTTCCTTCGATACCTAGTTTATTGAGAATTTTTAGCATAAAGGGCTGCTGAATTTTGTCAAAGGCCTTCTCTGCACCTATTTAGATAATCATGTGGTTTTTTTCTTTGGTTCTGTTTATGTGGTGGATTACATTTATAGACTTGTGTATGTTGAACCAGCCTTGCATCCCTGGAATGAAGCCTGCTGGATCACGATGGGTAATCCTTTTGATGTGCTGTTGCAATCGGTTTGCCAGTATTTTATGGAAGATTTTTGCATCTATGTTCATCATGGATATTGGTCTGTTGTTTTCTTTTCTTGTTGAGTTTCTGCCAGGTTTTGGTATCAGGATGATGTTGGTCTCATAAATTGATTTGGGAAGGATTCCCTCTTTTTGGATTGCTTGGAATAGTTTCAGAAGGAATGGTACCAGCCCCTCTTTGTATGTCTGGTAGAATTCAGCTGTGAACCTGTCTGGACCTGGACTTTTTTTGGTTGGTAGGCTATTGATTGCTGCCTCAACATCAGCCTTTGTTATTGGTCTATTCCAGGTTTCTGGTTTAGGCTTGGGAGGGTGCAGGTGTCCAGGAATTTATACATTTGTTCCAGGTTTAATTATTTATGTGCATAAAGGTGTTTGTAGTAATCTCTTATCATAGTTTGTATTTCTATGGAATCAGTGGTGATATCCCTTTTATTGTTTTTTATTGCATCTATTTGATTCTTCTCCCTTTTCTTGTTTATTAATCTGGCTAGTGGTCTATTTTGTTGATCTTTTCAAAAAACTAGCTCATGGATTTATTGATTTTTGAAGGGTTTTTGTGTCTCTATTTCCTTCAGTTCTGCTCTGATCTTAGTTATTTCTTGTCTTCTGCTAGCTTTTGAGTTTTTTTTTTTTTTTAATCTTGCTTCTCTAGCTCTTTCAATTTTGATGATAGGGTGTCAATTTTAGATCTTTCTTCACTTCTCATGTGGGCATTTATTGCTATAAATTTTCCTCTAGACACTGCTTTAAATGTGTCTCAGAGATTCTGGTACATTGTGTCTTCGTTTTGTTGGTTCTAAAGAAAGTCTTTATTTCTGCCTTCATTTCATTGTTTATCTGGTCAACATTCAAGAGCCAGTTGTTCAGTTTCCATGAAACTGTGTGGTTGAGTTAGTTTCTGAATTCTGAGTTCTAGTTTGATTGCCCTGTGGTCTGAAAGACTGTTTGTTATGATTTCCGTTCTTTTGCATTTGCTGTGGAGTGATTTACTTCCAATTATGTGGTCAATTTTAGAGTAGGTGTCATGTGGTGCTGAGAAGAATGTATATTCTGTGGATTTGGGGTGGAGATTTCTGCAGATGTCTAGTAGGTCCACTTGGTCCAGATCTGAGTTCAAATCCTGGATATGCTTGTTAATTTTCTGTCTCATTGATCTGTCTAATATTGACAGTGGAGTGTTAAAGTCTCCCACTATTATTGTTTGGGAGTCTAAGTCTCTTTGTAGGTCCTGAAGAACTTGCTTTATGTACCTGGGTGCTCCTGTATTGGGTGCGTATATATTTAGGATCATTAGCTCTTCTTGGTGCATTGATCCTTTTACCATTCTGTAATGCCCTTCTTTGTCTCTTTTGATCTTTCTTGGTTTAAAGTCTATTTTATCAGAGACTAGGATTGCAACTCCTGCTTTTTTGTGTTCTCCATTTGCTTGGTAAATCTTCCTCCATCCCTCTATTTTGAGCCTATGTGTGTCCTTGTACTTGAGATGGGTTTCCTGAATACAGCACACTGATGGGTCGTGAGGTTTTATCCAATTTGCCAGTCTGTGTCTTTTGATTGGGGTATTTAGCCCATTTACATTTAAGGTTAATACTGTTATGTGTGAATTCGATCGTGCCATTTTGATGCTAGCTGGATGTTTTGTCTGTTAGTTCTCATATTTTTTCCTTGTGTTGATGGTCTTTACCATTTGGTACATTTTTTGGTGTCGCTGGTACTTGTTCCTTTGCTGTTTAGTGCTTCTTTCAAGAGCTCTTGTAAGACAGGCCTGGTGGTGACAAAATCTCTGAGCAATTGCTTGTCCATAAAGGATTTTCTTTCTACCTTCGCTTATGAAACTTAGTTTGGCTGGATATGAACTTGTAGGTTGAAAGTTCTTTTCTTTAAGGATGTTGAATATTGGCCCCTACTCTCTTCTGGCTTGTAGGGTTTCTGCTGAGAGATCCACTGTGAGTCTGATGGGCTTCCCTTTGTGAGTAACACAACCTTTCTCTCTGGCTGCCCTTAGCATTTTCTCCTTCATTTCAACCCTGGTGAATCTGACAATTATATGCCTTGGGGTTTCTCTTCTTGAGGAATATCTTTGTGGTGTTCTCTGTATTTCCTGGACTTTAATATTTGCCTGCATTGCTAGGTTAGGGAAGTTCTCCTGGATAATATCCTGGAGTGTTTTCCAGTTTGGATTCATTGTCTCCATCACACTCAGGTACACCTATCAAACATAGATTAGGTCTTTTCACATAATCCCATATTTCTTGGAGGCTTTGTTAATTTCTTTTCACTCTTTTTTTCTCTATTCTTGCCTTTTCATTTTATTTCATTGAGTTGATCTTCAATCCCTGATATCTTTTCTTCTGCTTGGTTGATTTGGCTATAGAAACTTGTATATACTTCACAAAGTTCTTGTGCTGTGTTTTTCAGCTCCATCAAGTCATTTACATTCTTCTCTAAGCTGCCTATTCTAGGTACCAACTCATCTAACCTTTTTTTTCTAGGTTCTTAGTTTCTCTGCATTGGGTGAGCACATGTTCTTTTAGCTGTGAAAAGTTTGTTATTACCCACCTTCTGAAGCCTGTTTCTGTCAATTCATCAGATTCATTCTCCATCCATCTTTGATCCCTAGCTGGTCAGGAGTTGTGTTCTTTTGGAGGAAGAGAGTTGTTCTGATTTTTGGTATTTTCAACCTTTTTATGCTGGTTTCTTCCCATCTTAGTGGCTTTATCTACCTGTGGTCTTTGTAGTTGGTGACTTTCAGATGGGGTCTCTGAGTGGACATCCTTTTTGTTGATGATGAAGTTATTTCTTTCTGTTTCTTAGTTTTCCTTCTACCAGTCAGGCCCCTCTGCTGCAGGACTGCTGGAGGTCCATTCTAGACCCTGCTTGACTGGGGATCACCTGCAGGGGTTGCAGAACAGTAAGGATTGCTGCCAGTTTCTTCTTCTGTTATCTTTGTCCCATAAGAGTACCTGCCAGATGTCGGCCTGAGCTGTCCTTTATGAGGTGTCTCTTTGGGTATATGGGGGTTAGGGAGCTGCTTGAGGCAACAGTCTGTCCCTTATAGGAGCTCAAGTGCTGTGCTGGGAGCTCTGTTGTTCCATGCAGAGCTGCTGGGCAGGTACTTTTAAGTCTACTGCAGCAGAACTCATAACTGCCTATTTTCCCAGGTGCTCTGTCCTAGGAAGGTTGGCTTTATTTATAAGTTACTGTCATGCTGCTGCCATTTTTCATAGATGCCCTGCCCCACACGGAGTAGTCTAGTCACAGTCTGTCAGCAGAGGTGTTGCTGAGCTGCCGCAGGCTCTGCCCAGCTACTGTGTGAACTGCCTCAGTAGTGGTGGAATGCCTTGATAGTCGTTGTTCCCCATTCCCAGACTGAGCTGGACCATTCTGGGTCCAGTTGCACTTGCTGTGAAACTCAAAATCCAGAGTGTTTCAGATTGCTTGTTTTGTGGAGGTGGTACCCACTGAGCCAGACACCTGGCTCCCTGTCTCTATCCCCTCCCTTTCAGTTGAATGGGTGGCTCTGTCTGCCAGGAGCTCCAGGTGCCAGTTGAATTGCCCACCCAGTTGTGTGAGTTTCTGTGTACCAAGATGGCACAGGCTGAAACCACCATGTTGAAAACTCATGGCACTTTTTGGCTTGGGAATCTCTTTGTCTGTGGGCAGTGAAAATTTGTTTGGAAATGCAGTGGGCACTCTGCATTGTTCTTGCTGGGAACTGCACTCCGGAGCTGTTCCTATTTGGCCATCTTGGATCCTCCCTCCTCTTTAATCTTTTATGGAACAAGATTAGAGTTGAACAATGAAAGAGCAGATGGAAAGATGGAAGAGCAGAGCACCGACTTACATGTTTTCTTAGCCTATTTTCCTATGCATGAGGTACCTGAAACAAGGATTTGTGTGCAGGTAGTGTATTTGAGAAGAGTAAAACTAGGAAGAGATTGAGGAGAGTAAAACTTCTTAGGAAGAAGAAAAAGCCATACAACCATAGGTGATCAAGTTGATCACCACAGTAGGTAACTGGTGTGCCCTGCCATGACCTTTGAGCTTATTATAGAATGCTTCCTGGAATTGACCACCTGAAGAGGGTCAAGGAATAACATTTATTTGTCATCTTTCATTCTGCATTGGTGAAAAAATATTTTGGGGGATGTTGACTCCCATCCTCTTCTGGCTTCTCGTGTGTGAGGGGAGTGGGCTCTTCCCAGAGTCCCATGCTACAGCGTTAGAGGATTCCCACTATGGAAAGCAAAGGACATTTTCTGATGTGAGAAGCTAGCACAGAACTGTTTACTGCAGCCATGTCTGGAATCCAAGATGAGGCCAGCAGGATGTCAGGCACATCATTTGCCAGCTTATTTTCTGACATATATGTGGCTACTTGTCTTGGTTAACCACAGAATCACTATTTGTAAAATATTCTATGAGATGCATATTCTGCACTGCAATGTAAGAAGGAAACAGTAAGGTCTTCACCAGCCTTCCTCACCTATAGTGGTGATGAGACCAGGAGAAATAGTTCAGCAAGCAGGATGGACAATGCAGAGATCTTAAAAAGTCAGGGTGGTGGCAGTGATGATGGAGTAGTTGTATAGGAGGCTTGGGTTGCATAGGGTGTTTTGGATATTTGTAGTGACTCCAGTGCAAGAGATGTCAGTTGAATTACCTCTGTCCCTTGTGTGAAAATTCCAGGGCACTTGGACTAGACATCCCAGCGCTGTTCTTCTCTGTCATCTATAACTGCACTCGTCTCAGGCCTTTGCCACACTCTCATTCTCCCCAAAGGAAAGGCTTCAACTCTGAGAACACCTATTGGACCTGTTAGCTTGAAAATGTTGTGTTCATATTTCCCTTCCCATTGTATAGCCCAATGGGAATTGTAGAAACCAGAATCATTTTGGTTACAGCACTGTATATGTATGAAACATTCCCCTAATCCAGTACTTGTATTTCAGAAAGTACTCTCTGAAGCCCATTGTACTCTTTCCTTTTTTTATTTAGTTATTTTTTTTAGGACATGGTTAACCATTTTGTAATTTTTTTTCTAGACAGGGGCTTGCTGTGTTGTCCAGGCTGGAATGATCATGGCTCACTATAGCCTCTACCTTCTGGGCTTAGATGAGCCTCACCAGTAGCTGGGACCACAGGCATGGGTCACCATGCCCGGCTAATTTTTGTATTTTTGGTAGAGACAGGGTTTCACCATGTTGCCCAGGCTGGTCTTGAATTCATAGGCTCAAGTGATCCTCCTGCCGTGGCTTTCCAAAAATGCTGAGATTACAACTGTAATCCACTGTGCCCAGCCTCACCATTTTGTAATTTTCTAAGATAAAGGTAAAATGACTTTAAAGTCAGTTTTCCCATCGTATTAGTTCCTTTTCAGGCTGCTAGGAAGAAATGCCCGAGACTGGGTAATTTATAAAGAAAAGAGCTTTAGTTAACTCACAGTTCCACATGGCTGGGGAGGCCTCAGGAATCTTACAGACATGGTGGAAGGGGAGGCAACGTTCTTCTTCACGTGGTAGCAGGAGTCAGGAGAGAGAAGAATGACAGCCAAGTGAAGGGGAAGCCCCCTATAAAACCATCAGATCCTGTGAGAATCTACTATCACAACACTAGCATGGGGAGAACTGCCCCATGATTCAATTACCTCTCACCAGTTCCCTCCCATGACACACGGGGATTATGGGAACTACAATTCAAGATGAGATTTGAGTTGGGACACATCCAAACCATGTCACTCATCTCTGTGAGACTGATTTAGTAGGTGGAGGTGGGGTGGGGTGAAGGGTTAGGAGATCAGGATAGGTAGGTATACACCTAATTCATATTATCAGAAATTATTTTATTTGAAGACAGGGTCTCTCTCTGTTGCCCAGGCTGGCATGCAGTAGTGCAGTCTCAGCTCACTGCAACCTTAGCCTCCTGAGCTCATGTGATCCTCTCTCCACAGCCTCCTGAGTAACTGTGACCACAGTCATGTGCCACCACACCCAGCTTATTTTTGTATCTTTTTCTGGTAGAGCTGCGGTTTCACCATGTTGCCCAGGCTAGTCTTGAACCCCTGAGCTCAAGCAATCCGCTCCCCTCTGCCTCCCAAAGTGCTGGAATTACAGGCATGAGCCACCACGCCCAGCCAGAAATACTTTAAACAATAAAGAATGCTACGCATCTTTAAAGGAGATTGCCTACAGTTGGAGTTAAGAAATGAAATGTAAGCTTTTTCGATCTTGGTCTTAAAGAAAGGACTGGATTTTAACAGGGAGATATTGAGGGACCTATTGGTGACTCTGATAGGGTAATTAATAGTAGCTGACAAACGGAACTGGAAATCTCAGAGACTTAACCTAACAAAGATTAGATGTTGCTCACATGAAGTCTGAAGGGGGTCAGGAAGTGCTCCATCTTATAGCTATGCCAGTGGGAACAGGTGGGCTCCATGGGTGTAAGATAGTGATGGAGGAGGTACACTAGCTCTTACCTGCCTGTCCCTCTAGCTCAACTGTGTTTCCTGTTGTGCTCACATTTCACTTTGTAGCCATATGACCACAGATCATATGGCTACAAAGTAACTAAGAGGCTGGAAAATAGTTTGGAGTATATTGAGGAGGGCTTAGAAACCAGGAAGAGTTGTGCCTGCTTCAATAGGGGTCTTTTAAATGTTTCAGAACAGGAGAGCAGGATGATCAGAGCAATGCCTTAGAGAGGTAGAGGTGACCTTCTGTTACCAGCATTTTCTGTGAATCTAGGCCCATGTCTCCTCTTGCCTGTATTATTCTTAAAAAGCTGCTAAACTAGCCTCACTGCTGACTCTAGTCCCCTCCTTCTCATGTATCCTGTTCTGATCATCAGAACTATTTATGAAACAGCCTTTTGTATGGCTCTGCTTCATAATAGGATAGCAATATAATTTATCACCAAACTAAGATGCCATTGAGGGTGGAAGTGCTACTAGTTATGCTTGGGCAAACTGAGACTAAAGGTGTAACTTGGGACTGTCTTCAGCAAACAGACTGAAGGTCACCCTAAAAGGAGACTACGTTGGCTCTCTATTGACAGCCTGGCCAATGAAGCCCCAAAACCCATGTCCTCCATGATATAACAGCACCTGCTTGTCTAACTCTAGATCTTCCCTTACCTTTAATTCAGGTTCCTACTCAAACATAACCTCTGCAGAGAGGCTCTCACTACCCCATCTGACCTAGCACTTTTCCACTCCTCCCTCTCTATCCCTTCTGTTTAATTACTCTTCATTGTACATACTACTTTCTGACATGTGATAGATCTATTCTGAAATAATGGTCTGTACCTCCTCTAGAATGTGTACTCCGTAAGCGGAGGGACTTAGTCCTTTCCACGATATAGACTTGGTGTCTGAAGTAGAGCCCAGCACATGGTAGGAACTGGTAAACTGTCGTTGAATTAGGGAATGGATTACCTTCATCTTTAGCTGGGCCAGATCCCCATCCACTGCAACATAGCCTCCAAGCCTGCCATTGACATTTAGACTCCAATTCTTGATGAGCCCTCTGTCTTCAATAAGCTCTTTGCTGTCCTCTGTGGAGATATGGCTATGCTTCAAGGCTTAGCTTCCACCCTTTTACTTTTTGACACATTCTTAGAATACTCTGCTCCACATCCTGTCTTAGATGGAATCACACAGTGTTTAATATTAACTAGACTGTTGCTTTGTGGAGGCAGAGACTACATGATTTCTGATATGTGTAATAGGCACAAAAGTGGTACAACAGTATTTACCCCACAGTGTATAGAATATTAGAGTTAAGAACAATGTGGAACACATATGGTAATCAACATAAAATATGCTCTAATCAATATATAGTTATTAATAATTTGCATTCTTTGTGTTTTGTACTAAGTCTAGTACGTATTTTACACTTAAACACATCTCAGTTCAGAAGAGCCGCATTTCAAGCGTTTGGTAGCTACAGGGCCTAATGCATACTGTTTTGGACAGCACAGCCCTGAAAAATAGAGGAACAGCAGACGTGAGGAGCAGCCACTCCATGTAGGCCTGAGACAGAGTGCTTAAGGAACAAACTTGGAGGGCCATCCCTTCCCCAAAGGCTTAGATGCAGACCTCATGGCAGGTGTAGCTGTGGCCTACTGGATGACAAAGACATTTGCTGAGGAGCTGCAGGCCTGGGCCGGGAGGTGAAAACCACCGACTGGGATCCTGAAATTTTGAAAGAAAGTCTCTGTCCGTGGTATAAGTGAGACTTCTGGAAAGCTCCTGTCAACTTGCAATATAGATATACAGAGACAGTTCTCCAAGTAAAAAGGTTTTGTTTGAGAGTAATATACAAGAAGTAAGATTGCAAGGACTTACATACAGACTAGGACTTACATACAGACTAGGGTGGTCTCTGGTATGTCTGGAGAACAAATTAAATGATAAAGGTTTAACTGGAAAAAGAGGAGGCTATGCAAGTTGTTTTGAAAGTAAGTTTACAGGCACTGGGCGTGTCTTAGAAGAGCTGGCGAGTTTTGATTGGTGCGTGTCAGTAGTTGCTAGGTAGAACTTGTGATCTTGGAGTGATAGGCCCTTGCAGTTTCGGATTGGGTTTGTGAGACAGTGTGTCCGGCAATTGTTCTTGTATATGCAGATAGCTGTCCTGCTGCTGCTAGCTGTCCTTGTGATAGCTTCTATTCAGGCAAACTGTGCATGAGAACCCTCTCTTTGTGACCTTTTTGGCTTCTTTTTGTTAGGTTTGACACAAGTGATTCCATTTTGAACGTGACAGCTTTCACATCATCCACGAGGTTGCCGGTGAAACTTGTAGGAGGGTGCCTGCCTCTGGGTCAGCCTCACACCACAGTCAGGGAAGGGGCCCATGGAGAAGGAGGCTGACTGCTGGCAGCCACACCATGGGAGCCATGAGAAAAAGCACTGGAACCAGGAAGAAAGCTTCTTCCTTTTACCATAACCCTTTAGCACCGTTCATGATACTAATGCTGGTTATCAAAGAAGAAACATTTTAGGGTTTTGCCAGATTTCCCAAAGGCAGGTGAAAAGGGTGGATTTTGAGCTCGAGAGGCAATAAATTGACAACTAGTCAAAAGCACAACTTAAATTATCTGCTTATAGATCAAAGTTGTCATTTTCTTTTCTTTTCTTTTCTTTTTTTTTTTTTTTAGATAGGGTCTCACTCTGTTGCCCAGGCTGGAGTGTGGTAGTGTGATCTTGGCTCACTGCAACCTCTGCCTCCCAGGCTGAAGTGATTCTCCTGCCTCAGCCTCCTGAGAAGCTGGGGCTACAGGTGTGTGCCACCACGCCTGGCTCATTTTTGTATTTTTAGTAGAGATGGGGTTTTGTTGTATTGGCCAGACTGGTCTCGAACTCCTGACCTCAAGTGCTCCATTCAACTCAGCCTCCCAAGTGCTGGAATTACAGGTGTGAGTCACCGCACCTTGCTCAAAATTGTCATTTTCAACAAATGTTTCCTCTCACCTAGATGAAACTCCTACCGTGAGATTATTCTCTACTGCAAAGGAGATAGCAACATTTTCCTCTGAAAGTTAATACTAAAAAACACAAATGTTATTTATGGCAATTGGAGAGTGCATTAACCTGAAGACATATTCACCTTTGGAAGTGGACTGTCACTGAGGACGGAAATGTATTAGTGATAGAGAGGAGAGGTAAAGTTGTATAAGCCCTAGACATTAACCAGGTTCAGATAACTTCTCAGAAGATATGTTGGATAAAAGGTTTTGCACTTTTTAAAGCTTTCTGATTGGTATTGCTGGATATCATTTTCCTGTATTTTCTTGTTCTAAGGAAAGTAATTCTGAGACAAACCTTAAAATTTTAAAATCATTAAAGTATATCTTTGAATATGTTGGATAATACATACTTTTTAAGGAGTCTTTCTGTAAAATTTGGTTCAGTGAATCAATTTGAGCACTAACAAAGTTTTTTTCCCTCATATTTTTCACACAGGAGAAATCAGCCAGCAAAGAAAAGTTCAAGGCACCAGCAAGAGCTTTACCACAGCTCTCTATGGTAACTTACCCAAATACAGTCTCATTGAATTTTTGTGCCTGTTAAAAATGTTTATTTTCTAGCTTGAAAATAAGTAAGCAAATTTCTGCTCTGTTTGATTCTCTTCTGATGGAAAAATTCTGTGAGGTGCGCATATTAGGACAAGTAACTATCTTAGTAAAGTAACCATAAGCTATAATTACTTCTATAGTAGAATATTTCAGTATTCTGAACGAACAACTTGCCAGGATGGATTAGCAGAAGGAATGTCAGCGTTGGAGTAAAGAAACAAGGGCTTGGCGTCAGGGTTTGCCACTAATGGCTCTGCGCCCTTTGGGGAGTCACTTACCTCCTTAGCCTCAGTTTCTAAGTGTGAAAATGAGCTGAGTTGATGATCTTCAAGGAGATGGCTCTTCCAGCATGATAATGCTGTGCTGCAAAACATTTCTTAGATCTTGGAGTCTTTTTTCATTATTTTGACTATAAATTTTCATTGTCTTGTGGAAGAGGCAGTTAATCGACATTTCTGTTGACAGAGTGCTATATAAGTTAGATTTTAAAGTAATAAAATTTATTATCTAGTAATTGTGTGGAGTTTAATGCCACTAAGTTACACTCTTGTGAGTCCTGAAAGTTAAATTTAAGGGGAAGATCAATGCAAAATATTATTATTATAGACAGAGGTGTTGCTTTGTTGCCCAGGCTGGAGTGCAGTGACACGATCTTGGCTCACTGCAATCTCCGCCTCCCAGGTTCAAGCAATTCTCCTTCCTCAGACTCCTTAGTAGCTGGGATTATAGGCCCTAGCCACCATGCCTGGCTAATTTCTGTATTTTTAGTAGAGACAGAGTTTCACCATGTTGGTCAGGCTGGTCTCAAACTCCTGACCTTGTGATTCGCCCGCCCTGGCCTTCCAAAGTGCTGGGATTATAGGCGTGAGCCACCGTACCCAGCCTATTATTTTTTAAAAATTGATAAAATGTACATAACATAAAATGTACGATTTTAACCATTTTTAGGTATTCAGTGACATTTAGTACATTCACACTGTTGTATAATCACTACTACCCATCTCCAGAACTCCTTTAATCTAACTAAACAGAAACTCTGTCTATTATACAATAACTCCCCATCTTCCCCTCCCTCAGCCCCTGGTAAACCACCATCGTACTTCTTGTCTCTATGTATTTGACTACTCTAGGTATTTCATATAAGGGGAATCATACAATATGTGTCCATTTATGTCTGGCTTATTTCACTTAGCATCATGTCTTCAAGGTTCATCCAGAGCATTATTTGCTTTGAAAGATATTTTAGAAGCTGAGAACAAACTATAAAATTGAATTTGTGTTGCTTTATACAAAGAAGATTCATAATTTGAAGTGAAGGACAATTTCACTCAGAAAGCATTAATTAACATTGTTATGTTAATTATATTGAACATTTAAAAATACACATTTTAATAGAAAATATACTTTTATTAATACCAAATTATTGTAAAATGTCTGCAGAATTGAGCTATAGCATGTTTTCTCTAGTTCTGCAAAATCCCTCTTAAATTTTCTACTTTAAAAGATAAAAAACTGAAATGGAATAGACATTTTTTAGTTTGTTGTGGATTGTTAGTTTACAGATGTAGAAATATAAACTTAATTTAAATTTACTTATTGAATGTCTATGGCTGAGATGAATAATAATTCTTGCTTGTCAGTGAAGCATGTAATCATCTAAAATGCTTTTATTGACTGATTTAAACCTGGTTTTGTATTCATATTTGGCTGTGCTTTGCAATCTTTTCTCAGTATTCTTTGAGTCTTATGTGTTTTAAGGGAAATTATATTTTCAACAGATATTTAGAAAATAAGCTGTGATTTTTTAAAAAACTTTTTATTTGAATACAGCATTAAGGTTTGTACTTTGATTGAAATTCTCCAGCAGTAATTACGACCTAGAGTGGTTTTCATTACAGACTTCAGGCTTCCCGAGGTGACCTCTGTAGTTGAAATCAAGGATAACCTGGCACTGGTGGCTCCCAGCCTCTGTAAGCTGGTGACCTGATTCTTACCCTTTCTGTACATCTCCTCATTGCGCTTCTGTGAGTCTTAAAACTTTTATGAAGCAAGATGAGGTTTGAGAAATGGGAAGAGCGCTGACTTACATGTTTTCTTATCCTATTTTCCTGTGTAAGGGGTGTAAGTTTAGCCAAGAGAAAGGAGAATAGACCCAAAGTCAGACAAGCAAGCTTTATTAACCTGCCGGGCTGCCCCATAACAATCAGAGAGGTGGCCTTGAGCTTACAAAATGAGGGCTTTCTATGGGGTGAGAGGGGCATAAGGGAGTTTCAGGACTGAGATAATCTATCAGCTTGTAACAGGCACAGAGATAGTTTGTTAACTTGTGACAGACTTACAGTACATTATCTTGTGACTTTTGCCACCATTCTTTGTGGTGGCAGTTTTAAAAAACAGGATTTTACAGGTATGTGTAAATCAGAATTTACAAGTATGGACAACATTTGTTTTCCCTGCCCTCCCCCGAGCTGCCCAGATGGCTGTAATCAGGGTTTGCTTAATTGTAGCACCTAGGTAGGAGTTCAGGAATGCAGCTGCAGAGCAATAAGAGTTGGGGGCGGGGGTGGTCAGCTTGTGTCGAGGGGGTTTTCTGAGGCAGCTTGTCCCTAACATTCCAGCCGTTTAATAGGTAATAGAAGAGGGCACCGTTGTCATCTGGCTGCTTCTTGCTGGATAGGGGTGATGTTTGTGGGGCTCTAGATCGTAGGGATTGTCATTCTTGGAGCTGTTGATATTCTTGGAGCAGCATCACATCTTGTATTGTTTCATGGGTGAAAGCTTTAATATGGTCCTATAAAAACTGCAAGAGGAGTCGAAGAGGCAGGGGCCAAATGCTAGAAGGAGGGAAAGGGTCATTGCACGACCTAGGAGGGGCAGTAGCCAGGTTGCCCAGGAGAACTGACTGTCTTTAAGTTTTGTGCTTGGTCTTTGAGTTTTTCTTGATAGCATTTTGTACTAACCCAGAGTCATTGAGGTAGAAACAGCATTGTTCTCTTAACAAGAGGCACAGACCTCCTTTTCCATCAGTGAGGAAATTCAGGCCTTTGCAGTTTTATAGGGTGACTGCTGCTAGAGTCTAGTTGGTTTTGGAGGTGAGTGATAGTGTGGAAAGAAAATAAGATCAAATAAGTAATAATAAAGTTTAAAATAATAAGCATAACATAGGTAATAGCTAACCTTAAGTAAAGGTAATTTAGAAGTTACACGTAGGCTAAGGAATTTAAACAGCTACTCTCAGCATAGCTAACAAGTTGCAGCTGCGAGCTCATCCCAACCTTCCAAGCTTATCACCTGCCTCCAGAGCCCCTCATACCTCTGTAACTCCTGTCTAGCAGCAAGGTTGACTGGTCAAGATAACTAAATTGTAAGTCCTCTCAGAATTGTCAGGAGTTAAATAACGCATTGTCTTTGTCTGAAACCTGCATCCTGCCTTGTTTTCCTGCCTCAAACCGCATATAAGCAAAACTGCCTTGTTTGTAGGTGTCGGCGGCCATTTAAGGCGTGAGTCTGCTGCTGGCCCGGGTGCCTGAAAAAGTTTTCTTTGGTCTCCATTGGTCTCTTTGTCTTCTTTGGCTGGAGTTTTACTGCAACAATAGCCTGCTATTTTTTCTAGTGACAATTGGAAGTCTTGGGAGAATGACTGGAAATATGATAATGCGGTTCCTAGGCTTCCTGCTTTTAACCCAACACTAGTTGTGACTTCAGTGGCTAATAAGGGAATGAACTGTTTTGCTCTTTTTGAGCAAGCGTGTAATGTAGCAGGGACAGGGAGTTCTTGGTTTAGAGAGACAGGTTAATGTGGGGGGTCAGGTAGACTAGGGTGCAGGTACCTGTCCAGTTGGTAGGGAGACGGAAGTAGGTTGTGGATCCGCAGAGGAAGATGCCTGCAGTGTTAATGCAGACAGACAAGTGGATTGAGAATAGATGTTGGAATGACTTGGTTCACGTCAGTAACCCAGAGTGAGGAGGAGGGAGAGACCCCTTTGAGAGCTCCTGTCTGGGGAAGCGGTTTCCATGTTTGAGAGGCAGGAAGGGAGGTAATGCGGAGAGGATGGGTAAAGGGGCCCTTAGCTTCAGGTGAAACTAAATGATCTCGGAGTGAGGTCTGGGAAGAGGGATGAGAGATGGTTTGAGGTGAGCCACAGGCAGAGGGAGGGATGGCGCCCACATGTATGTGTCCGTTGGAAGAGGTGACACGTAAGAATGGGACCTCGAATAGCAGGATGAGGGAGTTTTGTGAGGTTGTAATTGGCAGTGTATGTGCAGAGAGGTTTGGTAGCTCCATTAGCGAGGGCAGTGGAGTAGTTCCCAGCGAGGGTGAGGGCTCTGTCTACAAAGGCAGAGTCTCTTTGGGTGGTGTATGAAAAGAGAATGGGAATATGGTCCCAGGGCTGAGAAACTGGGTTAGCTGAGTAGGCAGTAGAGAAAAGGGAAAAACAGGTCCAGCATTGGGAAGCAAGTGGAGAGTTGGAGCAGGCGTCCCCAAACTTTTTACACAGGGGGCCAGTTCACTGTCCCTCAGACCGTTTGAGGGCCGCCACATACTGTGCTCCTCTCACTGACCACCAATGAAAGAGGTGCCCCTTCCTGAAGTGCGGCGGGCTGGGGGCGGGGGGTGGGGGGGCTGGAGAAATGGCCTCAGGGGGCCGCATGTGGCCCGGGGGCCGCAGTTTGGGGACGCCTGAGAGTGTAGTAACAAGGTGTGAGTGAGATTGAGAGATTGTTAGAGCCTTGTAGAAGTGAGAAGGGACTTTGAGGGAGCAGAGGCAATGGGGCTGATCATTAATAGAGTTAGGAACTTGAGGAAGAATTGGACTCTGTATTTGGGGAAGGAGTTGAGCAGGATTGTTTGTGGAGGTGGCCTCTTTTAACAGTGAAGCCTTTTCAGTAGGGGAATATTGGGGTTGGATTGTGGGGGTAATGAGGAGAGGGGCGAGGCAGAAGAAAGGGAAGCTTATTTTGCTGCCTCATAGGCCTTTCTGCTTCCTCTTGAGATTTCATTTATACACTATTGGTGTCCTCGACAGTGTATAATTCCTGCTTTAGCCGGGAGGTATGCAACTCGGAGGAGTTGGTAAATAAGGGGGCCATTAGTGGTGGGGGTTCCTTTGGCAGTAAGAAATCCTCTCTTGCCAGATGGCGTGAGAATGGAGAATGTGATAGGCATGTTTGGAGTTGGTAGAAATGTTGACTGGTTTGCCTTTGGAGAGGATTAGGGCCCTGGTGAGAGCTGTAAGTTTTGCCTTTTGGGAGGAGATCCCTGGGGGTAGGGGTTGAGCTTTAATTACTCAGTTAAGGGACGTGACTGCATACCCCGTGATTTCATGGGAGCTGACTGACTTGGAAGAGGAGCTGTCTATAAATAACTGGTTGTCAGGATTGGGGAGAGGTTTAGGGGAGTTATTAGGGAAATGAGGCTGTAGGTGATCCAGGATTTCAGTACAGTAGTGGGTGGGAGAGGAGGAAGATACTGGAAGTGGAGATGCAGGATTGAGGGGCTCTTTTGGAGAGGCAGAACTCAAGGTTTTCAAGAAAGGGCATGGAGTAGTTGAGTACGAGAAGGAGAAAGTGTGCTTAGTGCTCTGGAGGAGAGGAAATCTTGTGGAGTATGTGGCTGTGGACTGTGGTGTCTTGACTGTTAGTTTCCTGCTTTCTAAGGCTAGGGTGGCAGTTGCTGCTAGGGCTTTGAGGCAGGTCAGCCACCTTCGGATGGTGTTGTCTAATTGTTTAGATAGGTAAGCTACAGGAGTGAAGGAAGGAGGACTTCCTTTTTGTTAGCCAGGGACACCAAGGGCTATTCCGTGGGCTTGTTTAGAGGGCCTTTAGCTGCTTCATAGAGGATGTGGGCCAGGAGGGCAAAATTGGGAATTCATATTCTGAAGAAGCTTGCTGGTCCTAGGAAAGAAGGAATTTCACCTTTAGAGGTGGGTGGGGGCAGGCTCTCTATCAGTGCTGCTCATGCTGGGGTTATGGCTCGAGACCTGGGGGAGCACTGGACTCCTAAGTGCATGACGTTGGAGTGGAGAGTTGCGCTTTGGAGAGGGAAACCCTGTATCCTTTATTAGCAAGCAAGTCCAGAAGGGTAATAGTGTGAGTCTGAATGTCCTCTAGGGAAGGGCTATGGAGGAGGAGGTTGTCCACATACTGGAGGAGCTGGTTATGGGAGATGTTTAGGGAGGTGAGGTCTTGAGTTAGAGCTTGTCCAAAGAAATTGGGGGAGTACTGTCCAAGTAAGTTGTTGGGACTGGAGGGTTTCAGGGTCAGTCCAAGTGAAAGAAAAGAGATTTGGGGAGTCAGGATGAAGAGAAGTGGTTTAAAAAAAAAAAAGGCTTCTTTTAGGTCTATTACAGTGTAATGGGTTGCATCTGGAGGGATGAGGGAAAGTTCTATTACAGTGTAATGGGTTGCATCTGGAGGGATGAGGGAACGTTCTATTACAGTGTAATGGGTTGCATCTGGAGGGATGAGGGAACGTTCTATTACAGTGTAATGGGTTGCATCTGGAGGGATGAGGGAACGTTCTATTACAGTGTAATGGGTTGCATCTGGAGGGATGAGGGGACGTTCTATTACAGTGTAATGGGTTGCATCTGGAGGGATGAAGGGTTAGAAACTACTGGATGGATGGGAAGGACCACCTGATTGATAGCCCGGAGATCTTGGACTAGCCAATATAAGCCATGGCCTCTGTGACAGGGGGTATGGAGAATGAGTCGGCCTAAGGTGGCCTTGTGAGAGGAGTCTGTTTATGATGGGATTGTAAGCGTTTAGGTTAATGAAATGGGACACTGAAGAGACATGAGGAAATCTGGGGGGTCTTTTAGCTGAATTTTGATGGAATCATGGTGAGCTGTTAGAGAAGGGGTAGTGGTATCCCACATTATTGGATTAACAAAAGAAGCAGGGAATGGATATTGGGGAGAGGGGTCAAGGGCTGGCATGGTGGCAGAGAGGAGTAGGAGAGAATCTGGTTGTGGGGAACAGAAAAAGGTGGTGGAAGCTTTGAATTTGGTTAGGAGGTCTCTGCCTAGGATAGGGGTAGGGCAACGAGGCATGATAAGGAAAGAGTGTGAGAAAACAGTATTAAATAGGAAACAAGTAAGAGGTCTGGTGGTGTGTGGGAGTGAGATGAATCTGTCAACCCCCACAACTGAGACCTGAGAGGGATGAGTGGGTCCTGAGAATTCAGGCAAAGCCGAGTAGGTAGCCATGGTATTGATTTAAAAAGAGATTGGCTTACCTGCTACTAGCAGAATTACCCTGGGCTCCGATGCAGTGATGGCAGATGGGGCTGGGGGCCCTGGGCCTCGTCACTCTTCAGTGGCTAGGCCAAGGAGCTGCAGGAGTGCAAACAATTCTTCACTTTGTCTTGAAGAATGGATGGTGGCTCTGAGGTGCAGGCTTTTCTGTCTGTTTGTTGAGAGGACAGTCAGACTTCCAGTGGCCTGTCTGCTGGCATACTGGGCAAGGGCTTTTTGGCACTCGTGGGTTAGGACATATCCGTGCCCAGTGGCCTTGTTTGCCACACTTAAAACAAGGCCCAGGAGGGCCACTACTATGGGGTCTTTGTGCCCTTAGGTAGGTACTATGGCTAGGCTGATAGATAGCCACAGGTAGAAGCTGGTATTTAGCACATCTCTGGGCTTTATCTAATTTACTCTGCTCATCCCTGTTATTGAAGACTTTGAAAGCCAGGTTAAGGAAGTCTCGTTGTGGGGTTTGAGGGCCATCTTCAGTCTTTTTAAGTTTGTGCTGGTTGTCGGGCAGAATGGGAGATAAAATGGGTATTAAGAACAATACTTCCTTCTCGGGAGCCAAGGTCAACGTGAGTACATTTTTGGAGAGCCTCTGTAAGGTGGGAAAGGAATTAGGCAGAATTTTCATCTGCTTTTTGGTAAATTTCTTGGAGTTTTTCAAAATTTACAGCCTTATGGGCAGCCTTGTTAAGGCCTGCAATAAGGCAAGTAATCACATGGTTACAGGATGCCTGGCTGGGGTCTGTGGGTTGGTACACCCAGGAAGGCTTTTCCTGGGGGATAGCAGTGGCTTCCACAGGCTTAGTAGAATCTTACTGATGAAGATTGTCAGCATGTGCCTGGGCTGTGAGCCACACTCTTTCCTTCTCTTCCAGAAGGAGGGTAGAAGAGAGGATAATATAGAGATCATGCCAAGTGAGTTCCTAAGACTGGGTGAGATATTTAAATTCTTTGATATAAGTATTGGGATCAGAGGAGAAGGACCCAAGACATTTTTCAATCTAGGAGAGCTTGGAGTGGGAGAAGTGGGTGTGGACATGGACAATGCCTTCAGCCCCTGCTACCTCCCAGAGGGGGAGTAAGGGAGCTGATTGCTGGGCATACTGGACTTGGGAATGGGTAAGGGGTGGAGACAGGAAGGACTCAGAGTTAGTAGCAGTATGGTTGTTGGGGGGAAGTAGGGCTGGAGTGGGGGATCCTGATGCTCTGGTGGGGGGTCCTGATGCTCTGGTGGGGGGTCCTGACGCTCTGGTGGGTGATCCTGATGCTCTGGTGGGGGATCCTGACGTGGTCAAGGAGGAGGAAAAAATTGGCGGGGTCAAAGAAAGGAGTCATCAACTGGGGCTGTGGGGAGTGTGTAGCAGAGATGAGTGCTCGGCAAGGCCGTAGAAGAGTCACAGGAGGAGTCAGGTTTGGAGCGAGCGAGGAGGATTTGGAAAGTAGAACAGGATTGGCAGAGGGAAAGTCTGCTACAGAAGGTGAAGGAAGCCTGAACATGAGGAATCTCAGATCATTTCCCACTGTGATGGCAAAAGGTTTCTAAGTATATTGAAATCAAAAGTGCCATTTTGGGGCCATTAGGAGGCATTGTCTAATTTGTGTTGAAGCCAAGCAGTATTACAGTGAAAGATAAGCCTCTTAAGATGTACTGCTGAATGGAGGCCGAGAGTATTGAGATTACACAGGAGACACCCAAGGAGGGTAGTTTTGGAAGGGGTAGACTAACAGGCTCCCGTAGCAGATGGAGGAGGGAGGTAGAGGAAGAAGAGACTGCCAATTGACAAGCATGGCAGGAGAGGGTCTCCCCTGTCCTGTGGGCCCTGTCCAGAATAGAGGAGGTAGCTGCCAAGTCAGGCATCCCTGAAATGGAGGAACCAGAGGCCTGGAGGCTGGAGGAAGCCCTTGGCCCAGCGCTAGGTCTTTTGGGAAGGCAGAGATGGTCAAGGGTTCTGGGTAAATAGCAAGAGTCTCCCTTGAGGTCACCAGCAATGGGAGAGTCTGGGAGATCCTCTGGGTCTTCAGCAGGTTCAGGAAGGGGAGGATTGGCTGGGAGAGAGGTGATAGGAGAGGGAGGGAGGGAGAGAGGGAGAGAGAAAGACAGAGCCCCTTAAGGACACCAGGCTAGAGACTACCCCTTCCCGGGTTTTGGCACCAATATGTAAGGTTAGCCAAGAGAAAGAAGAATAGATCCAAAGTCAGACAAGTTTTATTAACCTGCCGGGCTACCCCATCGCAATCAGAGGAGGCTGCCCTGAGCTTAGAAAAATGAGGGCTTTATTTGGGGTGAGAGGGGCATAGGAGAGTTTCAGGACTGAGATAATCTATCAGCTTGTAACAAGCACAGAGATAGTTTGTTAACTTGTGACAAACTTACAACACATTATCCTGTGACTTTTGTGGTGGCAGTTTTAAAAAAACAGGATTTTTCAGGTTTGTGTAAAACAGGAATTTACAAGTATGATAACATTTTTTTTCCTTGTCTTCCCCCGAGCTGCCCAGATGGCTAAATCATGCTTTGCTTAATTGTAGCACCTAAATAGGAGTTCAGGAATGCAGCTGCAAGGGAATCAGAGGGTGTAGGGGTCAGCTTTTGCAGAGGGAGTTTTCTGAGGCAGCTTGTCCCTAACAAGAGGTACTTAAAATAAGGGCTTGTGTGCAGGTAACTTATTTGGGAAGTAGAAGCAAGAGATTGGGGAGAGTAAAACTAGGCAGACGAAGCCAGTACACATATGGACTTCCAAGTCGGTTTGGATTAGAAAGGGAGAGACAGACTAAATTGTGTTAAAAATATAGATTTTACTTTAAAATCCGACTTTCTGGGTTTATTGAAGAACCACAGGCTTCAGCAACAGGTTTGTGTTCTGGTATTGCAATAATTGGCTTGAGTTAATCAGTCATTGCCTTTTTAGAAGATGAAGGTGTTCTCTCTTCTGCCATAGTCCCCACCATACTGTCATTTCCCAGCACAGAGCCTGAGTGCCAGGAACCTATCATCATTAGCCTTCTCCTTTTTTATGACATCTTCCAAAATTGTGTATGTATTATAATTTGTCACCCCTGCCTTAAACAATGGAATACATTTGTGAGTTGCCACAGCAATCTAGGACCATTTACAGCCATGAGAACAGGAAGACCTTTTGGAGCTGGAATGCAAAGGGAACCCATTAGCACTGGAGACCAACAGAGAGCACATTTTGTTAATATAGAAGGTTTAAAGACACTTGACAATATCTGGGGATGAGGAGTAGACTCTCTGGAATAAACATCCTGGTTTTAGGTAGCAGACACATACATCCAACCAGCAGCAGAACTTTTGCTAATGACCCCCAAATGGTGTACACCATGACCATTCACAGGCTTAAATAAGATCTGCTATTGGGTGTTTTCTATCCAGATGTTCTGATCAGTTTGAGAAAATGCCTGTGTTTATAAATACTCATGGATTTCATGGAAAAAGTTTTTTTTCTGACATGGTTTGTTAATTCTATTTAAATTTTATATTTTAGGTGAGTACAAAGCCCCGCTGGCAGCAGGCAGCTCCATCATTCCATTTGAGTGTAAAGCAGGATGATGAGATTCCAGAACCATTTAGTGTTAAAAATGAACAGTCCTATGGTAAGAACTTCAATATTCTAGATCAGACTTAGGGATAATTTCTATATATAGAGAAACCAGACAATATTTAGTTAATTGTGTAGTAGAATTATAAAACCTAAATGACATTAGTGTCAAGTAGAAAAAAATTTCTGAAACATCTTCCCTCAGAAAATAATTGATTCTGGTTCTTAGTTATTTTAGGCTGTTGTAAATGATGTAAGAGCTGATATTTTAGGAATTGGGATGTTTATGCTAAAACTTTGATCTATTGTGGTCAGAATTTGCCTCTACATCAACGACTAAGAATATTTTTCTAGGAGGAATTTTAATAAATTATATTTCTTTTTCTTTTTTGGGGATTTGAATAAATTATAAGCATTACTTTCAAATTAGTCATTTTAATGTTTTATTTTGACTCATTAAATATAGTGTTTATCAGATTGATTACAGTTAATATTAACTTTTTTGCATGGTTCTTTAAAGTTTCTCAAATAGTTTTGTATCCTGTTTTTATCATAATTTTAATTTTCACTTTTAGAGAATTCTATGTATAAGAGAAAATTTCATTAGTATATTAATCAAGATATAAATCAGTGGAATATTCTTGAAATAGACATTTCTAGTTACAATGCAAAAGAGTAGTTTAACTTCCTGATAGTAAAAAAAATTAGGAGTACTTGAAAATGTAGTTTTTTTCTTGAAAAGTGCTTTAGCATCTTATTCTAAGCATGTAAAATGTTTTAGCTTAACTTTTAGGTGAATAATTGTGTTTTTTTTTAATTTAAGCTGAATACATGGAACGTTTTGGAAAAAAGGGCAAATTACCCCACCAAGTTGATGATAGTTATTCTGGACCATCTACTTCCAAATCAAAGGGCAAATCTCCACATAAAGAACGAGAAAACTTTAGAAGTACTCTTGTTAATGTCATTATGTAAGTTCTGTAAGCTAACAAGTATGTGTTATCCACATTAGAGCCCCAGCAACCTTTAACCTAAGAATATTAGAATTCTATGTGTCTCTAAGTGTGCCTCAAAGGCTTGTTGGAATGATGTCAGAGTGTAAGTAAAGGATGAAAGAGATTGAATTTAACCCTATGAAGTGTGTTCCACTTTTATTTTATTATTTATTTTTTCGAGATGGAATTTCGCTCTTATTGCCCAGGCTGGAGTGCAATGGCATGATCTTGGCTCACTACAACCTCCGCCTCCCGTTTCAAGTGATTCTCCTTCCTCAGCCTCCTGAGTAACTAGGATTACAGGCGTGCACCACCACACCCAGCTAATTTTGCATTTTTAGTAGAGATGGGGTTTCACCATGTTGGCCAAGCCGGTATCGAACTCCTGACCTCAGTTGATTTACCTTCCTCAGCCTCCTAAAGTGCTGGGATTCCAGGTGTAAGCCACCATGCCCAGCTGTGTGTTCCACTTTTAAATATCCTGAGTTGTAAAGGTATCAATGTTAATACTTGTTGGCTGAGTGAGTGGAATTTCTGGAAGTTTTTGTTACAGCCCTGGTAGCCAGTGGGGGATTCTAGCAGGTTTTTTTTTCCCCCCACATCTCATCTGCTCAGGGTTGGTGGGTGACTTGTCTGGCATTGTGATTCTCCTTGTATAGAAAAGGAATTGGAGCGAAATGGTTGGCAGTATGTTCAGTGTCTGGTCTTGTCTCACTGTTTCAGGACAGTCCACAGGGAGCAAGGCAGACGCAAGTCACCAGTTCCTCTTTGCTTTGTTTCTGCACAGCTTTGTGTTAGTTGCTTAGTATTTGCTTTAGTTTCATTATGATTCTTAGGGTATACACCATTTGTGGGACAAATGGGGTTTTATGACCCATTGTGGTGACTCAGCCACAAGACCCTGTTCTACTGCCCCATGTGGGATTTTACTAGCTAGATGGTCATCTTGAAGGGAGGGCAGTGGGGACTGAGTGCTAGCAAGGCTAAAGAGGAGTATGTTGGAGTCCCATGCAGTTGGGTTGAGCATATGTGCCTCTTCTAGGGGGGTTTTGAGTTTGCTTTTGCCAGGTGCCACTAGAATGTTATTAGCTTTCCCCTGCTTTCTTGACTTAGCACTCGCAGATCAAACAAGCAGTATAATCAACATCCAAGTCAATGGAGGGTAGACAAATTTTTTGAAGAATTCTTGTTTGTTTGTTTCCTACCTGGAGCCTTGGTCAGGAAAGATAAGCTTTCTTGACACAACTTCCCGTGCCTGTTACTCTTACTCCTCCCTTCTTTGAGGGTAGGGTAGATACTGTTGCAGCTTTATGCAGGTTTTCAGTTTGAATTCCCCATTTCACTCAGGCCTGTGGCATCATCTTCTTCACCACATGGGCATGAAAACCCAAGGTCCTGCCTCCATGAGGACAGCCATAGCCTTAGGATGGCCCTACTTCACTACTTAATTTTTCCCCCCTCCTGATTATTCTTTCTTGTAAGCTCAGCTCTACATTTAAAAAGAGCTTTGTGATATATTATCAAGTATTTATACAATTGTACTGGGAGGTGTTTTTTTTTTGTTGCTGTGTTGTAAGAAACAGAAATCTATTTTAACCATTTTATGTCATTTTTTAGTTGTGCCTTTTATAAACCGGATATAGAGGGACTTACTAAAATTTAGTCTTAGAGTTGTGTACTTTAATAGCTTGTTTAATCCCATTTGTATTTATTGGTATTTTTAGTATGTGGAATTTATTATATACATAGAATTCTACCAATATATTTTACATTTTCTATTTATCATGTTGCTTTTGCTTATTTTTTTCTTTGCTTTTTATTGAATTTATTCTTCCTTTATTCTTAGTGGTTTAAAAGCTATAAAATACATTTCTATTCTTTTAAGTTACCCTAACATATAAAACTATATATTTATCTCTTAAAGCTGAAAATTCGTTTTTTTCTGTCTTCCTTCTGAATAACACACAAAGACCTTAAAATGATTTAATTTAGCTCTGAGCTTTCCATTTTATTTTGTATGTGATTATTGTTTAATATTTTAGTTCCACCAAGTCCTTAAATACCATACTCTCTTTTTTCAAATGTTAACGCTTAGATTCACTAACATGTTTTCTAATTTTTTATAAAGTTGCTTTTAGATTCCATTCCTCGTTTCTGGGTTCTTTGTCTTTTTTGCTGAAGATCATCTCTTAGTAGTTTGCTCTTTCTTTCCACCTGCCTTTCTTTCCATCTTTCTCTTCCTTCCCTCCTTCCTTCTTTGCTTCCTTCTTTTCTTTTTCATCTGCCTCCTCCCCCTCCACTCTTTTCCCTTCCCTGCTTTCCCTTCCTTCTTTCTTTTCTTCCCTCCCTCTCTTCCCCCCCACCCCTGTCTAGTGCTCTGTCTCTCTGTCTCTCTGTGTGTCTCCAGAATCTCACCCTCTTGCTTGCCCAGGCTGGAGTGCAGTGGCATGATCATAGCTCACTCCAGACTTAGACACCCTGGGCTCAGATGTTTCCTCCACATCAGTCTCCTGACTACAGGCATGTACCACCATGCCCAGCTAATTTTTTGTAGAGCTGGGGTTTTGTCATGTTGCCCAAGCTGGTCTCAAACTCCTGGGCTCAAGTGATCTCCTACCTCAACCTCTCAGAGTGCTGGGATTATAGGCGTGAGCCACTGCGCCTGGCCAATATTTCTTGCAATGAGAATGAGTAGTAAACTCTAAATTTTCGTGTCTATAAAGGTCTCAATTTCATCATTTTTCTTGAATGAATGGTTAAGTTGGCTGCATAATTAAAGAATAATAGCAGTTTTTTCCCCGTACATCTGGGAAATGATAGATTGAAAATATTAATGATTACCTTTTAAAAAATCATTATTTCAATAGTTTTTGGGGAAACAGGTGGTGTTTGGTTACATGGATAAATTCGTAAGTGGTGATTTCTGAGATTTTGTTGCACCCATCATCCGAACAGTGCACACTATACCCAATGTGTAGTCTTTTATCCCTCACCCACCTCCCACCCTTCCTTCTTGAGTTCCTAGAGTTCATGATATCATTCTTATGCCTTTGCATTCCTAGAGATTCGCTCCCACATATGAGTGAGAACATTTGATGTTTGGGTTTCCATTCCTGAGTTACTTCACTTAGAATAATGGTCACCAATTCAATCCACATTGCTGTGAATGCTGTTATTTTATTCCCTTTTATGGTGGGTTAGTAGTATTCCATGGTGTGTGTGTATACATATATATATTTATGTACATATATATATGTACATACGTATAATGTACATATATATGTGTACATAAAACATTTTCTTTATCCACTCATTGATTGATGAGCGTTTAAACTGCTTCCATATTTTTGCAGTTGTTAATTTTGCTGCTATAAATGTATGTGCAAGTGTCTTTCTCATATAATGAATTATTTTCCTCTGGTAGTACCCAGTAGTGGGATTGCTTGACTGAATGGTAGTTCTATTTTCAGTTCTTTAAGGAATCTCCATACTGTTTTCTTATAGTGGTTGTAGTAGTTTGCATTCCCACCAGTAGTGTAAAACTGTTCCCTTTTCACCATATCCATGCCAACATCTGTTATTTATTTTTAAATTAGGCCATTCTTGAAGGAATAAAGTGGTATTGCATTGTGGTTTTGATTTGTGTTTCTCTGATAATTAGGGAAGTTGAGCATTTTTCATATGTTGGCCATTTGTATATCTTTTTTCTTTTTTTTTTTTGAGACGGAGTTTCACTCTTGTTACCCAGACTGGAGTGCAATGGCGCGATCTTGGCTCACCGCAACCTCTGCCTGCTGGCTTCAGGCAATTCTCCTGCCTCAGCCTCCTGAGTAGCTGAGATTACAGGCACGCGCCACTATGCCCAGCCAATTCTTTATATTTTTAGTAGAGACGGGGTTTCACCATGTTGACCAGGATGGTCTCGATCTCCTGACCTCGCGATCCACCCACCTCGGACTCCCAAAGTGCTGGGATTACAGGCATGAGCCACCACACCCGGCCTGTATATCTTCTTTTGATAATTGTCTATTCATGTTCTTAGCCCACTTTTGATGGGATTATTCGTTTTTTCTTGCTGACTTTTTGCGTTTCTTACAGATTCTGGATATTAGTCCTTTGTTGAATGCATAGTTTGGGAATATTTTCTCCCATTCTGTAGGTTGTCTGTTTACTCTGTTGATTATTTCTTTTGCTGTGCAGAAGCTTTTTAGTTTAATTATATCTTATCTATCTTTGTTTTTATTGCATGTGCTTTTGGATTCTTGGTCATGAACTTTTGGCCTAAGCCAATATCTAGAAGTTTTTCTATTGTAATCTTCTAGAATTTTTATGGTTTCAGGTCTTAGATTTAAGTCTTTGATCCATCTTGAGTTGATATTTGTATAAGGTAAGAGAAAACCATTATATTTTGGCATGTATTGTTGATGAGAACCCTATGTGACTTTGTCATTATTTTGTTTGTAATCTTTGTTCTCTCTAACCTTTTTCGGGGGGAACATTTTATTTTCAAAGCCTTGCAGATAGGCTGGCTTTCTTTCTTTCTTTTTTTTTTTTAATAGATTTATATTTACTGACAGATAATTCACATACCACTGAATTCATCTATGCTAAACGTAGAATTTAGTGAGTTTTAGTGAATTACTGTAGTTGCACAACCTTCACCAAAAATCCAGTTTTAGAATACATCTGTCATTTACAAAAGTTCCCTCTTGCCGATTTCAGTTAATCCTCTCACCCACTGCCCTAGGCAATCACTAGTCTTCTACCATTATAGCTTTACCTTTTCTAAAATTTCATATAACTGCAATAATATATTTATTTCCGAGGTTTATTCATGGCATTTATTGTGTTTGGGTTTTGAATATTATGAATGGTGCTGCTGTGAGGATTTCCATGCAAGTCTTGTGAACATATAATTTTCATTTCTTATTGGCAAATAGCTGGGTATAGAATGAAGAGTTGTATAGTAGGTATATGTTCAACTTTTTAAGACACGCTAAATTGTTTTCCAAGCTGCTGTATGTTTTTCATTCCTACAAACAACATATAGAGAAGTTTCTTGTTTCTCCGCCTTGCCCACACTTTGTTTTTATTTTGTTTTGTTACTGTAGCCATTCTAGTGGATGTGTTGTACCTTATAGCTTTAAGTTGATTTTCCTAATGACTAATATTGGGTATCATTTTTTTGTGCTTGTCTGGCATTCATGTATCTTCTTAGATGAAGTGCCTGCTTAAGTACTTGGCCCATTTTTTATTGGATAGTTTGCTGTTGCTTATTACATTAGAAGAGTTCTTTATATATCTCCTTTACAAGTCCATTTCAGATATCTTTTGCAAATATTATATCCTAGTTTGTGCCTTATCTTTTCATGTTATTGGTACATAATAATTGTATGTATTTATGAGATACATATAATATTTCAATATATGTTTATAATCAATTGGGATATCTGTCCCCTCAAACATTTACTATTTCTTTGTGCAGATAACTCTGATATACTTACTTTCTTTCTTTTGGATGTATACTCAGCAATAGGATTTCTGGATTACATAGTGTTCTGTAATTACTTTTGCAACAACCTAATAGTTCTATGTTTGTTTTTAAAGGAACTTTCATACTGTTTTCTATATTGGCTGTACTAATTTACATTCCCACCAAAAATGCATACAAATTATCTTTCTCTATATCCTTGCCTATGTCTGTTATTTTTTGTCTTTTTGATAATAGCCATTTTAACTTGGGGTAAGATAATATCTCATTGTGGTTTTGCTTTGCATTTCCCTGATGATTAGAAATATTGAGCATGTTTTCACATACCTGTTGGCCATTTGTATGTCTTCTTTGGAGAAATGTCTGTTGAGATCATTTGCCCATTTTTAATCAAGTTATTATTTGCTGTTGAGTTGTTTGAGTTCCTTATACATTCTGGTTATTAATATTTTTTCTCTTGTCTATGGATAGTTTGCAAATATTTTCTCCCATTCTTTGGATTGTCTCTTCATTCTGTTTATTATTTCTTTTGCTGTGCAAAAATTTTTAGCCTGATATAATCTTACTTATTTTTGCTTTTGTTGCTTATGCTTTTGAGGTCTTACCCCAAAAAATCTTTGCCCAGACTGGTCTCCTGAAGCATCTTTCCAGTATTTTCTTCTAGGACTTTCATAGTTTCAGGTGTTAGATTTGTCTTTAATCCATTTTCATTTTATTTTTGTAGATGGTGTAGATGGTGAGAGATAGGGGTGTAGTTTCATTCTTCTGCATATGGATACCCAGATTCCCCAGCACCATTTATTGAAGAGGCTGTCCTTTCCTCAACGTATGTTCTTGGTACTTTTGTCAAAAATGAGTTGAATATAAATGCATATATTCATTTGTGCTTTCTCTATTCTGTCCCATAGGTCTAAGTGTCTGTTTTTATGTCAGCATTATGCTGTTTCGGTAACTATAGCTTTGTACTATATTTTGAGGGGTGGTGTGATTCCTCTATCTTTGGTGTTTTTTTTTTTTTTTTTTTTTTTTGAGACAGAGTTTCGCTCTTGTTACCCAGGCTGGAGTGCAGTGGCACGATCTCGGCTCACCGCAACCTCCGCCTCCTGGGTTCAGGCAATTCTCCTGCCTCAGCCTCCTGAGTAGCTGGGATTACAGGCACGTGCCACCATGCCCAGCTAATTTTTTTGTATTTTTAGTAGAGACGGGGTTTCACCATGTTGACCAGGATGGTCTCGATCTCTTGACCTCCTGATCTACCCACCTCGGCCTCCCAAAGTGCTGGGATTACAGGCTTGAGCCACCGTGCCCGGCCTGGTTTTTGTTTTTGTTTGTTTGTTTTTGCTAAGGATTAGGGCTATTTGGGGTCTTTTGTGGTTCCATATAAATATTAGAATTATTTTATCTATGTCTGTAAAGAGTGTTACTGGGAATTTGATAGGGAGTGTATTGAATGTATAGATTTCTTTGGGTAATATGGACATTTTAACAACAATAGTTTTTCCAAAGCATGATTGCTTTGCATTTTTTAGTCGATTTTCTTCATTTTTTTTTTCAGTGTTTTTTATTTCTCATTGTGGAGATCTTTCACTTTTTGGTTAAATTTCTTCCTAGGTAATTAGTTTCTAGCTGTTATAAATGGGATTGCTTGCTTTTTCTGAATGTTTTCTATTGGTGTAACAAAATGCTACTGAGTTTTTTGTGTTGATTTTGTATCCTGCAACTTTACTGAATTCATTAATCCGTTCTAACAATTTTTGGGTGGAGTCCTTATTTTTTCTTTCTAAATATAAGATCGTGTCATTTGCAAACAAGAACAGTTTAACTTCTGCCTTTCCAATTCGGCTGCCCCTTTCTTAAAATTTTGCTTAATTGCTCTGGCTAAGACTTCTGGTACAATGTTGAATAAAAGTGGTGAAAGTGGCATCCTTTTCTTGTTCCAGATCTTAGAGAAAATTATTTTGGTTTTCCCCATTTAGTATGATGAAAGCTGTGGATTTGTCATATATGGCCTTTATTGTTTTGTGGTATTTTCCTTCTATACCAAGGTTGTTGAGAGTTTTTTCATGAGGGCATGTTGAATTTTATCAAATGCTTGTTCCACATCTATTAAGATGATTGTATGGTTTCTCCTTCTTTTGTTGATATGGTTGGTGTATCACATGTATTGATTTATGAATGTTGAACCATCCTTCCATTTCTAGAATAAATACCCTTGATTGTCGTGTATTATCTTTTTGATGTGTTACTGGATTTGGTTTGTTGGTATTTTGTTGAGGATTTTTGTGTCTATGTTCATCAGGAATATTGACCTGTAGTTTTCTCCTTTTGTTCTATCATTATCTGGTTTTGGTATCAAGGTAATGCTTGCCTTGTAGAATGAGTTAGGAAAAAATCCTTCCTCTTCAAGGTTTAGGAATATTTTGAGAATAATTGGTATTAATACTTTAAAATTTTCATAGAATTCAGCAGTACAGTCATCCAGTTTTGGACTTTTCTTTTTAGGGAGACTTTTTATTACTGATTCAATCTCATTACTCATTATTTGTGCAGATTTTCTGTTTCTTCCCTGATTCAATATTGGTACGTTATATGTGTCTAGGGATTTCTCTATTTTTTCTAGGTTTTTGAATTTATTGCTGTGTAGTTGTAAATCTAAGTCTTTAGTGATTTTTTTCTTAGTCTAGTTAGTGGTCTGTCCATTTTATTTATTATTATTATTATTATTTGCAGCAGAGTCTCACTTTCTTCCTCAGGTTGGAGTACAGTGATGTAACCTAGGCTGACTCCAACCTCCACCTCCCAGGTTCAAGTGATTCTCATGCCTCAGCCTCCTGAATAGCTGAGATTGCAGGTAAATGCCAACACACCCAGCTAATTTTTTATATTTTTAGTAGAGACAGTGTTTTGCCATGTTGGCCAGGCTGGTCTCAAACTCCTGGCCTTAAGTGATCCAGCCGCTTTTGGCTTCCCAAAGTGCTGGGATTACGGGCATGGACCATTGCACTTGGCGTTTTTGTCTCTTTTATTTAGTTCTGCTCTGGTCTTTATTTTGCTAATTTTGGATTTGATTTGTTTTTGCTTTTCTATTTCCTTAAGGTATGTTTCTGTGTTGTTTATTTGAAATCTATTTTTTGTTTTCTTTTTTAAACTATAAACTTCTCTTTGAGCACTGCTTTTGCTGTATTCCATAGGTTTTGGTATATTACGTTTTAATTTTTATTTGTTTCAAGAAATTTATTATTTCCATCTTAATTTTTAAGAACTTAATGGTTCTTCATGTGCTTGTTATTTAATTTCTATATATTTGTACTGTATCCAGAGTTCTTGCTGTTGGTTTCCAGTTTTACTTTATTGTGTCTGATTTGTTTTTTTTACATTTGTTGAGACTTGTTTTGTCGCCTAACATGTGGTCTAACTTGGAGTATTTTCCATGCACTGATGACAAGCATGTATATTTTATAGCTATTGAAAGGAACATTTGTAAATGTCTGTTAGGTACATTTGGCCTATACTGCAGTTTAGGTTCAATGTTTCTTTGTTGATTTACTGTCTAGATGATCTGTCCAATGCTGAAAGTGGGGTATTAAAGTCTCTTTCTGTTATTAGGATCTCTCTCTCTCCTTAACTTTAATAATATTTTCTTTATGTATCTGAATGCTCCAATATTGAGTGGATATATATTTGTATCTACTTGATGAATTGATCCCTTTTCATGATATAATGACCCCTTTTATCTCTTAACATTTTTTGAATTAAACTCTATTTTGTCTGATAGAAGTATAGCTACTACTTCATCTGTGAAGACACACATAGACTAAAAGTGACTAAAAGTGAAGATCTTCCATGCAAATTCCAGACCTGTTTTTGGTTCCCATTTACATGGAATATCTTCACTTTTAGTCTATATGTGTGCCTTTACAGATGAAGTGAGTTTTTTGTGCAGCATACAGTTGGTTTTTTAAAAATGAACTCAGTTAGTCTGTAACTTTTAATTGGGGGGATTTAAACTGTTTATGTATGTTAAAGGTTGTTATTAATAGGTAAACGCTTACTCCTGTCATTTTAATGATTATTTTCTGGTTGTTTTATATGGACTTTGTTCTTCTCTTACTGCATATCTTTGTGATTTGGTGGTCTTCTATAATAATAATGCTTGATTCCTTTTTCTCATATGTATATCTGTTATTCTAGGGAATTTTGTGCTTTAGCGCATTTTTGCGAGAGTAGATATCATCCTTTTCCTTCCAGATGTAGGACTCTTTTAAGCATTACCTGTAGGACCTGTTGAGTGGTATGAATTTTCTCAGTTTTGATTTGTTATGGTAAGTCTTTATTTCTCCTTCACTTCTGACGGATAGCTTTCCTGCTGATAAATACGATGTTTATGTGTTGTCAGTTCCCTTATATGTCACTTGACAAGAAAATTTTACAGCAAGTTTTCTTGTGCCGTTTTTAGAATTTTCTCTTTGTCTTTGACTTTTGAGAGATTAACTATATATGTCATGCCTCAGAAAGAAACTTTTTGGATTGAATCTATTTGGGGATCTTCCTCAGCTTCATATTTCTAGATGTTTATATCTCTTCTAAGACTTGGGAATTTTTCATTCATTATTTCATTAAATTTTCTATGCCTTTTCCCCATCTTTTCTCCTTCTGAACTCCCCAAATTTCAGTATTTGTTTCCTTGATGGTGTCCCATATGCCCCTCAGGCTTTCTTCATTCTTTTTGATAATTTTTTTTTTCTTTGTCTCACTGGGTTATTTGAAAATACCTGTCTTTAAGTTAAAAAGTTCTTTCTTCTGCTTGATCTAGTGCATTGCAGAAGCTCCTGATTTTGTTTTTTATTTAGGCCATTGAATTCTTCAGATTGAGGAGTTCTGTTTGGTTCTTTTTTTATGACATCTATCTCTTCATTAAAATTTTTAAAATTATACTTTAAGTTCTGGGATACATGTGCTGATCCTGCAGGATTGTTACATAGGTATACACATGCCATGGTGGTTTGCTGCCTTCATCCCCCATCACCTACATTAGGTATTTCTCCTAATGTTATCCTTCCCCAATCTCCCCACCCCCTGCTATCCCTCCTATAGCCACAACACCCTAAAAGACCCCAGTGTGTGATGTTCTCCTTCCTGTGTCCATGTGTTCTCATTGTTCAACACCAACTTATGAGCGAGAACACGTGGTGTTTGGTTTTCTGTTCTTGTGTCAATTTGCTGAGAATGATGTTTTCCAGATTCATCTATGTCCCTGCGAAGGACACGAACCCATCCTTTTTCACGGCTGCATAGTATTCCATCGTTTATATGTGCCACTTTTTCTTTATCCAGTCTATCACTCATGGCATTTGGGTTGGTTCCAAGTCTTTTCTATTGTAAACAGTCCCACAATGACATACATGTGCGTGTGTCTTTATAATAGAATGACTAATAATCCTTAGGGTATATACTCAGTAATGGCATAGCTGAGTCAAATGGTATTTCTATTTCTAGGTCCCTGAGGAATTGCCACACTGTCTTCCACAGTGGTTGAACTAATTTACACTCCCACCAACAGTGTAAAAGCATTCCTATTTCTCCACATCCTCGCCAATGTGTTGTCTCCAGATTTTTTTAATGATTGCCATTCTAACTGGCATGAGATAGTATCTCAATGTGGTTTCGATTAGCATTACTCTAATGACCAGTGATGCTGAGTATTTTTTCATGATTGTTGGCCACATAAATGTCTTCTTTTGAAAAGCGTCTGTTGATATCCTTTGCCCACTTTTTGATGGGGTGAGTTTTTTCTTGTAAACTTGTGTAAGTTCTTTGTAAATTCTGGATATTAGCCCTTTGTCAGATGGGTAGATTGCAGCATATTTTTCCCATTCTGCTGGTTGCCAGTTCACTCTAATGATTGTTTCTTTTGCTGAGTAGAAGCTCTTTAGTTTAATTACATCCCATTGATCTATTTTGGCTTTTGTTGCCCTTGCTTTTGGTGTTTTAGTCATGAAGTCTTTGCCTATGCCTATGTCCTGAATCGTATTGCCTAGGTTTTCTTTGAGGGTTTTTAAGGTGTTATGTCTTATGTTTAAATCTTTAATCCATCTGGAGTTAATTTTTGTAGAAGGTGTCAGGAAGGGGTCCAGTTTCAACTTTCTGCACATGGCTAGCCAGTTTTCCCAACACCATTTATTAAACAGTGAATCCTTTCCCCATTGTTTGTTTTTGTCAGGTTTGTCAAAGATCAGATGGTTGTAGATGTGTGGTGTTGCCTCCAAGGCCTCTGTTCTGTTCCATTGATCTATATCTCTGTTTTGGTACCAGTACCATGCTGTTGTGATTACTATAGCCTTGTAGTGTAGTTCAAAGTCAGGTAGCCTGATGCCTCTAGCTTTGTTCTTTTTGCTTAGGATTGTCTTGGCTATGTGGGCTCTTTTTTGGATCCATGTGAAATTTAAGGTGTGTTTTTCCCAGTTCTGTGAAGAAGGTCATTAGTAGCTTGATGGGGATAGCGTTGAATCTATAAATTACTTTGAGCAGTATGGCCGTTTCCACGATACTGATTCTTCCTAACCATGAGCATGGAATGTTTTTCCATCTGTTTATATCCTCTCTTATTTCATTGAGCAGTGGTTTGTAGTTCTCCTTGAAGAGGTCCTTTATATCCTTTGTTAGTTGTATTACTGGTATTTTATTCTCTTTGTAGCAATGGTGAATGGGAGTTCGCTCTTGATTTGACTCTGTTTTTCTGTTATTGGTATATAGGACTGCTTATGATTTCTGCACATTGATTTTTGTATCCTGAGACTTTGCTGAAGTTGCTTGTCAGCCTAAAGAGATTTCGGGCTGAAATGATGTGGTCTTCTAAATCTACAATCATGTCATCTGCAAATAGAGACAATTTGACTTCCTCTTTTCCTAATTGAATACCCGTTATTACTTTTTCTTGCCTGATTGCTCTGGCTAGAACTTCCAATACTATGTTGATACGGTTGGTGAGAAAGGGAATTCTTGTCATGTGCCAGTTTTCAAAGGGAATGCTTCCAGTTTTTGCCCATTCAGTATGATACTGGCTGTGGGTTTGTTATAAATAGCCTTTATTATTTTGAGATATGTTCCAGCAATACCTTTTAGCATGAAAGGCTGTTGAATTTTGTCAGAGGCCTTCTCTGCATCTATTGAGGTAACCATGTAGTTTTTGTCTTTGGTTCTGTTTATGGAATGGATTATGTTTATTGATTTGTGTATGTTTAACCAGCCTTGCATCCCTGGGTTGAAGCCTGCTTGATTGTGATAGATAAGCTTTTTGATATACTGTTGCATTTGGTTTGCCAGTATTTTATTGAAGAGTTTTGTATCAATGTTGGCCTGAAATGTTATTTTTTCAGTTGTTCCTCTGCTGGGTTTTGGTATCAGGATGATTTTGTCTCATAAAATCCATTAGGGAGGAGTCCCTTTTTTTGTATTATTTGGAATAGTTTCAGAAGGAATGGTACCAGCTTCTCTTTGTATGTCTTCATGAAATTCCAGCTACTTTCTAATTCAGATTATGAGTTTTTCTGATTTGTTTGTATGTGTTCTCTTATATCTTTCTGAGTTTACTTGAGATCATTTCCTTTTCAGGTGTTTCAAAAATTTTCTTTGGGACCTATTAGTAGAGAAATACTGTGGGTTTTTTTTCAGGTGTTGTGTTTCCTTGATTTTTTTTCATGTTTCTTTTGTCCTTAGGTTGATGATATCTGTGCATCTGCTATAATTGTCACTTCTTCCAATTTTAAGAAGTAGCTTCCATAGGAAAATGCTTTTTCTTGTGAATGTATCAGTTTATTAACTGGATAGGGTGATTTGGCTTTGTTTCTTGGTGGACACCACAGTATAATGTTCATATGATTACTTTGATTGTATTTAATGTCAGTGGTATCTGCAAATTACTTAGTGACTAAGCTGTGGGTGTTTGTGGAGGCTGTGGTAAGGGTTTTCTGTGGAGAGGGACACCAGGTAAGCTAGTCCTTAGGTCCCTAGGTGGTACATGGGGGCACTGGCAGGGGATGTGGTATGACTCAGAAAGGGCAATATCTGGGTCCCAGGTGGGGTGTGTGGGTGCCAGCAATGGGGACAGTGGGTCAAGTGGACTGGTCCTTGGTTTCCTGGACTGGTCCTTGGCTTTCATGGGCACTGGCAGTGTCGATCTCTGGGAAGCCAGTCCTTAGGTCTCCAGGTAGAGCATGTGGGCACTAGTGGGCAAGGGGATCTGCTCTTTGGGCTCCATATGGATTGCATAGATACCAGCAATAGTAAAGGCAGATTGGTCTTTGAGTGCTAGAGTGGATTACACCCAGAGTGTTGGTGTTGGCCACAGGCCAGCTGGAAAAGTCCAGGGTAGGGCAGGTGGGCACTGGTAGTGTCTGCAGTAGGGTTGGCAGGCTGGTTCCTGGACCTGCAGGTGGGACACGCAGTGGCCTTGCTGATGATGGGGCAATGTCATTGTTGGTGGCAGTGGTCCCAGGTAGACTGCTCTTAGGCTCTGGGGTACACACTTTGGTTCCCTGTACCTTGGGGGAGCCTCCTTAATGTGCTGGACTGCTTATTTCCTGGGTAGTGGACACTGCATGAACTTGGATGCTGGTTATGTGGCCGTACCACTGGGTTGAGCCAATGCTATGCTATTGTAGTCCTGTGAGTGGATGTAGGGGGATGTTGTGGGGTCTTTAGAATGTGGAGGCCAGGTGCAGTGTTTCACGCCTGTAATTCCAGTACTTGGGGAGGCTGGGGCAGGTGGATCACCTGAGGTCAGGAGTTCAAGATCAGCCTGGCCAACATGGTAAAACTCATCTCTACTAAAAATACAAGAAAATAGGCTGAGCAGGGTGGAAGGTGCCTGTAATTCCAGCTACTTGGGAGGCTGAGGCAGGAGAATTACTTAAACTCAGGAGGCAGAGATTTCAGTGAGCCGAGATCACGCCATTGCATTCTAGCCTGGGCAACAAGTGTGAAACTCCATGTCAAAAACAAAAACAAATGAAAGAATGTCGAGATGCAGATACTGTTGTACCCTGGGCAAGGTGTAATCCCGTATTGGCTCTGCTTTCAAAATGGTGCAGTGCTATAGCAGCTTCGGTTCCAGAAGTGGGATTTAGCATGAGTTCTCTCTCTGGAACAATGCAGTTGTGGGTGCTCCGTGAAGCACCCTATACTAGGCTCAGGGATCCTGAGAGCCAACAGACTTTTCTGTATCTAGGACTGCAGCCTTCTTCACTGGAAATGTGGACAGCTGAAAAATCGCTCACTTAAATTTTTCCATCAGTGGAGTATTCCTCCTGGCTCTGGGCTGAACTGGCCTACTGCCCCACTTTCCTCTCTACGTTGCCATCTTGAGCTTTCCATGCCTCAGAGTCCCTGTTTTTTCTCTGTTGGATTCCAGTGTTTGCCCCTAGATGCTCTGTTTGATGTGTGTTTATGTACTTGCTGTTTTGGTCCATATTCATAGAGAAGACAGGCACTGGGCTCCTCTCTTCAGCCACTTCATACAATCATCCTTGAGAGCAGTTTGGCTGTAAACATGACAGTCTTCTGTCATCTTCTCTTCTCTTTTTTGTTCATTCCATTTTCTTCCTCCAACAAATCCAAGTGCCTTAGAGGAGGTGCAAAGACTTACCAGACTTAATACACCAGAAGCTGATGCAACGATAGTTGCAGGTTATGCCAATATCTTTTGAAAAGAAAAGGTTTTAAATTTTGTTAAAATATAATTTATCAATTTCCTTTTGTTGTTCATACTTTTGGAGTTATATAAGAGTTTTTCCTAATACAGATTCTCAAAGATTTCCTCCTATATTTTCTCCTGAAAGCCTTAGTTTTTTTTTTTTTTTTTTTTTTTTTTTTGAGATGAAGTCTTGGTCTATCACCTAGGCTGGAGTGCAGTGGTGTGATCTTGGCTCACTGCAACCTCCACTTCTTGGATTCAAGTGATTCTCCAACCTTAGCCTCCCAAGTAGCTGGAATTACAGGCGTGCACCACCATGACTGGCTAATATTTGTATTTTTAGTACAGATGGGGTTTCACCATGTTGGCCAGGCTGGTCTTGAACTCCTGACCTCAGGTGATTCACCTGCCTTGGCCTCCCAAAGTGCTGGGATTACAAGTGTGAGCCACTGTGACTGGCCTAGGTTTTTAAAAATAGTTTTAACTCTTATATTTACATGCATAATCCATTTCAACTTCATTCTTTTTTTCATTTTTCTATTAGACTTTAAGTTCTGGGGTACATGTACAGAATGTGCTGGTTTGTTGCATAGGTGTACACATGCCATGGTGGTTTGCTGCACCCATCAACCTGTTACCTACATTAGGTATTTCTCCTAATACTAACCCTCCTCTAGACCCCCACTCGCAAAATACCTCAGTGTGTGATGTTCACCTCCCTGTGTCCATGTGTTCTCGTTGTTCTATTCTCATTTAGGAGTGAGAACATGTGGTGTTTGGTTTTTCTGTTCTTGTGTTACTTTACTGAGAATGATGGTTTCCAGCTTAATCCATGTCGTTGCAAAGGACATTAACTCATCCTTTTTTATGGCTGCATAGTATTCCATGGTGTATATGTGTCACATTTTCTTTACCTAATCTGTCATTGATGGTTGTTTGGGTTGGTTCCAAGTCTTTGCTGTTGTTGAACAGTGCTGCAAGAAACATGCATGTGCATGTGTCTTTGTGTGTGTGTGTGTGTGTGTGTGTATGTGTATTGCATTTTAGGTCTGGGAAGAACATGCAGGATTGTTGCATAGGTACATACATGGCAATGTGGTTTGCTGCCTCCATCCCCATAACTTATATCTGCCATTTCTCCCCATGCTATCTCACCCCAACTCCCCACCCCCTGCTGTCCCTCCCCTATTTCCCCCCGACAGACCCCAGTGTGTGATGCTCCCCTCCCTGTGTCCATGTGTTCTAATTGTTCAACACCTGCCTATGAGTGAAAACATGTGGTGTTTGATTTTCTGTTCTTGTGTCAGTTTGCTGAGAATGGTGGTTTCCAGGTTCATCCATGTTCCTGCAAATGACACAGACTCATCATTTTTTATGGCTGCATAGTACTCCATGGTGTATATGTGCCATATTTTCCCTGTCCAGTCTATCATCGATGGGCATTTGGGTTGGTTTCAAGTCTTTGCTATTGTAAACAGTGTTGCAGTGAAAATACATGTGCATGTGTCCTTGTAATAGAATGATTTATAATCTTTTTGATATATACCCAGTAATGGGATTGCTGGGTCAAATGGAATTTCTATTTCTAGGTCCTTGAGGAATCGTCACACTGTCTTCCACAATGGTTGAACTAATTTACACTCCCACCAACAGTGTAAAACTGTTTCTATTTCTCCACATCATCTCCAGCATCTGCTGTCTCCAGATTTTTTAATGATCCCCATTCTAACTGGCATGAGATAGCATCTCAATGTAGTTTTGATTTGAATTTCTCTAATGATCAGTGATGATGAGCATTTTTTCATATGTTTGTTGGCCTCATATATGTCTTCTTTTGAAAAGTGTCTGTTCATATCCATTGCCCACTTTTGAATGGGTTTGTTTTCTTCTTGTAAATCTGTTTTAGTTCTTTGTAGATTTTGGAAATTTGGAAATAAGTCCTTTGTCTGATGGGTAGGTTGCAAAATTTTTTCCCCCATTCTGTTGGTTGCCAGTTCACTCTAATGATTGTTTCTTTTGCATTTGCAGAAGCTCTGGAGTTTAAATAGATCGCATTTGTCTATTTTGGCTTTTGTAGCCAATGCTTTTGGTGTTTTATTCATGAAGTCCTTGCCTGTGCCTATGTCCTGAATGGTTTTGTCTGGGTTTTCTTCTAGGGTTTTTATGGTGTTAGGTCTTATGTTTAAGTCTAATCCATCTGGAGGTAATTTTAGTGTAAGGTGTCACAGAGGGGTCAAGTTTCTGCTTTCTGCACATGGCTAGCCAGTTTTCCCAACACCATTTATTAAACAGGGATTCTTTTTACCATTGTTTCTTTTCATCAGGTGTGTCAAAGATCAGATGGCTGTAGATGTGTGGCATCCGAGGCCTCTGTTCTGTTCCATTGGTTTATGTCTCTGTTTTGGTACCAGTACCATGCTGTTTTGATTACTGTAGCCTTGTAGCATAGTTTGAAGTCAGGTAGCCTGATGCCTCTAGCTTTGTTCTTTTTGCTTAGGATTGTCTTGGCTATGTGGTCTGTTTTTTGGTTCCATATGAAGTTTAAGGTGTTTTTTTCCCAATTCTGTGAAGAAGGTCAATGGTAGCTTGATGAGGATAGCATTGAATCTATAAATTACTTTGGGCAGTATGGCCATTTTCACAATATTGATTCTTCCTAACCATGAGCATGGAATGTTTTTCCATCTGTGTCCTCTCTTATTTCCTTGAGCAGTGGTTTTTAGTTCTTCTTGAAGAGGTCCTTTACATCCTTTGTTAGTTATATTCCTAGGTATTTTATTCTCTTTGTAGCAATTGTGAATGGGAGTTTGCTCATGATTTGGCTCTCTTTAAGTCTGTTGGTGTGTAGGAATGCTTCTGATTTTTGCACATTGATTTTGTATCCTCAGACTTTACTCAAGTTGCTTATCAGTTTCAGGAGATTTGGGGCTGAGATGATAGGGTCTTCTGTCATCTGCAAATAGAGACAATTTGACTTCCTCCTTTCCCTAATTGAATACCCTTTATTTCTTTTTCTTGCCTGATTGCTCTGGCTAGAACTTCCAATACTACATTGAATAGGAGTGGTGAGAAAGGGTATTCTTGTCTAGTGCCAGATTTCAAAGGGAATGCTTCCAGTTTTTGCCCATTCAATATGATATTGGCTGTGGGCTTGTTGTAAATAGCTTTAATTATTTTGAGATACACTCTGTTGATACCTAGTTTATTGAGAGTTTCTAGCATAAAGTGCTGTTGAATTTTGTCAAAGGCCTTCTCTGCATCTATTGAGATAATCATGTGGTTTTCTTTCTTTGGTTCTGTTTATGTGGTGGATTATGTTTATAGACTTGTGTATGTTGAACCAGCCTTGCATCCCTGGGATGAAGCCTGCTTGATTGTGATGGATAAGCTTTTTGATGTGCTGTTGCAATTGGTTTGCCAGAATTTTATTGAAGATTTTTGCATTGATGTTCGTCATGGATATTGGCCTTAAGTTTTCTTTTCTTGTTGAGTCTCTGCCAGGTTTTTGTATCAGGATGATGTTGGTCTCATGAAATGACTTGGGAAGGTTTCCCCTCTTTTTGGATTGTTTGGAATAATTTCAGAAGGAGTGGTACCAATTCCTCTTTGTATGTCTTGTAGAATTCGGCTGTAAACCCATCTGGACTTGGACGTTTTTTGGTTGGTAGGCTCTTAATTGCTGCCTCAACTTCAGACATTGTTATTGATCTATTCAGAGTTTTGACTTTTTCCTGGTTTAGGCTTGGGAGGGTGCAAGTGTCTAGGAATTTATTCATTTCTTTCGGTTTTACTGGTTTATGTGCATAGAGTTGTTTGTAGTAATCTCCAATGGTGGTTTGTATTTCTGTGAATCAGTAGTGATATTCTTTTTATCATTTTTTATTGCATCTATTTGATTCCTCTATCTTTTCTTTTTTATTCTCTGGCTAGTGGTCTGTCTGTTTTGTTGATCTTTTCAAAAAAGCCAGCTCCTGGATTTATAGATTTTTTTTTTGAAGGTTTTTTTTTTGTATCTCTATCTCCCTCAGTTCTGCTCTGATCTTAGTTATTTCTTGTCTTCTGCTAGCTTTTGAGTTTTTTTGACCTTGCTCCTAGCTTTCAATTTTGATGATAGGATGTTGATTTTAGATCCTTCCTTGCTTCTCATGCGGGCATTTATTGCTATAAAATTTCCTCTAGACACTGCTTTAAATGTTTCCCAGAGATTCTGGTATGTTGTGTCTTCATTCTTGTTGGTTTTGAAGAACATCTTTATTTCTGCTTTCATTTTATTGTTTATCCAGTCAACATTCAAGAACAAGTTGTTCAGTTTACATGAAGTTGTGTGGTTCTGAGGCAGTTTCTGAATTCTGAGTTCTAATTTGTGTGCACTGCGGTCTGAGAGACTGCTACGATTTCCGTTCTTTTGCATTTGCTGAGGAGCGATTTACTTCCAATTATGTTGTCAATTTTAGAGTAGGTGTCATGTGGTCCTGAGAAGAATGTATATTCTGTTGATTTGGAGTGGAGAGTTTTGTAAATGTGTATTAGGTTTGCTTGGTCTGGGTCTGAGTTCAAGTCCTGGATATCTTTGTTAATTTTCTGTCTTGTTGATCTGTCTAATATTGACAGTGGAGTGTTAAAGTCTCCCATTATTATTGTGTGTGAGTCTAAGTCTCTTTGTAGGTCATTAAGAACTTGTTTTATGTATCTGGGTGCTCCTGTTTTGGGTGCATATATATTTAATCTCATTAGTTCTTCTTGTTGCACTGATCCTTCTACCATTATGTAATGCCCTTCTTTGTCTCTTTTGATCTTTTGTTTGTTTAAAGTCTATTTACCAGAGACTAGGATTGCAACTACTGCTTTTTTCTTTTCTTTTCTTTTCTTTTTTTTTTTTTGCTCTCCATTTGCTTGGTAGATCTTCCTCCATCCTCCATCCTCCATCCCTTCATTTTGAGCCTATGTGTATCCTTGCATGTGAGATGGGTTTCCTGGATACACCACACCAATGAGTTTTGACTTTGAATCCAATTTGCCAGTCTGTATCTTTTGATTGGAGCATTTAGTCCATTTACATTTAGGGTTAATATTGTTATATGTGAATTTGATCCTGCATTTTGATACTAGCTGGTTGTTTTGCCCATTAGTTGATGCAGTTTCTTCATTTTGTTGATGCTGTTTACCATTTGGTACATCTTCGGAGTGGCTGGTACTGGTTGTTTCTTTCGATGTTTAGTGCTTTTAGGAGCTCTTATAAAGCAGGCCTGGTGGTGATGAAATCCCTGAGCAATTGCTTGTTCATAAAGGATTTTATTTCTCCTTTGCTTATGAAGCTTAGTTTGGCTGGATATGAAATTCTAGGTTGAAAGTTCTTTTCTTTAAGGATGTTGAATATGGGCCCCCACTCTCTTCTGACTTATAGGGTTTCTTCTGGGAGATCCACTGTGAGTCTGATGGGCTTCCCTTTCCCATGAGGTTGCTTTTCTTGAGGAATATCTTTGTGGTGTTCTCTGTATTTCCTGGACTTTAATATTGGCCTGCCTTTCTAGGTTGGGGAAGTTCTCCTGGATAATATCCTAAAAAATGTTTTCCAGCTTGGATTCATTGTCTCCATCACATTCAGGTACACCTATCAAACATAGATTAGGTCTTTTCACATAATCCCGTATTTCTTGGAGGCTTTGTTCATTTCTTTTTACTCTTTTTTTCCTCTAATCTTGCCTTCTCATTTTATTTCACTGAGTTGATCTTCAGTCTCTGATATCCTTTCTTCTGCTTGGTGGATTCAGCTATTGAAACTTGTGTATACTTTGCTAAGTTCTAGTGTTTTGTTTTTCAACTCCGTCAGTTCATTTATATTCATCTCTAAGTTGTTTATTCTTGTTAGCATTTCATCAAACCTTTTATCAGGGTTCTTAGTTTCTTTGCATTGGATTAAAACATGATCTTCTAGCTTAGAGAAGTTTGTTATTACCTAACTTCTGAAGCCTGTTGCTGTCAATTCATCAGACTCATTCACCATCCAGCCTTATTCCCTTGCTGGTGAGGAGTTATGATTCCTTGGAGAAGGAGTGGTGTTCTTGTTTTGGATATTTTCATCCTTTTGCACTGGTTTCTTCTATCTTTGTGGATTTATCTACCTGTGGTCTTTGTGGTTGGTGACTTTCAGATGGGGTTTCTGAGTGGACATCCTTTTTGTTGCTGATGAAGTTATTTCTTTCTGTTTTTTAGTTTTCCTTCTAACAGTCAGGCCCTCCTGCTATAGGACTGCTGGAGGTCCACTCCAGACCCTCCTTGCCTGGGGATCACCTGCAGCGGCTGCAGAACAGTAAGGGTTGCTGCCAGTTTCTTCTTCTGTTATCTGTCCCAGAAGGATACCCATGAGATAACAGCCTGAGCTTTCCTTTATGATATGTCTCTTTGGTTACATGGCAGTCGGAGAGCTGCTTGAGGAGACAGTCTGTCCCTTATAGGAGCTCAAGTGCTGAGCTGTGAGCTTTGTTGTTCCATTCAGAGCTACTGTGCAGGTATGTTTAAGTCTGCTGCAGCGGAACTCATAACCACCTTTTTTCCCCAGGTGCTCTATTCCGGGAAGGTGGGGTTTTATTTATAATTTCCTGTCATTCTGCTGCCTTTTTTCAGAGATGCCCTGCCCAGCGAGGAAGTAGCCTAGTCACAATCTGCCAGCAGAGGTGTTGCTGAGCTGCCATGGGCTCTGCCCAGTTGCTGTGTGAACTTTCTTGTGGTTTTGTTTATAGAGGTATAGTTAGAACTGTCTCAGTAGTGGCAGTCTGCCTTGATAATGGCAGACTGCCTTGGTAATGGCAGACACCCTTCCCCCCACAGAGCTGGAGAGTCCTGGGTCCAGCTGTGCTTGCTATGAAACTCTCAATACAGAGCGTTTCACATTGCTGGTCTTTGTGGGGGTGTAACGAGCCAAGCCAGATCACCTGGCTCCCTGTTTGAGCCCACTTTTTTCCAGCTGAATGGACGACTCTCTCTCTTAGGCGTTCCAGTCGCCAGTTTAAATGGCATCAGGATTTGTGTGAGTTTTTGTGCAGAGACCAGTAGCACTGGCTGAAACAGCCATGCTGGAGACTCTTGGCACTTTTCTGCCAGGGAATCTCCTAGTCTGTGTTCAGTAAAAATTCATTTGGAAATGTGGTGATCATTCACTCTCTGCGTTTTCACTGGGAACTGCAATCCAGAGCTGTTCCTATTCAGCCATCATTGCGTGTGTCTTTATGTTAGAATGATTTGTAATCCTTTGGGTATATACCCAGTAATGGGATTGCTGAGTCAAATTGTATTTCTTCAGGACTTGCCACACTGTCTTTCACAATGGTTGAACTAATTTACACTCCCACCAACAGCGTAAAAGTGTTCCTATATCTCCATATCCTCTTGAGCATGTGTTGTCTCCAGATTTTTTAATGATCACCATTCTAACAGGCGTGAGATGGTATCTCAATGTGGTTTTGATTTGCATTTCTTTAATGAGCAGTGATGATGAGCATTTTTACATGTTTGTTGTCCTCATATATATATATGTCTTCTTTTGAAAAGTGTCTGTTCATATCCTTCACCTACTTTTGAATGAGTTTGTTTGTTTTTTTTCTTGTATATCTGTTTTAGTTCTTAGTAGATTCCAGATATTAGCCCTTTGCCAGATGGGTAGATTGCAAAAATTTTCTCCCATTCTGTAGGTTGCCTTTCCACTCTGATGGTAATTTCTTTTGTTATGCAGAAGCCCTTTAGTTTAATTAGATCCCATTTGTCTATTTTGGCTTTTGTTGCCAATGCTTTTGGTATTTTAGTCATGAAGTCTGCCCATGCCAATGTACTAAATGATACTGCTTTGGTTTTCTTCTAGGATTTTTATGGTTTTATGTCTTACATTTAAATCTTTAATCCATCTTGAGTTAATTTTTGTATAAGGTGTAAAGAAGGGATCCAGTTTCAGCTTTCTGCATATGGCTAGCCAGTTTTCCCAACACCTTTTATTAAATAGAAAATGCTTTCCCCATTGCTTATTTTTGTCAGGTTTGTTAAAGATCAGATGGTTATAGATGTGTGGTATTATTTCTGAGGCCTCTGTTTTGTTCCATTGGTCTGTTTATCTGTTATGGTACCAGTATCATGCTGTTGTGATTACTGTAGCCTTGTAGCATAGTTTGAAGTCAGGTAGCATGATGCCTCCAGCTTTGTTCTTTTTGCTTAGGACTGTCTTGGCTATGCAGGCTCTTTTTTGGTTCCATATGAAATTTAAAGTAGTTTTTTCCAATTCTGTGAAGAAAGTCAATAGTAGCTTGATGGGTTTAGCATTGGATCTATAAATTACTTTGAGTAATATGGCCGTTTTCACAATATTGATCCTTCCTATCCATGAGCATGGAATGTTTTTCCATGTGTTTGTGTCCTCTCTTATTTTCTTGAGCAGTGGTTTATAGTTCTCCTTGAAGAGGTCTTCATATCCCTTGTTAGTTGTATTCCTAGGTATTTTATTCTCTTTGTAGTAGTTGTGAATGGGAGTTTACTTATGATTTGTCTCTCTGTTTGTTATTGGTGTATGTGAATGCTTGTGATTTTTGCATATTGATTTTGTATCTGGAGACTTTGCTGAAGTTGCTTGTGAGCTTAAGGAGGTTTCAGGGTAAGACGATGGGGTGTTTAAATATGCCATCATGCCATCTGCAAACAGACAATTTTACTTTTCCTAACTGAATACGCGTTCTTTCTTTTTCTTCCTGATTACCCTGGCCAGAACTTGCAATACTGTGTTGAATGTGAATGGTGAGAGAGTGCATCCTTGTCCTCTGCCAGTTTTCAAAAGGAATACTACCAGTTTTTGCCCATTCAGTATGATATTGGCTGTGGGTTTGTTATAAATAGCTCTTATTATTTTGAGATACGTTAAATCAATACCTAGTTTCTTGAGAGTTTTTAGCATGAAGAGCTGTCAAATTTTGTCAAAGGTCTTCTCTGCATCTATTGAGATAATCATGTGGTTTTTGTCTTTGGTTCTGTTTATATGATGGATTTCATTTATTGATTTGTGTATGTTGAACCAGCCTTGCATCCCAGGGATGAAGCTGACTTGATCATTGTGGGTAAACTTTTTGATATGCTCCTGGATTTGGTTTACCAGTATTTAATTAAGGGTTTTTGCATCAGCATTCATCAGGGATATTGGCCTGAAGTTTTCTTTTTCAGTCGTGACTCTGCCAGGTTTTGGTGTCAGGGTAATGCTGGCCTCATAAAATGAGTTAGAGAGATCCAAGATGGCTGAATAGGAACAGCTCTGGAGTGCAGTTCCCAGTGAGAATGCAGAGGGTGAGTGATCACTGCATTTCCAGACAAGTTTTTACTGCCCACAGACCAGGAGATTCCTGAGCAGAAAAGTGACACAAGACTCCAGCGTGGCTGTTTCAGCCAGCGCAGTGGGTCTCTGCACGAAAATTTATGCAAATTTGTGTGGCCATTTCAACTGGTGCCAGGAATGCCTAGGAGACAGAGTCACCCATTCAACTGAAAAAAGGGAGGCTGAAAGAGGGAGCCAGGTGATCTGGCTCAGCAGGTCCCACCCCCACAAAGACCAGCAATCTAAAACACTCTGGATTGAGAGTTTCACAGCAACCACAGCTGGACCCAGGAAACTTGAGCCCTGTGGGGGGAAGACCAAGATAAAAAAAAAAAAAAAAAAAACTCAAAGGCTAGCAGAAGATAAGAAATAACCAAGATCAGAGTAGAACTGAAGGAGATAGACACACAAAAAACCCTTCAAAAAATGAGTAAATCCAGGAGCTGGTTTTTTGAAAAGATCAACAAAATGGACAGACCACTAGCCAGATCAATAAAAAAAAAAGAAGAAGAATCAAATAGATGCAATAAAAATGTTAAAGGGGCTATCACCACAGATTCTACAGAAATACAAACTACCATAAGAGAATACTACAAACAACTCTATGCACATAAACTAGTAAACCTGAAAGAAATGAATAAATTCCTAGACACTTGCACTCTCCCAAGCCTAAACCAGGAAGAAGTCAAAGCCCTGAAAAGACCAATAACAAGGGCTGAAATTGAGGCAGCAACTAACAGCCTACCAACCAAAAAAAAAAAGCCCAGGTCCAGATAGGTTCACAGCTGAATTTTACTAGACATACAAAGAGGAGTTGGTACCACTCCTTCTGAAATTGTTCCAAACAATCCAAAAAGAGGGAATCCTTCCCAAGTCATTTCATGAGACCAACATCATCCTGATACAAAAACCTGGCAGAAACTCAACAAGAAAAGAAAACTTAAGGCCAATATCCATGATGAACATCAATGCAAAAATCTTCAATAAAATTCTGGCAAACCAATTGTAACAGCACATCAAAAAGCTTATCCATCACAATCAAGCAGGCTTCATCCCAGGGATGCAAGGCTGGTTCAACATATGCTAGTCTATAAATGTAAGCCACCACATAAACAGAACCAAAGAAAAAAACCACATGATTATCTCAATAGATTCAGAGAAGGCCTTTGACAAAATTCAACAGCACTTTATGCTGAAAATTCTCAATAAACTAGGTATCAACAGAGTGTATCTCAAAATAATTAAAGCTATTTACAACAAACCCACAGCCAATATCATACTGAATGGGCAAAAACTGGAAACATTCCCTTTGAAATCTGGCACTAGACAAGGATACCCTTTCTCACCACTCCTATTCAATGTAGTATTGGAAGTTCTAGCCAGAGCAATCAGGCAAGAAAAAGAAATAAAGGGTATTCAATTAGGGAAAGGAGGAAGTCAAATTGTCTCTATTTGCAGATGACAGAAGACCCTATCATCTCAGCCCCAAATCTCCTGAAACTGATAAGCAACTTGAGCAAAGTCTAAGGATACAAAATGAATATGCAAAAATCAGAAGCATTCCTATATATCAATAACAGACTTAAAGAGAGCCAAATCATGAGCAAACTCCCATTCACAATTGCTACAAAGAGAATAAAATACCTAGTAATACAACTAACAAAGGATGTAAAGGACCTCTTCAATGAGAGCTACAAACCACTGCTCAAGGAAATAAGAGAGGACACAAACAGATGGAAAAACATTCCATGCTCATGGTTAGGAAGAATCAATATTGTGAAAATGGCCATACTGCCTGAAGTAATGTATAGATTCAATGCTATCCCCATCAAGCTACCTATGACCCTCTTCACAGAACTGGAAAAAAAACATCTTAAACTTCATATGGAACCAAAAGAGAGCCTGCATAGCCAGGTCAATTCTAAGTAAAAAGAAAAAACTTGGAGGCATCAGGCGATCTAACTTTGAACTATAGTACAAGACTACAGTAATCAAAACAGCATGGTACTGGTACCAAAACAGACATATAGACCAATGGAACAGAACAGAGGCCTCGGAGGCAACACCACACATCTCCAACTATCTGATCTTTGAAAAACCTGGCAAAAGCAATGTAGAAAGATTCCCTGTTTAATAAATGGTGTTGGGAAAACTGGCTAGCCATGTGCAGAAAGCAGAAACTGGACCCCTTCCTGATACCTTACATTAAAATTAACTCCAGATGGATTAAAGACTTAAACATAAGACCTAACACCATAAAAATCCTAGAAGAAAACCTATTCAAAACCATTCAAGACATAGGCATAGGTAAGGACTTCATGACTAAAACACCAAAAGTATTGGAAAGAAAAGCCAAAATTGACTAATGGAATCTAATTAAACTCCAGAGCTTCTGCACAGCAAAAGTAACTATCATTAGAGTGAACTGGCAACAATAGAATGGGAAAAAAATTTGCAATATACCCATCTGACAAAGGGCTAATATCCAGAATCTACAAAGAACTAAAACAGATTTACAAGAAGAAAACAAACCCATTCGAAATTGGGTGAAGGATAGGAATAGACACTTTTCAAAAGCAGACATATATGAGGCCAAAAAACATATGAAAAAATGCTCATCATCACTGGTCTTTAGAGAAATAGAAATCAAAGCCACCTTGAGATACCATCTCATGCCAGTTACAATGACGATCATTAAAAAATCTAGAGACAACAGATGCTGAAGAAGATGTGGAGAAGTAGGAACAGTTTTACACTGTTGGTGGGAGTGTAAATTAGTTCAACCAGTTAGTACTTGAGGTGATTCTTCAAGGACCTAGAAATAGAAATTCCATTTGACCCAGCAATCCCATTACTGGGTATATATCCAATGGACTGTATATCATTCTATTATAAATACACGTGCACACATATGTTCATTATGGCACTATTTACAATAGCAAAGACCTGGATCCAACCCAAATGCCCATGGATGATAGACTTGACAAGGAAAATGTGGCACATATACACCGTGGAATACTATGCAGCCATAAAAAACAATGAGTTCATGTCCTTTGTAGTGACACGGATGCATCTGGAAACTGTCATTCTTAGCAAACTGACACAAGAACAGAAAATCAAACACCGCATGTTCTCACTTATAGGCAGGCGTTGAATAATGATAGCACATGGATGTAGAGAGGGGAGCATCACACACTGGTCTGTTGGAGGGGGACTAGGGGATGGACAGTGGCGGGTAGGGAGTCGAGGAGGGATAACATGGGGAGAAATGCCAGGTATAGGTGATGGGGATGGAAGCAGCAAACCACATTGCCATGTACCTGTGCAACAAACCTGCATGTTCTGCACATGTACCCCACAACCTAAAGTTCAATAAAATATATTTTTTAAAAAGGAGTTAGGGAAGATTCCCTCTTTTTCTATTGTTTGGAATAGTTTTAGGAAGAATGAAGCTCTTCTTTGTACCTCTGGTAGAATTTGGCTGTGTTTCTGTCTGGTCTTGGACTTTTTTGGGTTGGTAGGCTATTTACTGCCTTAATTTCAGAAATTGTTACTGGTCTGTTCAGAGTTTTAACTTCTTCCTGGTTTTGTCTTGGGAGGGTGTGTGTGTCCAGGAATTTATTCATTTCTTCTAGATTTTCTAGTTAATTCATGTAGAGGTATTTATAGTTTTCTCCAATGTTAGTTTGTATTTCTGTGGGATTGGTGGTGATATCCCAACTATCATTTTTTATTGCTTCTCTTTGACTCTTTTCTTCTTTATTAATCTGGCTAGTGGTGTGTCTATTTGTGTATCCTTTCCAAAAAACCAGCTCTGGGATTCATTGATTTTTTGAAGGGTTTTCTGTGTCTCTGTCTCCTTAAGGTTTGCTCTGATCTTAGTTATTTCTTGTCTTCTGCTAGCTTTTGAATTCCTTTGCTCTAGCTTCTCTAGTTTTTTTAATTGTGATATTAGGTTGTCAGTTTTAGGTCTTTCCTGCTTTCTTTTGTGGGCATTTAGTGCTATACATTTCCCTCTACACACGTTTTAAATGTGTCCCAGAGATTCTGGTACATTGTGTCTTTGTTCTCATTGGTTTCAAATAACATCTTTATTCCTGTCTTAATTTCATGATTTAACCAGTAGTCATTCAGGAGCAGATTGTTCAGTTTCCATGTGGTTTTGCAGTTTTGATTGAGTTTCTTAATCCTGAGTTATAATTTGATTGCACTGTGTTCTGTGAGATTGCTATGATTTCCATTCTCTTGCATTTGCTGAGGAGTGTTTTACTCCTAATTATGTGGTCAGTTTTAGAATAAGGTGCCAAGAAGACTGTATATTGTGATGATTTGGGGTGGAGAGTTCTTTACATATCTGTTAGGTCTGCTTGGTCCAGAGCCAAGTTCAAGGCCTGAATATCCTTGTTAATTTTCTGTCTCATTGATGTGTCTAATATTGACAGTATTGTTAAAGTCTCCCACTGTTATCGCGTGGGAGTTGAAGTCTCTTTGTAGATCTCTAAGAACTTGCTTTATGAATCTGGGTGCTCCTGTATTGGGTGCCTATATATTTAGGATTATTAGCTCTTCTTGTTACATTGATCTCTTTACCATGATGTAATGCCCTTCTTTGTCTCTTTTGATCCTCCTTGGTTTAAAGTCTGATTTATCAGATATTAGGAATGCAAGCCCTGCTCTTTTTTTGCTTTCCACTTGCTTGGCAAACATTCCTCCATTCCTTTATTTTGAGCCTATGTGTGTCTTTGCATGTGAGACAGGTCTCCTGAATACAGCACACCAATGATCTTGACTCTTTATCCAATTTGCCAGTCTGTGTCTTTTAATTGGGGCATTTAGCCTGTTTACATTTAAAGTTAATATTGTTATGTGTGAATTTGATCCTTTCATTTTGATGCTAGCGGGTTATTTTGCCCATTAATTGATCCTTTTCTTCATAGCATTAGTGGTCTTTACAATTTGGTATGTTTTGGCAGTGGCTGGTTATCAATTGTGTCTTTCCATGTTTAGTGCTTCCCTCAGGAGTTCTTGTAAGGCAGGCCTGATGGTGACAGAATCTCTCGGCATTTTCTTGTCTGTAAAGTATTTTATTTCTCCTTTGCTTTTGAAGCTTAGTTTAGCTGGATATGAAATTCTGAGTTGAAAATTCTTTTCTTTTAAGAATGTTGTATATTTGCCCCCATTGTCTTCTGGCTTGTAGGGTTTCTGCACAGAGATCTACTGTCAGTCTGGTGGGCTACCCTTTGTGGGTAACTCAACCTTTCTTTCTGGCTGCCCTTAACACTTTTTCCTTCATTTCAACCTTGGTTAATTTGATGATTATGTGTCTTGGGGTTGGTCTTCTTGAGGAGTATCCTTGTGATGTTCTCAGTTTTTCCTGATTTTGAATGTTGGCCTGTCTTGATAAGTTGGGGGATGTTCTCCTGGATAATATACTGAAGAGTGTTTTCCAACGTGTTTCCATTCTCCCCATTGCTTTCAGGTACATCAAACAAATGTAGATTTTGTCTTTTCACATAGTCCATATTTCTTGAAGGCTTTGTTTGTTTCTTTTCACTCTTTTTTCTCACTCTTTTTTCTCTTTTCTTGTCTTCTAACTTTATTTCATTTAGTTGATCTCAGTCTCTAATATCCTTTCTTTGACTTGATTGATTGAGCTATTGAAACTTTTGTATGCTTCACAGAGTTCTTGTACTGTTTTTCAGCCCCATCAGGTCATTTATGTTCTTCTCTAAACTGGTTATTCTAGTTAGCAATTCCACTACATTTTTTTTTTTCAGCATTCTTAGCTTCCTTGCATTGGGTTAGATTAGAACATGCTCCTTTAGCTTGGAGAAGTTTGTTATTACCCACCTTCTGAAGCCTACTTCTGTCAGTTCTTCAAACTCATTTTACATCTAGTTTTGTTCTCTTGCTGGCAAGGAGTTGTGATTTTTTTGGAGGAGAAGAGGCGTTCTGGTTTTTGGAATTTTCAGGTTTTTTTGTGCTGGTTTCTCCCCATCTTTGTGGATTTATTTACCTTTGATCTTTGAAGTTGGAATGGGGTCTCTGAGTGGATGTCCTTTTTGTTGATGTTAATACTATTTCTTTCTGTTTGTTAGTTTTCTTCTAACAGTCAGGTTCCTCTGCTGCAGGTCTGTTGGAGTTTGCTGGAGGTCCACTCCAGACCCGGTTTGCCTGGGTATCAACAGCAGAGGCTGCAGAAGAGCAAAGATTGCTGCCTGTTCCTTCCTCTCGAAGCTTCATCCTAGGGAGGCACCCGTCAGATGCCAGCCAGAGCCCTCTCATGTGAGATGTCTGTTGGCCCCCACTGGGAGCTATCTCCCAATCAGGATACATGGGGGTTAGGGACCCACTTGAGGAGGCAGTCTGTCTCTTATCAGAGCTGGAACATTTGTGTTGAGAGATCCACTGGTCTTTTCACAGCTGTCAGTCAGGGACATTTAAATCTGCTGAAGCTGTGCCCACAACTGCCCCTTCCCCCAGATGCTGTGTTCCACAGAGATGGGAATTGTATCTATAGTCCCTGAATGGGGCTGCTGCCATTTTTTTCTGATATGCCCTGCCCAGAGAGGAGAGGCAGATTGGCCTCAGTGGTCTTGCTGAGCTGAGTTGGGCTCTGCCCTATTTGAACTTCCCTGTGGCTTTGAGAGTAAATTTCATGTTCTCCACACAAAATGGTATTTGATTTGGTGGATATGTTCATTAGCTTTAATTATTCCACACTGTATTCACAAATCATAAGATTACTTTTTACTTTATAAACATATACAACTACTATAACAACAACTACAACAACTATATAAAGTAGTCAATTTACAGTTAAATTACATATTAAATAATGAAAAGAAGAAAAAAACAACATGGACTCAATAAGTATGTAAAGGAAATAGAAAGTATCTTTTATCAAGTTAAAGGTGTTCCTTTCCTTTCCTAATTTGTTGAGAGATTTTAGCATGAATGAATCCTGGATTTTTGTCAGTTGCTTTTTCTGTGTCTATTGAGGTGATCATTTAGTTTTTGTCCTTTATTCTATTAATATGATATATTACATTATTTGCTTTTTATAATTAGTACAACCTTGCATTCCTCTTGGTCATCGTGTGTAATCCCTTTGTTATGTTTCTGGATTTGGTTTGTTAGTGTTTTGTTAGGAATTTTTTTCTGTTTGTATTCATGAATGATATGGCTCTGAAGTTTTCTTGTTATATCATTGTCTGACTTTGATATCAGGCCACTAATGGCTTCATAAAAAGAGTTGGGAAGCATTTTTATCTCTTCTATTTTCTGAAAGAGTTTGTTTAGAATTGGTTTTATTTCCTTCTTGTTTGATCGAATTCATTAGTGTAGCCATCTGTACTTGAACTTTCTTGGTAGGAAAATTATTAATTACTAATTCAATTAGTATACTTAATACAGATCTATTCATATTTTCTCTTGTTTATTGTGTCAATATGATCCATTTTTGCCTTTCGGGAATGTATTATTTTTATGTAATTTGTTGGCAGAAAGCTATTCAGATAACCTCCTTGTTTTCAGACTTTCTCCTCATTCTCTCCTTTGGTACCTGCCAACCCTGAGACCAGAGCCTTTTCTAGTGGTCTCCCAGGCAGATTGCTTTCCTTCCTGTGTGAGTTTGGGTTGTGGTGTTTTAAACTCTGTTTCATTTGTCCTTTCTGATATGGTTTTGCTCCATGTCTCCACCCAGATCTCATCTTGAATTGTACTCTCATAATTCCCACTTGTTGTGGGAGGGTCCTGGTGGGAAATAATTGAATCATGGGGTTGGTTTCTCCCATACTGTTCTTGAGGTAATGAATTGTTCCTGAGATCTGATGGTTTGATAAGGGGAAATCCATTTCACTTGGCTCTCATTTCTCCCTGGGCAACACCATGTAAGAAGTGCCTTTTGCCTTCTGCCATGATTGTGAGGCCTCCCTAACCACATGGAACTGTAAGTTTCATTAAGCCTTTTTCTTTTGTAAATTGCCCAGTTTCTGGTATGTCTTTATCAGCAGCATGACAATGGACTAATACAGTAAACTGATACCAGTAGAGTGGGCATTGATGAAAAGATACCTGAAAATGTGGAGGTGAGTTTGGAACTGGGTAAAAGACAGAGGTTGGAACAATTTGGGGGCTCAGAAGAAGACAGGAAAATGTGGGAAAGTTTGAAACTTCCTAGAGATTTGTTCAATGGCTTTGACCAAAAACCCGATAGTGATATGGACAATAAGGCTGAGGTGGTGTCAGATGGAGATAAGGAACTTGTTGGTAACTGGAGCAAAGGTGATTCTTATGTTTTAGGAAAGAGACTGGTGGCATTTTGCCCCTGTCCTAGGAATTTGTGGAACTTTGAACTTGAGAGAGATGATTTAGGTTATCTGGTGGAATAAATTTCTAGGCAGTAAAGCATTCAAGAGATGACTTGGGTGCTGCTAAAGGCATTCAGTTTCATAAGGGACACACTGCATAAAAATTTGCAGCCTGACAATATGGTAGAAAAAAATGTCTTGTTTTTGGAGGAGAAATTAAAGCCAGCTGCAGAAGTTTGCATAAGTAATGAGGAATCAAATGATAATCCCTGAAACAATGGAAAAGATGTCTCCAGGGCATGTCAGAGGTCTTCATGGCAGCCCCTTCCATCACAGGCCCAGAGGCCTAGGAGAAAATGGTTTTGTGGGCCAGGCCTAGGGTCCCCATACTGTGTGCAGCCTAGGGACTTGGTACTGTATGTCCCAGCTGCTCCAGCTGTGGTTGAAAGGGGCCAATGTGGAGCTTGGGCTGTGGCTTCAGAGGGTGCAAGTCTCAAACCTTGGCAGTTTCCATGTGGTGTTGAGCCTGCAGGTGCACAGAAGTCAAGCACTGGGCTTTGGGAAACTTCACCTAGATTTCAGAGGATGTATGGAAATGCCTGGATGCCCAGGCAAAAGTTTCTTGCAAAGGTTGGGCACTCATGGAAAACCTCTGCTAGGGCAGTGCAGAAAGGAAATGTGGGGTCAGAGCCCCCACACAGAGTCCCTACTGGGGCACTGCCTAGTGGAGCTGTGAGAAGAGGGCCACCATCCTACAGACCCCAGAATGGTAGATCCACTGACAGCTTGCACTGTTTGCCTGGAAAAGCCACAGACAATGTCAGCCCATGAAAGCAGCTGGGAGGGAGGCTATACCCTGTAAAGCCACAGGGGCAGAGCTGCCTAAGACCATGGGATCATCTCTTACATCAATGTGACCTGGATGTGAGACCTGGAGTCAAAGGAGATCATTTTGGAGCTTTAAAATTTTACTGCCCTGCTGGATTTTGGACTTGTATGGGCTCTGTGACCACCTTGTCTTGGCCACTTTCTCCCATTTGGAATGGCTGTATTTACCCAATACCTGTACCCCCTTTGTATATAGGAAGTAACTAGCTTGCTTTTGATGTTACAGGCTCATAGGTGGAAGGGACTTGCCTTGTCTCAGATGTGACTTTGGACTGTTTACTTTTGAGTTAATGCTGAAATGAGTTAAGAATTTGGGGGATTGTTGAGAAGGTATAATTGGTTGTGAAATATGAGGACATGAGATTTGGAGGGCCAGGGCCAGAATGATATGGTTTTGCTCTGTGTCCCCACCCAAATCTCATCTTGAATTGTACTCTCATAATTCCCACCTGTTGTGGGAGGGAACTGGTGGAAGATAATTGTATCATGGGGGCGATTTCTCCCATATTGTTCTCATGGTAGTGAATAAGTCTCATGGGATCGGATGGTTTGATAAGGGGAAACCCCTTTCACTTGGCTCTCATTTCTCTCTCTTTTTGCTATCATGTAAGAAGTGACTTTGGCTTTCTGCCATGATTTTGAGGACTTTCTAGCCACTTGGAATTGTGAGTCTATTAAACCTCTTGCCTTTGTAAATTACCCAGTCTCAGGTATGTCTTTATCAACAGTGTGAAAACGGACTAATAGACTCTCCTTTTCAGGTTCCAGAAATTTGTGAAATATCTCCTTAGCTAATGACTTTTCTTCTAGTTTCTTCATAATTAATGGGTTACAATTATTTTATTATGATTTTTTTTCAGGGCAATTTAAAAAAGGAAGGTTCATGCCAACATCTTGAACAAAAAGCCTCTACTGATTTTATAAAGAGAAAAAAAATCAATGTAGTTCTTTTCATTTTTGAGAAATAAAGTATGTCAATTTTCTTTTTATCCAGGCCCCTTGCCTTCTATATTATTTCTGAATGGAATAAGCATGGCTATTTGGAAGTACATATTTATGGGCAAATTCTTCCTTTCATAGTTAATTAGCTGTATGACCAAGGGGAAGTTATTTAACCTCTCTGATATTCAGTTTCTTCATCTGTGAAATGGGGATAATTATGTCATTGTCTTCTTTAGCAATAGGTGTGAGGATTATAATATATGTGAAACCGTTGAAGGCCTAAGTAGGTAATCAATAAAAAGCTGCAATTATTATTCTCAGTGAGGAGAATGTTTGCTACTGGCCCTAGAATGATAGAATCACAGAGTTTTTGAGCTGAAAGGATCTTCATTCTGATGAGAAGAACTTCTACAGCCATTTCTTTTACCTCCTCACCTACCCTTCCCTTGCTATATCTTCCTAGGCATGTGTTACTCTCACAGAATATGAGGTTTGTTTCATTCTTAGAATTCAGCAAGGTAGGTAAGATGAGGATTTCTGCTATTAAACAAAAAATAGTTACTGAGGTCATATGCTTTATAGTGGCAGAATCTGAACCCAGATTTCCTGATTCCTGAAATAACGTTACTCCTGAGTAACTCCTGAAATATGTTACTTCCTTTCTGTACAGTCAACAATATAAGATTACATTTGTAGTTAGAAAAACGAACCTTTTTCTCTCCATGTACTAAATACCTTGAATATTTCTACTGCTTTCATACTTGCATTCCCTCACTTAACATTTATTGAGCACTAGTTATATATTGAATTAAACTGAGACATTAACCAAAGTCTTGACTCTTATCTTGTCCGTATAATTGAAAATAATGTGTATAAAGTTCACAAAACACTGGATTCCTGGATTTGCAAAAGATAAATGAGTTAGAAGATCTGTTCTGGGTACCCACTTTGGTTTGGTATCTCAGATATACTCACTAAACCTCCAGCCTCCCCTCCCTGGGCAGTTAGTGGGAAGGTGTATTTAATTATACAACATCACTGACCTGTGTCCCTCCCAGATGAAGTTGGGATCCAGATGAAGAGGATGATACAGTCAGTTATAAAGAGATTAAAGCTATCTCAGAACAGCTTATTTTTCTGAAGAGGTGAACTATGCCTTTCTGCCCAGTTTAGCCCTAGAACATGTCACAAAATGTGGCTCATATTTGGCATAGATTTTGAATTGAATTATGGTTACAAACATTATTGTATTATATAAACACATACCCAATAATAAATACATAAGCACATAAGAACTTCTGTGTCACCGATTAACTTGTATGTCTGTAGAAATCTGAGAAACGGCCTTTTGAAGAATGTGTCTGTCTTCTGCAAAACTGTTGAAGGTACTTTCCATCAGTGCTGTTTTAAAAACTCATATTTATAAATAACCATACATATTTTAGGAATATTGTGAGAGTGTTCCTTTATAAGTTCAAAGAAGAGAGAGCTTGATTCTTAAGTAATGAGGAAGAATAAGTAAAGGCCATCAAGAAGGGCGTGATTTCTGAATTAGGTCTTCCAAATAACTTCCAATATGATTGCCTGTATGAGTAAAGTATTTGGGGAGAAATATAGTACCAAACAAATATATATACTATTTTGAAAATGTTCAACAATTCATTTTTCCTTTTGATTTAATAGAAAATAGTCCTGGTTTTCTTATATCCATTGTTTTGTTTTAACTGCCCCTTATCTATTTTTGAATAGTATGTTTATCATTTTGTTAGGCAACAAGATACTGACTTAGACTCAGCTGTCCCTGATGGAAGCATAATTCCAAAACCGACTACTTCTGCTATAGAGAAAGACATCTTGGTAACAGGCCATTTCTTTTGTCAGTATAATTGAAAATGAGAGAAATACTTGAAGATAATTTTATATTTTTGAAGTCACTCTGTGCACCTCCTTTGTAAAACTCTGGACATAGGAATAAACACAGAGTTCTATGAAAAAGCTTTACGGGATTTATAGAAGAAATCATTCTCTCCCTTGCCACCTAGGACCACAGTTTAAAAAAAATTTCAAATCTACTTGCTCTACATATTAAAGCCAGGTTCAGTCATTTATAGCTTTACATGCCTTAATTTTTTATGAGAAATTATCTTATATAATATATATTTTACAAGGCCTATTAACTTTAGAAGTAGTAATTCTTCAAGTATTTCAAATGCATAAGAATTTTAAAAAATGTAAATATCAAAGACTTAACACTGCTAATTCAAAAGTATTTTGACATTTAAATTTTTTCTAATAACATGTAAAAATTTATGAACATTTATTGAAGTTAAATATTCATTATTAGAGAAATAATAACTTGTTTTAAAATAAATATGAACATGTACAATAGCAGCTATAAAATTACAGTATGGACTATTAATAGGCCAGTTGGAATGTCCTAAATCCTATTGTATAATATTTCTGGAATTAATATATAGGAATACTGATTTGCTTATAGCTTTTAAGATCTTCTGATAATAATAAAAGGACAAAAAACTAACACTTTTTAAAAAATTACAAAACACTAATTCAGCATGGACTCTGTTGTGTACATAATGTATTTGGTAATATAACTTGATGTTTTAGAGTATAGTTATAAAATGAGGTAAGAGTTTTAATTTTCATGAAAATTCACATTGTAACATTTAGATCTCAAATAATGCCTATGTGAATTTGCACCAAATATTTTTTTATGCTTTGTAAATACTTTGTTCTCCTAAAACTTGATTTTTGCTTAGTAGTTTTATTTTTGACAAACATACTTTTTCTATACTTCAACATTTTTCCTATCTTCTTTTTGTAGAGATATTACTATTATATTCACCACGGAATTGATACAGACCATGTAGCCCCAATGGAAGATTCTTGGCTAGAACATGTACTGGATTTAGTTCCACAACATCTGAAAGTCTTCACTGACAGCATAGTTACATTATCTGATGAAATGAGAGAAGATTATCTTCTTAGTGTAAAGAAATCCATAGGTAAATTTATATTATTCTTTGATTTTTAATTTGAATATGTGTCTCATTAAAGATAATTTTTGTATTAAAAATTAATACCTATACTTCAAACTATTCACAGTATTATAGTTATGCCATTTCTTACATTGCTGTTATATTACTTAAGCTCTTAGGCAAATTATATTAATGAAGTATTACAAAAAATAATTCTATTTCTATTTGTAGGGATATATCCCCACCACAAAGGACAGCACTGAAGAAAATTATAAAGCATTAATTTTAATCTTTCAATATATTTATTGAGCATCTAATTTATGGAAGGCGTTAGGCATTTAGGAGATAGTCTATTCCTTTAAGATGGTATCTTCATTCAAGGATCTTTTGGTGTGGGCATGAGACAAGACATATTTAAATAATTGCCTACAAGTGTAAGCATTAACACTGAACATTAATATTACTGATGTCATAAATTAGAATGTAATTCATGTAAAATTGTTGCAGTAGACGAAAGGTTGGCGAACTATAGCTCACAGGCACATCTGGCCACTGCTTGTTTTCATAAATAAGTTTGGAAACATAGCCACACTAATTCGTTTGCATATTATCTACAAATCTGGTTGCTTCTGAGCTACAAGAACAAAATTGAACAGTTGTGACAGAGGCCTTGTGGCCCACAAAGTCTAAAATAGTTACAGTCTAACCCTTTACATAAAAAAAACTTGTTGACCCATGGTACAAATAGATACTAAGGCTGACTATCAGAACTATTTTTAAAATACTGACTTCTGGCCACACCTGAATTAGAATCCCTGGAGGCAGGGCTTTGGAATCTGTACTTTTAAAAAAGGCTCCCAAGTTGGTTGTGATGGTAAACCTAGTATGATGGATGCTATGTTCAAAGTTGGAGAAATAATGCTTTGGAGTAATGTGGGGACCCTTTCTGGTGGAGCACATTCACTGTATTTATGACTCCTATGGAATATCCTGATAATATAAAAATAAAGAGCCTAATCCCTATCCTCAGAGTTCATAGCGTAATGAGGGAGATAGACAAATAACCAAATAATAAAGTAGTAAGTGCAAAGAGGAGAGAAACAGAAGATACACTGTAAGGGAGAAGAGGTCATCTCTGACTTGTTAGGAAGAACTCTGGAGGAGCCTCAACTAAGTCTTGAGGGATGAGCAACAGTCTAGTAGGGAATGTGCTTGGCCTAGGAAATGCTGTGAACGATGGCAGACATGCATGAGAGGCTCTTCTGGGCTTGTAAGCAGTTCTGAAGCCAAAGCATAGGGTGAATTTGGGGAAAGGGACAGAATCTGAAGAACCTTATATGCCTTTTTAGAGCATTTGAAGGTAAAGGAGAGACTCTGAAGGATTGTAGGCAAGGGGGTACTACATGCAATTTGCATTTTAGAAAGAGCATCTTGAAAGACTGGCAGAAGAATTAAAATTAATTGTGAATTAAAGACCATAGAAGACAGAAGCAACATAGCTTACTTTACTGATTTTATAACAGGACTGTTTTATGCTCTTATGCAATTTAAAAGAGAACAAGGCAATACTGTTGTCCCTTGGCATCCACAGGAGATTGGTTCCAAGACAGTCACTTCCCCAGCAGATACCAAAATCTGCAGATGCTCAAGTCTCTGATATAAAGTGGCATAGCAGGGCCGGGCGCGGTGGCTCAAGCCTGTAATCCCAGCACTTTGGGAGGCTGAGGCGGGTGGATCACGAGGTTGAGAGATCGAGACCATCCTGGTCAACATGGTGAAACCCTGTCTCTACTAAAAATACAAAAAACTAGCTGGGCATGGTGGCACATGCCTGTAATCCCAGCTACTTAGGAGGCTGAGGCAGGAGAATTGCCTGAGCCCAGGAGGCGGAGGTTGCGGTGAGCCAAGATCGCGCCATTGCACTCCAGCCTGGGTAACAAGAGTGAAACTCTGTCTCAAAAAATAAATAAATAAATAAATAAATAAAATAAAGTGGCATAGTGTTTGCATATAACCTGACATCCTCCCGTATACTTGAAATCATCTCCAGATTTTTATACTACCTCATACAATGTACATGCTATGTAAATTGTTGTTATACTGTATATTTTTATTTGTATTATTTTGTTTCTTTTTTTATTTTTTCTGAATATTTTTGATTCATGGTTGGTTGAGTCCATGGATGCAGAACCTGCAGATACAGAGGGCCAACTGTATGTAACTTTCCTTGGTGAAATAGAACTACTGCTATCCTGTATTGTGGATGTTGAATTCAACAAGAATATTTTTGGTGGAATAGCTATAAAGCAAAATATAATATTAAAAGCAATTATTCCTTTCAAGTGAAAGAGGAGGGACACATTGTGTTAAGAAAGGGAACATATATCCTCAAAGACACAGACATGATACAGTTTCTTGTAAGATTTTTAAAATTTTCTTCTGTTCATAAATGCACAAATGTCTCATTACTAAACAACTTTAAACGGTTACTCTTAATAGAACTAGTTTTGCAATTGCTTGGAAATATAAATTAATATAAGTTTATATATCAAAATTTTAAACTTTTCTTTTAGTTGATTTCGTTTTAAAAGATCCTAGAGAGAAAGAAGATGATAAGAAGGTAGATGAACTTCCAGCCCATCGTGCTGAGTAAGTGATCAGATTTCTCTAAGAATGTTGACTATGTGACCATGTCTGTATATGTTTATATATTTCTATACCAATTATATTTTCTCATATATATCTTTATCATTTATATATAAATGTATGTGTGTATGTATATATTTCATAAACAGGCATGCCTCATCTTCTTGCACTTTGCTTTACTGTACTTCACAGATACTGTGTTTTTTGTAAATAGTAGGTTTATGAGGGTTTGTTTTTTTTTTTTTTGCAACTGAAGGTCTTTGTCAAACAAGTCTATTGGCATCATTTTTCTAACAGCATGTACTCACTTTGTGTCTCTGTCAATTTTGGTAATTCATACAGTATTTTAAACTTTTTCCATTATTATATCTCTTACAATCTGTAATCAGTAATATTTGATATTACTATTATAATTTCCTTGGAAAGCCACAAACAGAACCCATATAAGATGGCAAACTATGTCAATAAATGTGTGTGTTCTGACTCTTCCACCAACCAGTCACTCCCCGCTCTCTATTCCTCTCCTAAGACCTCCCTAATTCCCTGAGACAGAACAGTATTGAAATTAGGCCAGGTAACCTAAGATGGCCTCTAAGTGAGTCGCACATCTCTCACTTTGAATCAAAAGCCAGAAATGATTAAGCTTAGTGAGGAGACATATTGAAAGCCAAGACAGGCCAAAGTTAGGCCTTTTGCACTAGTTAGCCAGGCTGTGAATGCAAAGGAAATTGTTAAGTGCTGCTCCATTGAATACATGACTGACAAGAAAGCGAAACAGCCTTATTGCTGATATGCGGGAAGTGTTCCGGAAGAAGATTAAACCAGCCATGATATTTCCTTAAGCCAGAGCCTAATCCGGAACAAGGCCCTAACTCTCTTCAATTCCATGAAGGCTGAGAAAGGTAAGGAAGATGCAGAAGAAAAGTTTGAAGGTAGCAGAGGTTGCTTCATGAGGTTTAAGAAAAGAAGCTATCTCCATAATGGAGCAAGGGTTGAAAAATTAACTGTTGGGTTCTGTGTTAGGCTGTTCTTGTGTTGGTAAAGAGAAATACCTGAGACTGGGTGATTTATAAAGAAAAAAGGTTTAATTGGCTTACAGTTGTTCAGGTTTTACAGGAAGTATGGTGCTGGCGTCTGCTTGACTTCTGCGGACGCCTTAGGAAGCTCACAATCATGGCAGAAGGCAAAATGGGAGCAGGCAACTCACATGGCAAGAGCAGGGTCAAGAAAGGGTGAGAGGGAAAATGTCACACACCTTTTTAAACATCCAGATCTTGTGAAAACTCGCTATTATGACGACAGAGCCAAGAGGATGAAGATAAAACGATTTGTGAGAAATCTGCCCCCATGATCCAGTTACCGCCCAAAAGGCCCCACCTCCAACACTGGTGATTACATTTCAACATGAAATTTGGAGGGGATATACAAACTACATCAGGGACTATGCTGGTACCTGGGTGATGGGATCAGTTGTTCCCCAAACCTCAGCATCACACAATATACCCATGTAATAAACCTACACATATACCCCCTGAATCTAAAATAAAAGTTGAAATTATAGAAAAAATTTTGAAAGGCTGTATCTACCAAAGTGATTTCTCTGAGGGATCTTAGCAAAGTGAATTGAAAACTTTCTGGAAGGGATTCACTGTTGTAGATACCATTAAGAACATTTGTGATTCATACAAGGTGGTAAAAATATCAACATGAGCAGAAGTTTGGAAGAAGTTCAACCCTTATGGATGACTCTGAGTGGCTCAAGACTTCACTGGAGGAAGTCACTGCAGATGCGTTGGAAGGATGTGTTGGAAGCCAGAGAATAAGAGTTAGAAGTATAGCCTGAAGATGTGACTGAATTGCTGACATCTCATGATAAAACTTGATCAGATGAGAAGTTGCTTCTTACGGATGAGCAAACACAGTGGTTTCTTAAGATGGATTGTATTCTTGATGAAGATGCTGTGAATACTGAAATGACAATAAACGATTTAGAGTATTACATAAGCTAGCTGATATGGCAGCATCAGAGTTTGAGAGGATTGACTCCAATTTTGAAAGAAGTTCTCGTTGGGTATAATGCTGTCATATAGCATTGAATGCTTACAGAGAAATCTTTCATGAAAAGAAGAGTCAATTGATGTGGCAAATGTCACTGTTGTCTTATTTTTTAAAATTGCAACAGCTTGATCAGTTAGAGGCCATTGAGATCCTCTACCAGCAAAAAGATTATGACTCGCAAAAGTCTTAGTATTTTGTGACAATAAAGTATTTTAAAATTAGGGTGTATGCATTTTTTTTTCGATACAGGGTCTCACTCTTGCCCAGGCTGGAATACAGTAGTGTGATATTGGTTCACTGCAACCTCTGCCTCTGGGGTTTAAGTGATTCACCTGCCTCAGCCTCCTGAGTAGCTGGCTTTACAGGTGTGTACCACTATGCCTGGCTAATTTTTGTGTTTTTAGTAGAGATGGGGTTTCACCATGTTGGCCAGGCTTGTCTTGAACTCCTGACCTCATGATCTGTCCACCTCAGACTCCCAAAGTGCTGGGATTACAGGTGTGAGCTACCACACTTGGCCTCTTTTTTTCTTTTTTAATTTTTGAGATAGAGTTTCTCTCTGTTGCCCAGGCTGGAGTGCAGTGGCATGATCATAGTTCAGTGCAGCCTTAACCTCCCAGGTGCAAGTGATCCTTTCACATCACTTTCCCAAGTTAGTTGGGACCACAAGAGCATATCACTACACCCAGTTAATTTTAAAAAAAATTGCAAAGACTCAGTCTCTCTATGCCCAGACTGGTCTCGAACTTCTGGGCTCAAAAACTCCTCCAGCTTTGGCCTCCCAAAGTGCTGGGATTGCAGGTGTCAGCCACTGTGCCTGGCCCTACATTTGTTTAAAAGATATAATGCCATTGCATACTTAATAGACTACAGTATAGCATAAACGTACATTTTATATGCACTGGGAAACCAAAAATTTGTGTGACTTAATTGCAATATTTGCCTTATGGGGATGGTCTTAACCAAACCTGCAATATCTCTACTGTAAGCCTCTATACAACTAATTGTTCTTATGATCTTTGTTTATTTATGTATTTAAGTGTGATGTTACATTTATGAGTTGATAGATTGATAGGTAGATGACTAAACATAGATGGACACTAAGATGGTTAAAAAGTAGGTACTTGGTGGAAATAATTTGATACAGGGTTTTTTAAAATCCCCGTAGCAACTAGCATAGACTTCAGATATGGTAGGACCATAAAAGCTTGATGGCGCAGAAACACATTGGGAACATTGCAGAAGATATATATTTATAAGAATGTCTTTCAGTACCCAGGAGGCGGAGGTTGTGGTGAGCCGAGATCGTGCCATTCACTCCAGCCTGGGTAACAAGAGCGAAACTCCGTCTCAAAAAATAAATAAATAAAATAAAAATTTTTTAAAAATGAAAATAAAGGAGGAATTTAAAAAATAAAACCAGGGAAAATTTAAATGTATATCCTGAAATTAGTAGAGAATCTTTGAAGATGTTTATGAGAGATAGCTGGCTGTTGTTTCCATTTGTTCATTGTAAGTTATTTGTGAATTCAATAAGATCAAGTATTTGAAGAAAAATTACTTTTCGTATTAAAGACTTAAACCTAATTTCAGAATCATTATTACGAAATTATACTAAAGCATAAAACATATGATATTTATATATTTTAAAACACAACTGCTTGTTTTGTTATGAGGGATGCATTGCATATTTTATTAAAATTAATTCATTACCCAAATGTACTTACTATAAAAATACTTTCTTTTGACTTTGAAATAATGTAACTGAATATTTTCTTTGTTTTCAGAATGGAAATTCTGCCAAAACCTTGGAGGAAATCTTTTTTAGCTGCAAGCAATTATATTAGGGATCACTTGAATGCAATGAATCCCACAATGCTCTCTGTACTAGATTTGTGGCACAGTAATTTTAAGTGAGTATATGTGGCCCTACAGAGGTTTTTAAAATATAGAGGGAAGTTGTTTTACCATATCTTAATTATTTCTTTTACTACTTTGACTGCAAAGTAAAACATTACCATTTTTAATGTAAGTATTCAAACATGGTTTTAAATAAACATAGAAGTATATAGAGTAAAAAGTGAACATTGCTTTTCTAAAATTTTAAAAATTTTAATTTTTGTGAGTACATAGTAGATGTATATATTTATGGGATACATGAGATATTTTGGTAGAGGCATGCAGTGAGTAATCACACCATGGAAAGTTTGGTTTTTATCCCTTCAAACATTTATCCTTTGCATTACGGACAATCCATTTATACTCTTTGTTATTTTTAAATGTACAGTTAAAGTATTATTGACTGTAGTCCTCCTGTTGTGCTATCAAATACTATGTCTTACTCGTTCTAATTGTAGATTTTACCCATTAACACAATTCTGCTATTAATGGACTCTGATGCATTCTTTAGCATGTCAGTTGTGTTTTTTAACTCTAGAATATCTGCTTGATTCATTTTAGTTATTTCAATCTCTTTGTTAAATTTATCTCATAAAATTCTGAATTCCTTCTTTGTGTTATCTTGAATTTATTTGAGTTTCCTCAGAATAGCTATTTTGAATTCTCTATCTGACAGGTCATATATCTCTGTTTCTTCAGGATTGGTCCCTGGTGCTTTGCTTAACTAAGTTCATTTGGTGAGGTCATATTTTCTTAGATGGTGTTGATGCTAGTAGATGTTTGTCAGTGTCTGGACATTGAGGCGTTAGGTATCTGTTGTAGTCTTCACAGTCTGGGCTTATTTGTGCCTGTCCTTCTTGGCAAGGTTTTCTACGTATTTAAAGGAACTTGGACCCCAAGCCCCATAACACTGTGGTTTTTGAAGACTCATGGAGGTACTGCCTTGGTGGTCTTGGATAAGTTTCAGAAGAATTCTCTGGATTACCAGGAGGAGACTTTTACTTCTTTACTTTCTCCCAAACAAATGGAGTCTCTCTGTGCTGAGCAACATAGAGCTGGGAGTGTGGTGATGCAAGCAACTCTGTGGCCACCATCACTGAGACTGCAATGGATCAGACCTGAAGCCAGCACAGCACTAGACCTTGCCCAAGGCCCTTCCCTTCAGGATAGCAAGTTCTTCCAGGCATGTCCAGAGATATTCTCTGGAAGCAGGAATCGGGGTCAAAAACTATAGCAATGTACCTTATATTCTATCCTACCGCCGCTAAGCTGGCACTCCAACCACAATACAAAGTCCTTCCTGCTCTTCCTTTTCTTTCCACAGGCAGAAGAGCCTCTCCCTGTGGCCATTACCACCACTGGTTTATGAGGGGTTCTGCCAGGCCACTACCAAGGCTCACTTAAAGCCCATGGGCTCTTTCATCAGCTTATGGTGAATGCTGCCATAAGGCTTGGGACTCACCCTTTCGGGGATTGGGCTCCCCTCTGGCCCAGAGCAGGTCCAGAAATACTTTCCAAGAGCCTAGGCTTGGACTTGGTGACCCTAAGGGCCTGTTTTTTGCTCTACCCCACTGTGCCTGAGCTGATACTTAAGGTACAAGTCCTCTTTACTTTTCCCCCTGCTTTTCTCAAACAGAAGGAGTCTTTCACAATAGCTACAACAGCTGGGAATGTGCTTGGTCATCCCTGAAGCCAGCATGTCTCAGAGACCATGACCCTCAGAGTACTTTGTGGGTATCACAGTTGGTTATTCAGGGCCCAGGGGTTCTTTAGTCAGCAGGTGACGATTCCTGCCAGGACTGTGTACTTTCTTTCAAGGCAGTAGATTTCCTTTTGGCCCAGGGGTGTGTCTAGAAATATCATCTGGGAGCTAGGGCCTGGGATAGGGACCTCACACCTCTGATACTTTGTCCTGCTGTGACTGAGCTGGTTTACAAAATGCAAGACAACATCCTCTTTACTCTTTGCTCTCCTCTCCTTAAGCAGAAGGAAGGAGTCACATTTGTTGCTGTGAGCTGCACTGCCTGGGTCTAAGGAAGGGATGGCCCAAGTACTTCCTTAGCTGTGTCAGCTGGTGTCTGCCTAGGTCACATGCCACCCTGGCTCACTGGCTCTAAGCCCAGCCTAACCCTAGGAGTTGCCGAGGAATTGCAGTCCTTGGGTCCTAGACCGCCTTTCAAGTTTACCTGGAACCTTAGAATACTTTGGTCTGCAGTGGTGAGGCTTGCCAAGAAACTCAAGTTCTGACCACTGGGATGGCAATTTCCCACCTGCCAGGGCTGGTCCAGATGTTCCTTTCATGCACAGGTGCTGGCTGAGCCCAGCAGGGCTTCAATCTCTGCTGTGACAAGGCAGCACTGAGTTCGAAGTAAAGTCCCTCAGTCACTGCATTCTCCCTTACCAAAGTGCATGGATTCAGTCTTTGTGGCACTGCTGGGGGATGGGAGAGGGGTGGCATCAGCAATTCAAGACTGCCTCTCCTGCCCTCTTCAATGTCTCCTTCAGCAGTATGAAACCAGGTACTATGGTTGCTCACCTATTTTTTGTTTTTTGTGGTAGTGCTTATCTCTGTGCAGATAGTTGTTAAAATTTGGTGTTCCACCTCGGGGAAAGAATGGTATAGGCTTCTAGTCTGCCATGTTGTGCCTCCTCGGAACATTGCTGTTTATCTCTGTCCCAGTTCACTTCCTCCTCCCCACCCGATCACTGTGCATGTTTTAATGGTAATCACAGTTAAGGGACTGAATTATCATAACTTGTTTTAAATTGCACTGAACATTAGCTGCTCTAGTCTTCTAAATAGTTGGGAAACATAGCAGATACTGCCAAGTGAATGACATGAGGTGATGCTCCTTTGGTGTTGGCCATTCTCTTGCATTAGCCTTTAGCTGGAATGTCTTAGAAGTGAGCTTGGGAAAGTAGGGCTGTGGCCAATTTCTTCCCATCTGCTCCCGGCTCCTTAGGCAGCCTCTCTTTTTAGAGGCCTGCCATCTGTTGCTCTGCTTACTTTCAGAGGAAGGAAGGAAGGAAGACTACAGGTGGCAGTGAGAGGCCAGAGAATAACCAGGTGGTTATAAGCGTGTATATAAGTGTGTATATAAGCGTGGAGGCAGGAGGGAAGAGGGTAACAGGCTGGGAGAAGACCACTCTGCTCATCCTCCAGACCACCTATGCTTGGAGCCAACCCTGTTAGGTAGGGTACTGAAAATATACTGGGCTTTTTATTGTTTTTACTACCCCCAAGCAGAGAGGCTCAGGGGAGAAGCAGACATGCAGCACAGGGTCTGCTTTGACGTTTCCCAGCCACGGTGTTCTTAAACATTTTATTAAAAAGCAAAATAAAAATTCCTTACTGTTGCATCTGTCTTCTGAAGATGACAGCAGCTGGCAGAGCTCATGCACCTCAGCCTAGTTAGCATTTAACATACGGCTACGGGAGAGAGCCCCTTATTAGCAGGCTCCTCCACCAGAGCTCTGTACTCTAGGCTGCTTCACACTCCTCTGCCCACCTTATGCAAATAAAGTCAGGGTGCACGGACTGTTTCTTAGCCCATTCCCTAGGGAGCTAGGGAGGACAAGGAATTGCTTGTCAACTGAGACATCAGAGGGGTAGCAGGGAAGGGCAGACATAGGAAAAGCAGCAGCACAGCAAGCAGCAGGTCACTTTCTGGGCACAGTCATTAAAGCACATGGTCGTGGTGAGGAGGATTCTTAGGACTGGGCTGGAGCTGCTGTAGCCACCTGGGCACCTGGTCTGTGCCTCTTGGCCTTCCCTCCATCACCACAAACCCAGAAAGGGGCAACCTGCCCAGACTGCCAGTGACCAAATGGGCACTCTGAGGCATCTTAGTAGCTCTCCTGCCCCAGGCCTCTGTGGGCAGCAAGAAAGCTAGCGTTTTCTAGGATAAAACCCAGGAGGCAGCATGCAACTTTCCCTTATACTTCAGGGAAGCAAAAAAAAAAAAAAAAGACAAGGCCAGAAAGGCCGATGCTGGAAGTAGGAAGTGAAAACTTGCATATTAGGAAGACAATCACAATCAGCCACTTTCCTTCCCTCCTGGAGGCACTCCTCCAGCAGGGAAGTTTGTCAAGGAGATGCAGCCACCCGATCATATAGATGTTTGCTGACCCGGTGGTAGGGCTTATCCAAGAACCGTCCCTCGGGCGGCCTCCAGTCTCCTGGAGGGGAATGGAAGGTGCTGCTAGCTGAACCGGGCCAACAGATGCAGGGCCCTTTAAGGGTGAAGTAAAAGAAGGCAATAGCTTTTCTATAGGGGGAGGAGGGCTCCAGTCCATCCTTATCCTCTCTAGAAAAAATCTCTTCCTTATTCCCTGTAGAAGGGAATAAACAGGGGAGAGAAGTCTCTCCCTGTGTTCTGGTTTCTGGTTTTTCTCCTTTAAATCTCCCGAATTCCTTTAGGAGGAGAAGATGGGCAGTTTGACTCAGTGCAATCTAGCAGATAAAGAGGATACAACACTGAGCGTACCAGTGCCCAGGTGGTCAAAATGGTAACATTAGTAAAATGACCTTACTCATATTTTCTTTTCAGGCAGTGGCCTACCTGCTCTCATAACTCTAAATCTAAGGTTCCTTGATCAGGAAACCAATGGCATTCTTGCTGAATTAAGAGAATAACCTTGTGTAGAGCTCTGGGCTCTGCAGTGCACTGGATAGCCTTAAGTAGCTGTTGCACTGTTTTAAAAAATACTTTCTGCTCTTTGGTCATTTCTTAATCCATGATAACCTAAACCCTGATATTTTACACATATGTCCTGTCCTCTTGATGGGAGTCAGAACTGTCCCTTACTGAGATTCCCTGAAAATTAAACTCTTCATCTTCAGGCTGAATTCAAGGTGATCACATCAGGGGCACCAGTTGCAGAGCTTATAGCTTACAGTGAATGCCAAGAACAGAGTACTCAGTTCCAGCTGAGTGGGGTGGCAGGGGTCGGGGGGAGGGGTAGCTCTTCTGAGAGAATCCGCCCCAGCACCCAGCCACCAAGTATTTATTGAAAGGGCTTGTGTTAATTACAAACATCCACTAGATGGCCATTTGAGATGGGTTACTGAGGACCTGTGACCCCGTGCACACTCAAACTGCAATCTCAAACTGTTCTCAGCATTTCCTTATCACATCACCATACCACTCCTGTCCTGTTTTCAGGGTTAAGTAGTTTCCTCCCCATGCACAAATAGCAAACACAGTGCCTCAGTATTTTTCCATGCCCCAATCTCAAATGGCATGTATATAAGTTTAAATATGTTGCCTTGTGCCCCCTACACAGAAGAGGAGGATTGGCAAAAGCAAAACGTGTTCCTGAGAAAGGGAAAGTGTCATGGGACAACCAAGAAATGTAGATACTTTGAGTGGAATTTGTGTGGGAAACTTGGTCTTGGTAAGAAGGGAGAATATTGGTTTTGAGAACCAGAGAACAAAGATAGAGACTGACTTGATGGTGAGTCCAGAGTATTGGGCCAGGACTGTTGAAATTCCTCCTGCCTGAAAATCAATGACAGAGCCAAGGATCAGCGTGGGTTTCAGCTTGGGGTGAGCATTAAGTGACAGTTGTGAGGGCAGGAAGGATATGTGACTGACAGATGGGCCTCCAAAATTCACTTCTGATTGGATATGGGGAGATAAAGGACAGGAAGAGTTCAAACACAATCCTGAGTTTCATGGTCTGGGTGATTTGGAGCTATTTGGTCCTACTTATAGAAAATTGAAATGAAGAAGTTATTTTGGTGATTAGGAGACTGATCATCATAAAACTTTTTCAAGAAATATATGTTCCCTTCCGTCAACCAAATTGAAGCTAATGCATAGTGAGTAATACCTTTTTTCCTGATATTTTCTATTGTCTTAAACCAATGATTTTAATCTATTGTTCCACTGCTGGGTTATTGTAGGGACCATCCCGAGAAAGCAAGAACAGTGTCTGATAGTATTTTTCCTGTTTTCTTAACAATTCAGCCTATTGACCAAATGGCTGCAAATATTATTTGCAGAGATTTCATGGGAAAGTTATTGTACTGTGTAAAACCTTTCAATCTCAAAACATCAAAGATGGTATTCTGTGCCTCAAATTCTGTTTCAAGTTGAACGCTAAGAAATTAAGGAAAATTGGTCTGATGGTTCAATGGTAAGGTGAATTTCAGAGATTGTGCCCTTGCAACTACTTTTTATTCAGGGCTATTTCACACCACATGCATCTGCATCCTGATTACAGCTGTAGTTTAAAACTGTAATGTTGAAAGCATTGACTAAGAAGCTAAAAAGAGATCAGATTATGTTTAATATGTGCTATTATGCTATATTTTAGAAGTATTTTATTTAAAACATTATATTGCTGAATTATGCAGAATAACACATTGGTTCTCTAGCAGTGTTTATACCTACTTTGTGCCTAATGTATTATCAATGTCATGTACAGAGTGCATTATAACTTAGATGAATTTTAGCTTGTAGAAGAAATATAAAGAAATAGATTTGAAATGTGTTTTGTTTACTAACCAGTATTTTACATTGGTCATTAAGGAAACATTAAATGTGATTTTTTTTAAGAACACGATGACTCTAATGCTAATATTATTCTTTCATTTTAGTTAACCTGCCAGAGAAAATACTTAGCTGAGTAAACTATGTTTACAACAAAGATCTCTAACACTGTAGTCAAAAGAGGGATTGTTTTGAAAGTTGTTGACTCCAGTAATCCCTGTGTTCTTAAAAAAAAAAAATCAGACAGGTTCAAGAGTTTGTTACACTGGTTCTTGATTAGATGTGAGACTCCTGCACCCCATGGCTGCCTGAAGTTTAGGGCTGCTTTCTTTTCAGAGCGGGTGCAATTTTTCTTCTCAGAGCAATGGATCCTAGAAGCATTGAGCCCTCATTTTTCTTGTTTAAATTATTACAGTTTAAAAACAAAAACCAGTCTGAACTATCCATCATATCTCAGTTATTGCAACTTTCTTCTACTTCACAGTGAAATTACATATTTTATTGTGTTCCTATTGAATTTAATTATATGAATTATTTTTAAAATGAGAATATCTTGTGTTTAACATTTAATTTTATGGAACACAATTTTTTTTTTTTTTTTTTTTTTTTTTTTAGACGGAGTTTCGCTCTTGTTACCCAGGCTGGAGTGCAATGGCGCGATCTTGGCTCACCGCAACCTCCGCCTCCTGGGTTCAGGCAATTCTCCTGCCTCAGCCTCCTGAGTAGCTGGGATTACAGGCACGTGCCTCCATGCCCAGCTAATTTTTTGTATTTTTAGTAGAGACGGGGTTTCACCATGTTGACCAGGATGGTCTTGATCTCTCGACCTCGTGATCCACCCACCTCGGCCTCCCAAAGTGCTGGGATTACAGGCTTGAGCCACCGCGCCCGGCCTGGAACACAATTTTTAATGATTAAACCTAGGAATATGATAGTTTTGAGAAGGGGCCAATTAGTAAAATATTAAATACCAAAAAAGTCATTGTTAAATTACTGTTTATTTTTATCTCTTGCAGAAAATTACGTTTAGTTGATATTGAAGAATTTCATAATCGCCATGATGCATTAGAGTTGTCAAGTTTTCAGAACATTATTATGAGACACATGGAATCTGCCAAAGACACTCTACTTAAAATGTAAAGGTTTAAAATTTCATGTGGGAAAACATAAGTTTAAAAATGTCACTGGTAGACTACTGCATTTTAACTGCTTTTAGAAAATCCCATTTTAACATGTTTTAAATCATTTTTATATGAAATAAATATCTTTAATTATATTAGTCTAATATTTGTCCAGATGTTCTATACAGCATAGATTGTGTAGAAACTAAAATGTTCATGACAAATGGTTACTTTTTTCTAAATGTCTGGTTTGTACCTGTCCTTTGAGAGGGGTACTGAATACCATGAGGGAATGGTTACCTACTCATTATTCACCAGATATTCATTTGTCACCTACTGTTAATACATGCTAGACTCTGTACCTCCTTTCACTTTGTTTTTGGATGGGGAAAGCAGAAGAGTTTAAAGAATGATTAGGTGGGGTAAGTTTATCATTTAAATGACTTTACAGTCTCGATAGAAGGTAGACCTATCAAATGATAATTGAATATCTCCTTGGATTGGCTCTTCAGAATGGAATAGCCACATGTGATAATTCATAATGATAACATAAAAATAGAAAAGAGATGATAAAATGAAAACACATAATTAACTACAGAGAAGAAAGTGACCTCTTAAAGATATGCAGTACGCTTTGAAGCAACTTAGGAAAATTGTTTCTATCATGGGTCATTAAGTTATTATAAACCGGACATTAAAATTAGGTCAAATTTAAGAAAGCAGAGTACATAAAACTGCTGGCATAGTTTCATGGCTTCTAAAAGTTACTTAGATATCTTCATAATTTGAGATTAAATATTTTCTTTATCTTGCTTGCTTCTCCAGTGTGTTAGAATCAAATTATTTGTCTGATATTACTTGAAAAAACTTTAGCCTTTTATATTAGTATTAAATTAATATAAAAATAGAAAAGAGGTGATAAAATGAAAACACGTAATTAGCTACAGAGAAGAAAGTGACCTCTTAAGGACAGGATGCAAATAGATTATCTTGATCTATAACTTCTGGATTATACCCAGAAATATATTAGCACTGTAAATTTTAGTTAAATGGGTGTCAAATTACAGAGTAGAGTACAAAACTTTATTGAATTATTTTTCTCAGAAATGTAAATTGATTAGCTGAATCTCTTGATGCTTCCTGATTGTCAGAACTTTCTGACTGTACTTTAAGTAGTGAGGCAAAAGGCAGAGCATCAGCTCATAGAGGAGAAACAATTCGCAAATGATTAATGATGACTTCTACCCCAAACCCAAGTGCCTTTTCGTTGTCCTCATCTTACGCTTTTATGCACAGTGCGTGGTGTATCACCCAGACTTCTGGAAACCCGCTTTTCTGTGCTGCTGTGTGTTTCTCTAGTTCTTCTATTTATCTTTTTCTGGCTTTACTTATTCCCTGCAAGTAGGATTCCCCAGGTCTTTGTTGTTCTCTCTCTTCTTTACATTCTCTTGATATTTTCATGATTTCATCTGTCTCAAGATTCTGTATTCTGAGCTTTAGGCCTGTCTTACCAATTTTTTAAATTGATACATAATAGTTGTACATATTTATAGGGTATATATACTTATGAATATTTTGATGCATTCGTACAATGAATAATGGTTCAATTAGGGTAATTAGCATATCCATCACCTCAAACATTTATTATTTATGTTGGGAGCATTCTAAATTTTCTCTTGTAGTTATTTTGGAATATACTATAAATTCTTGTTAACTGTAGTCACTCTGCATTGCTATCAAACACCAGAACTTGTTCTATCAGCTGCATTTTTGTATCTATTAACCAACCTCTCTTCATCCTCCATAACATCCCTACCTTTCCTATTCTCTCTTAACCACCATTCTACTTACAACCTCCATGATACCTTTTTTTTTTTTTAGCTTCAACATATGAGTAAGAGCATGTGATATTTGTCTTTATGTGTCTGGCTTATTTCAGTTAACATGATGTCCTCCAGGCTCATCCATGTTGCTGCAAATGGCAGGATTATATTCATTTTTATGACTGAATAAATTTCATTGTGTGTATATATATACACACTACATTTTATGTACTATATTTTATATACATTTTATATTTTATTTACATTTTATATAACACACACACACACACACACACACACACACACACAGTATTTTCTTTATTCACCCACTGATGGGCCAGATTGATTCTGCATTTTGGCTATTGTGAACAGTGCTGCAAAGACATAGGAGTGCAGATATCTCTTTGATATATTGATTTCCTTTCTTTGGGATACATACCCAGCAGTGGAATTATTGAGTTATATGGTAGTTGTAATTTTAGTTTCTTGAGGCACCTCCATAGTGTTCTCTATAGTGTTTTACAAATTTGTGTTGTCAACAGTGTGTCCCCCTTTCAGCTGGGCATGGTGGCTCACACCTGCAATCCCAGCACTTTGGGAGGCTGAGGTGGGCAGATCACTTGAGGTCAGGAGTTTGAGACCAGCCTGGCCAACATGATGAAACACCATCTCTGCTAAAAATACAAACATTAGTTGGATGTGGTGGTACATGCCTATAATCCCAGCTACTCAGGAGGCTGAGGTAGGAGAATCGCTTAATCCTGGGAGGCGGAGGTTGCAATGAGCTGACATTGCACCACTGCACTCCAGCCTGGGCGGCTGAGTGAGACTCTGGCCCAAGAAAAAGAAAGGGGGTGTGGAAGGAGGAGAGAGAGAGGAAGGAAGGAAAGAGTTCTTTCTCTGTATCTTTGCTAGCATCAGTTATTTTTTGTACTTTTGATAGTAGCCATTTTAACCAGAGTGAGATGATATCTCAGTGTGCTTTTGATTTGCATTTCCCTGATAAATAGGAATATTAGGCATTCTTCATATACCTGTTGGCTATATGTAAATTTTATTTTGGAAAATGTTTATTCATTTGCCCATTTGTAGTGAGATTATTTGGATTTTTGCTGCTGTTGGAGTTCTCTGTGTTTTCTGGTTATTGATCCTTTGTATGATGAATAGTTTGCAAACATTTTTTCCCATTCTGTAGGTTGTCTCTTTACTTTGTCTAGATAATTTCCTTTGCTATGCAAAGCTTTTTAGCTTAATGTTATCCTGTTTGTTAATTTTTGCCTTTCTTGCCTGTGCTTTTAGGTATTCTGCAACACGTCTTTGCCCAGACCGATATAATACTGAATCTCTAGTTGAATGTCTTGCCAGCAGCTGAATCTCAGCATGTTCATAGCAATGCTTATTCTCTTTCCTCTAAACCTGCTGTTCTTCCTTTTGTGAACCATTCCTAGGCCAAGTTGAAAGCCTTGTGACTTTTTTTGTTCTCTTTTGAAATTTTATGTAGGAAAACATGAAACTTTAGCTCTGCTTCCAGCAATACCCAATGTATTGCTATTCTTTTTTATTGAGAAATAATTCATTTACCATAAAATTCACTCCTTTAATATGTACAATTCAGTAGTTTATAATATACTCACATGGTTGTGCCACCATCACCACTAATTACAGAACATTTTTATTTTCACCAAGCAGTATAGTTTAGATGTTTTTCCCCTCCAAATCTCGTATTGAAACGTAATCCCCAGTGTTGGAGGTGTGGCCTGGTAGAAGGTGTTTGGGTCATGGGAACAGATCACTCAGGAATAGCTTGGTTCTGTTGTCATGATAATAAGTGAGTGCTTGCTCTGAGTTCACACAAAATCTGGCTGTTTAAAAGTGTGTGGCACCTTCCTACTTGCTCTAGCTCTGGCCATATGACATGGCTGTTCCCCTTTCACCTTCCACGATAATTATAAGTTCCTGAGGCACTCACTGGAAGCAGATGCTAGAACCATGCTGGTACAGCCTGTAGAATCATAAACCAATTAAACCTCTTTTGTTTTAAAATTACCCAGTCTCAGATATTTCCTTATAGCACCATAAGAATGGCTTAATACAGGCGTCCCCAAACTATGGCTTGTGGGCCGCATGCAGCCCCCTGAGGCCATTTATCCGGCCCCCCGCCGCACTTCAGGAAGGGGCACCTCTTTCATTGGTGGTCAGTGAGAGGAGCACAGTATGTGGCGGCCCTCCAACAGTCTGAGGGACAGTGAACTGGCCCCCTGTGTAAAAAGTTTGGGGACGCCTGGCTTAATACATCCTAGAAAGAAGCTCCTTACCTCTTTATTCACCCACTGATGGGCCTGGTTGATTCTGTATTTTGGCTATTGTGAATAGTGCTGCAATAAACATGGGTGTGCAGATACCTCTTTGATATATTGATTTCCTTTCTTTCCATTTCCCATTCTTCCACCCAAAGGTGCCTGGTAACTATACTAATATACTTTTTGTTCCTATGAATTTCTCTACTCTGGACATTTTATCTCAGTGAAATGATACAACATGTGGTCATTTATGCCTGGCTTCTTACAGGAAGCATAACATTTTCAAGGTTCATTCATATTATAGCATGTATCAATGTCATTTTTTTCTCATGGCCAAATAATATTTCATTGTATGGATATAAAACATTTATCCAATTGTCAGGTTATGGACGTTTGGCTTGTTTCTACTTTTTGGCTGTTTTTGCTACAGACATTTATTTTGTGTAAATAAATTTTTAAGTTCTCTTGGGTGTGTACCTAGGAGTGAAATTGCTAGGTTGTGTGGTAATTCTAACTTTTTGAGGAATAGCTGCACTGTTTTCCCAAGTGACTATAAGATTTCACATTCCTAACAACAATTTATGAGGGTTCCAATTTTTCCACATACTTTCCAACACTTATTATTTATTTTTCATCTTTCTGCTTGTAGCCAACCTCACGGTTATGAAGTTGTATCTCACTACGGTTTTGATTTGCATTTCCCTAATGACCAACAACGTTGAGTGTCTTTTTATGGGCTTATTGTCCATTATTTACTATTGTTGGAAAATGTCTATTCAAATCCTTGGCTCATTTTGTACGGGGTTGTCTGATATTTTATAGTTGACATGTAAAATAACTGATATTTTGTTGTTGAGGTATAAGAGTTCATTGTATGTTCTGGATATTAGACCCTTATATGATTTGCAAAAATTTTTCCTATTGACAGTGTCCTTTGAAGCACAAATATTTTTAATTTTGATGAAGTCTAATTTATCTGTTTTTTCTTTGGTTGCTTGTGCCTTTGGTATCTGCTAGTAAAGACATACCCGAGACTGGGTAATTTATAAAGGGAAGAGGTTGAATTGACTCACAGTTCCACATGGTTGGGAGGCCACCTTATAATCACCACAGAAGGTGAATGAAGAACAAAGCCCTATCCTACATGGCAGCAGGCAAGGAGCATGTGAAAGGGAACTCCCTGGTATAACACTATCAGGTCTCATAAGACTTACTCACTACCACAAGAAGAGGATGGGGAAAACTGCCCCCATGATTCAATTATCTCTACCTGGTCTCACGTTTGACACATAGGGATTATTACAATTCAAGGTGAGATTTGGGTGGGGACACAGCCAAACCATATCAGTATCATATCCAAAGCCACCTAGGTTTACCTGTCTACCTGTGTGTTCTATAAACTATAGAACTAATCATTCTATAGTTTTAGCTCCTACATTTAGGCCTTTTTGACCATTAAAATGAATTCATTTAAACTTATATATGATCTGAGGTAGGACTGCAAATTCATTATTTTGCATGTAGATATCTGGTAGTCTGAGCACTATTTGTGCAAAAGACTCTTCTCATTGAATTGTATTGGCATCTTTGCTGAAAATCATTTGACCATATATGGGAGGGTTTATTTCTGGGCTCTCTTTTCTGTTTCATTGGCCTATTTGTCTTTATGTCAGTACCAAACCATTTTGAGTACTGTAACTTTGTAGTAAGTTTTGAGGTCAGGAAGTGTGAGTCTTCTAATTTTGTTCTTATTTTTCAAGATTATTTTGGTTGTTCTGAGTCCTTTGTATTTCATATGCATTTTAGTACCAACTTGTCCATTTTGGTAAAAAAAAAAAGCCATTGGGATTTTAATAGGGAATGATTTAATCTTCACATTAATTTTAGGAGTATTGTCATCTTAATATTAAGTCTTGATTCATGAACACAGGATGTCTTTGGATTTATTTAGTTCTTTAATTTCTTTCAACAATGTTTCAAGACACTGTTGAAAGAAATTAAAGAACTAAATAAATATATACTGAAAACGTTCAGTATAAAATTAAAATAGAAATTAAACCAAAAATGTAATACTTATATACTGAAAGTTTTCAATCTTTTCTAAGTATTATCTTTTCTAAGTATTCTTCTTAATGTTGTTGTAAATGGAATGGACTTCTCAATTTCATTTTCAGATTGTTTATTGCTAATGTGTACAAATACAACTGAATTTTACATATTGATCTTGTATTCTACAACCTTACTAAACTTATTTATTAGCTTTAATAGATTTGTATGTGGATTCTTTATGGTTTTCTTTTCTCTATTTGTGGATGATGTAAGTTTACTTCTTCTGTTTATATCTGGTTATGCTTTTTTCCTTTTCTTAGCTAATTTCCCTGGTTAGATCCTCCAGTACAATGTTAACTAGAAGCAGCAAGAGCAAATGTTTTTTTTATCATGCAGTGTTAGATTTTGTAAAATGAATTTTGAATCTATTGAGATAATTGTGTGATTTTTCCCTTTTATTAATATAGTATATTACATTCATTTTCACATATTGAACAAACCTTGCATTCCTGAGGAGGTAGATTCTACCTGATGATGGAGATAGTCCTTTTGTTGTTGTTGTTATTGTTTTGACAGGGTCTTGCTCTATCATAGAGGCTGGAGTACAGTGGTGTGATCTTGGCTTACCCTCTGCTTCCTGGTTCAAGTGATTCTTGTGCTTCAGTCTCCGAGTAGCTGGGACTACAGGCATGTGCCTAGCTATTTTGTTCACTTTTGTAGAGACAAGGTCTCACTATGTTGCCCAGGCTGGTCTCAAACTCTTGGACTCAAGCAATTCTCCTGACTCAGCCTCCCAAAGTGTTGGGATTACAGGCATAAGCCATCACACATGACCATATAATCCTTTTTATGTGCTTCTGGATTTGGTTTGCTAGTATTTTGTTGAGGATTTTTGTGTTTTTATTCACAAGGGGTATTGGTCTGTAGTTGTGTGTGTGTGATGTCATTGTAGTTGGTATTACGGTAATAGTGGCCTTATAAAATGAGTAAGAAAGTATTCTTTTCTCTTTTCCTTTTTTGTTTGTGAATTCTTTACCATCCAAACATTTGGTTTGGTGTTAATTTTTTTAAATGCTTGTTAGAATTACCAGTGAAGCCATCTAGTCCTGGCCTTTTTTTCTGGAAGGTTTTTAAATTATTAATTTGATCTCTCTACTTGCTGCAGGTGTATTACAATTTTCTCTTGGTTTTTGAATCAGATTTGGTAGTTTTTGCCTTCCTAGAATTGTCTGGTTTTTTAAGATTGTCTGTTGACAAACAATTGTATATTATATTCCCTTTGAATTCTTTGTATTTCTGTAAAGTAAGTATTAATGTCTCCCCTTTTGTTCCTGATTTTAACAATTTGAGTCTTTTTTTTCTTGGTCAGTTTAGCTATAAGTTCATGAGTTTTGTTGATCTTTCAAACAACCAGCTTTAGGTTTGTTGATTTTTTTATATTTTTCTACTTAATATTTTTTGTTTGGACTTACATTTTGATTTCCTCCCTTCTTCTTCTTCTCGTTTAGTTTTCTTGTTATAGTTTCTAGTGAAATTATATGTTATTTATGTTATTTAATTAAGGTATTTCTTTTTTCTTTTTGAGACAAGGTATCACTCAGTTGACCAGGCAGGAGTGTTGTGGCATGAACATGGCTAATTGCATCCTCGACCTCCTGGGCCCAAACCATCCTCTCATCTCTGCTTCCTGTATAGCTGGGAACATAGGCACATGTCACCATGCCCAGCTAAGAGTGTGTGTGTGTGTGTGTGTGTGTTTGGTAGAGACAGGCCCTTACCATGTTGTCCAGGCTGGTCTTGAACTCCGGGACTGAAGAGATCCTCCCAACTTAGCCTTCCAAAGGCTAAGGGATTACGTGCATGAGCCATCACGCCCAACCCTCTCTTGTTTTTGACATAGGTGTTTACAGCTGAAAATTTCTCTCTAATCACTGATTTTTCTGCATTCCCTGAGTTATGATATGTGGTGTTTTTGTTTCCATTCATCTTGTTTTCTTATTTCCCTTATGATTTCTTCTTTGAGTCATTGGCTATTTAGAAATGTGTTGTTTAGTTTAGACATGTTTGTGAATTTCTAAGTGTCCTTCTGTTATTGATTAATGATTTTGTGTGATTTTAATCCTTTTACATTTGTTGAGACTTACTTTATGATCATCAACTATTTTTGATCTACTCTCAAAGCCTCCTGCATGTGTATCGCAGGACCACTACTCTTGGCAGGCCCTCTTTGCCTCCCATATAGCCTATTGCAAAATCTGAATAACTGCTATATTCCTTTGTCTCTGGTATCTTCCTTTTTCAAGCCTAGCCTACAAACCACTGCCCGATGAGTCTTAAAATATTCCCCAGTTCGGTGCCTCCCTTTTGTTGACAAAGTAAGTCAGTATTTCTTAATATGCTTTTTAAGATTTTCTGCAATGTAGATCTAACTTGTCTTTTCCATCCTCAGTTCTGAAAAGACTTTTTCAGTTCTACAGACTTAAACTAACTTCATCTGTTGCCTGAACTGGACCTTCCTTCATGTATATCTTCCTGTTTTCTATTTTACTGTCTCTATTTTAGACACTGAAATGATCAGATAACCCTACCTACTCCGTTTATTTTTCCTATTTTTTAAAAAATTGTACTTTAGGTTATCTCTTAAGGAAAACAATACCATGTTTTTAAATTCTGTACTGTCAGAGAGTGGTTTTATAAGTTGAGAACTTCGCTTGTTATCATGATGTACCTATATATGAAATTACACTGTTATCCTTTTATTACAAGGACACATACACATTTGAAACTTTTAGATCAGACACTCTTTCAAGATATCACATTAAGGGGAATGAGAAAATAAATACTTGATTTTGTTGATTTGTAAATTGTTTTCAAGTCACTTTAAACAGATATAATAGCATGAAACAACCAAGCGTATTGAACATGGTATAAGCCCTCCCTTGGTTAATCAGTTATTCACATTTTAAATTTAAACTAACAAATATATTCCCTAGAGAACATTTAGGAGATTGGAGAAGAGTATTTTGTAATATCCAATAAAATTAGTTCTCATATTTCTTCAAAAAGTCATGAGTTATAGTTCCAGGAGTTAGAATTATGTCTTTCTCACAGCAACACATCACTGAGTCATTTTCTATTGGCTAAGATTTAAAATTTCTTTTCCTAGAAGTGAAATATTTTAGCACTTACATTTCAGAGAGTGGGTAATATCATTTAGCAATATACTTCTCTATGAAGACCTTTGGATGTCCAGAAATTACTGTTAATGCTTAGTATAAAAGGAGTAATTCACTGAAAGCATTGACTTTTAAAAGTCTTTTGTTCTTTCAAGGTGGTTTCCAGAAGTGCAGAATATTTATTACCAAGGTAATAAAAAAAAGTATTTGCCAACTGGTGACAGCAGTGCCAAATTGGAATCTTTTTTCAACTGTGCTGCTGTGCTTATGACTTTACAGCTGCAAAACCTCGCTTTAGTCTCCATGCAAGATTTCACGGACTTAATTGCACAACCTCCGGTAAGTGTGGTTCAGTTCACCAATATGTATCTACATATTTATATATTTTCAATTCTTTCAGAGAGGAAAATAATGTCTTTATCAGTGAGAGAACAGAAAATATATCTTTAGACCGATTACACTTATCTTTAAAAAAGTAAAAGTGTCAGCCAGGCATGGTGGCTCATGTCTGTAGTCCCCACTACTCAGGAGGCTGAGGTGGGAGGATCACTTGAGGACAGGAGTTTGAGGCTGCAGTGAGCCAAGACTCTGCCACTGTACTTTAGCCTGGGCAACAGAATGAGACCCTATCTCAAAAAAAAAAATAATAATGTCAACCTGCATGTTTAGGAGATACAATTATCATGACTCTAGGTGAGCATTAGTGAAAATTCACGTAATTGGAAAATTTGGGTCATCAAGGCTGGAGAAAGTTACCATGAGGTAACTTTAGCAGAGAATAACCTTTTCTCTCTCTGCAAGGAGGTCCTGTTACAGTGTGAGAAGGGCCTTGGAATTGGAGTGTTCTCCTCTTGGGCTCTAACTTATATGATTCTAGAACTCCACTGCTGTGCAAACTCGTTTTACTGGGACTTTGACCCTGTAGTTGACCTGCAGGCCCAGTGGATACTGGTTACTATCAGCTGTAGCTCAGAATCACTCTTGCTGTTTTTATTAGAGTTCTTGCTTGTCTTAACTATCTGGGTCATAAGAAGAAGTGTGGGTTCCCATGTATTCTAATTGAGACTGGTGTTACTAGTTAGTCGATTGCAATTCATATGTATGTATATATTTATATAAAATCTTTAAAATTTTTTTGCAGGATTCTGTTAGAGCTTTTGAACACCCAGGTTTCATCATGAGGCTGATTCTTGATAAGGACACCATTAAATTTGAACCTGAGTTTAGTGACTATGTAGATATCTTTGTAAATGTTTATGATGTCATGATTAAAGCTATCAGTTGTGTGCCAAGAGTTGAGACAAAATTATATTCCAAGTGGGTAAGTAACAAGGATATTAAGATTGCTTGAATTTGCATAATGATATTCACTTCAAGTAACTTCTAAAAGGTGTAGACAGGAATCCTCTGCTTCATAGAATATAAATAGCCTTGCAATATTGGCTTATAAGAAAGTTTTGCTAAAAAACTATCATTTCCCAAATGGCTTCTCTTAAAATAAACCTACGTTCCTCGTCCAGTCTTCTTTGGATTTAGCTGAAAACTTTATGAGGAGAAGGGATTAAAGTTGTGATCAGGTTTGAAGCAGCCAATGAGTGTCTGTTGTAGCTCTTATACCATTTCCTGTAAACTGATGCCATGCTGCAGGCCTCTTTATGCTTTTCCAGCTCTATAAAACTGTCCTCAAATTTATTATCTCCTCATATAACTTTTTCCTTAATAGTGAGCTCCTTTGTATTTTCAACTTATAGATCTAATCTACAACATTTCCACATTAGTTACTGCAATCTAGTATTTGAAATGAGAATGTCTGAAAGTTCTTAAACTTGTGATGTTTTCTAGTTTTATAAGTCCAATCAGTAGCTTTCTTCTAAATTTTCTGGGTTTAAAATAGTTTATACATATTTTCTGTATACAGAAGAGTGTAGGAAACTAGTGTGTAAAGGCTTCAGTAGTAATAAAGTCAATGCCTATATAGCCACAGCCTATCTTGAGGGATAGAATATTACTGGTATCTTTAAGCCCTTCCCCTTTGCTCCTTCTTGTTTATCTCCTTATCTTTCCACCTTTCAATGAAAGAATCACTATCCTAAAGTTCGGGGTTTTCTTAATTTTGAAAAATAGACTTACTACTTGTTTATTACTAAGCAATTTATCTTTAGTTTTTCCATGTCTTTATATAAGTGGAAGCATCTTATAAGCAATCAGTGATTTGCTTATTTCACTTAATATTATGTGAAATTATCCATTTTAAGGACACTATACTTTTCATTGAGTTTCCAACTCTAAGCTCAGTCAGGAAGAGAAGGAGTGAGAAGAACTGATCCAAAGTGCACCCTGGACTCAAACTGTAACCATGGATTCAGAGATTTAAAGGTTAGCTTATGTTACATATCAAGATATTTGAAACTTAGTGGCCTTAAAGACCAAAGTGTTATAAGTTGTGAGAGTCCCTCCAGAAACAAGATTTGAAGTGCCTGACTCAATAGAGAGCCTACAGATACATTTGGCAAGTACCCAAGGACCAACTGAGGTTTACTTCTGTCCAGAAGAGATGGAAACACACAATCCAGTTAAAACAACCAACCAAGATCACAGTGGGAATATCCCTAAACCCAATTCAGAAGACTTGGATTCAACCAACTCAGGACAAAGCAATTGGTCAATTTCTATAGCAAACCTTTCTCCCTTGGCCTCTCCAGCCAACTTCTTACAGCAGATAGAGGACCAAATTCCTTCTAACCTGGAAGGACTGATTGTGAACTCAATGTTTTCCCCTGCTGCAAGAGGACTGTCTCCTAAGCCTTGGGGAGAAGGAAGGCATCAGTGATCTCTTTGATGCTGTTGATTTAGAAAAGTTTTCCCTGGTGGAGACTTCAAGTATAGTTGATTATGTTTCATGTGAATTCTCCTTACAAATCAATTTTTTTCAAATCATGGGACCAGAACGTCTGTCATGCAGTGCAGTCTGTTCCTACATTTTCTTCCTCCAAGAAATTACCTTGAAGTAAACTACAGACTTTAGAAGAAACCTGACATTTTAATGAATTTTAAAAAATAAACAACTTGTCTAAAATGCACAATTGCAGGCTCACTTGGGAAGACTCTGCTTTGCTCCATGCTCCAAAATCTTCTTGATAAGTAAGCAAGTGAGAAAATGTGCAATCAGATGTTTCTTGCTCTTTTCCTTCCTCCCTTCCTTCTTCTCGGATTGGCTTGCTGTGCCTGACAGATGGGCTGTAGAATGGGGTCTGGCCACCTGACCCACTGGTAAGCAACGATCTTCCTTAATAGCATTTCAAGCTGTGACTTCTCCACGGAATGTATGCCTTTGGGGTATGCTAATATGGAATGGAACTGCAGCAAATGCAAACTTGAAGTCATGCCAAAGCATGAAATGGACTTCAGCTCTTCTTAGGAATATTTAAATTACTATCACAGTTTGATTTGACCTATGGACTGTGTGTCCCAGTAGGAGAAGACACAGAACTCCTCAAAACCCTTAAAACCTCCATAGCCTTTAGGATGAAGAACCTGTTTTCAGATATACTTGTTGCAGTTACAGAAGACTAGTAGAGTTCTGCCACTCTAAGCTGTTGTGGATTTTTCTATCTCCGTAAACTATGCCCACTCCCCCTATACCCAGTGAGTTTCCAGTTGATTTGTAGCAAATGCCTACTTAGTTCTTTGTAGATTGTTTTAGACTTTTAATTTTTTTAGCTGCCATTGATATATTCCTGTGGCAATCATCACCATTTAAATTTAATTGCTTACTTGGGAGCACATTTTACAAATTCACATTACATAAGCAGAGGGACAGCACCTCTACTGATTAGAGCATCAAAACCTGTGTGATCTAAGATTAGTCAGGCTCTGCAAGAAGCGTACCATATTGCTTCCACTCCCAGCTTGGAGCAACTCAGTCCTGGGGCTGGCTGACATGAGTGACCCATTGGAAAGGAGAACCAGGTCAGATGATGTAACAGTCCCAAGGAGCAGCAGGCATGGATCCCTTAAGCCTTGGGCTTTGCAGGCCCTGTGAGTGGGGAAAGGACTCTCTTATGTGGAACTCAGGGAGACCATATCTCAGGATGGGGTCAGGTAGAGAGGCCTCTTAAAAAAAGACATTCCCATTGTATGAGTGGCATTTTCTTAAGCTGGCAGGAACAAGGAACTCCTGCTGTGTCAGGGGCTGGAATCATTCTGGCTAGACCCTGTTCCCCTTCCTCTAGGAAGAAGTGAGTTGGACCAAGGAAAGTGAGGAAATGGAAAATGGAGCAAAAGAATGCCAGGGCATCTCCCCCTTTACTCTTCAGGAATGCTGTCCCAAGTTGGAGGTTTGTGTCAGCTGCAAATCCTACCAGTTATCTCGAAGAATAGCCTCCCCACTGGCAGGACGCAATGGCCATCTGCCACTGGGAATATGGTGTAGTATCTTCAGTCCATTTTTTGGATGCTAAGGACTGTGGGAATGAGGGAGTGAGATAAAGAATGAACCTCAAAATGAACAGTTAAATTGAAATGCTGTATGCCAGACCCAGTGGCAGGCACACAGTAGGCACTCGACTCATACATGTTTAATTGAAATTGGAAATATCCCTTAGGAAATAAAAACAAAACAACCACAAAAGCCACAGCTAGTTTACTCCAGGTAGATTTCTACAATACGCAAAGTGTTGGTGGGATCAAGACAGATGACACTAGCACTTTAAACTCTGTGTGGGTATGCATGGGTGTATGGGAAAAAAAAACAATGGTGAAGACTGTCTGCCTTTTTCTTCAGCCTCCATCTGTGGTCTTCTCCCCTCACACACACTGGACGTGGTACAAAATATCGATGTGGTTCAAGATGAAGCATTGGGGTGGAAGAGAGAGAGGAAGTTTTGTGTTAAGTGTCTACTGGAAATGCACTTCCCCACCCCCCCCATATGGGAAATCATTTATGCCAAGCTTTTCCCCATTTCCCATGTGTGTCTCATCTGGTTAGCTGCCTCTACCTCTAGTTTGGTGTAATTATCTTTGCTAGCTACACAAAGCTGATTTTTTTTCAAAGTCTGAAGACTGAACTCACCTGGTTTAAGTTATTGTGTGTTTTGTTGAAACTTTTTGTAAAGTAATGCCATAATTACTGTTTTAGAAACTAAAGGAATCCTAGTAAGTCTTAAAAGTTTCTTCATGCGTAATATTTTTCCCATTACTGGGCTTAACTGGTGTGCATTAATTAGATGTCCAAACTGTATTATTCCATTAGTCATTTTCTTTTTGACTTAGTAACTGAGCACACAAAGTGAGTTAGTAAGTACTACAGTTTTTGCTTTACTCTAAGTTCTAAGTATGCAGGTTTCCTGGAACCATTGGTTGCTGCTGTTAAAGCTCACATATTATATGGCTTAAAGTTACAAGTCTGCAAATTATGACTGCATGAGCCTTAGAAAATAAAATGTATAAAGGGCAACACATTAGCGTGGCAGTGTTAGGTGTGTGTTTATATGTACAGGGTTGTGCATAGCAATTGTCTTATTGAAGCTGATACATAGTTTGCTCATATTTTCATTATTTAGCAATTTTGTACAAAAGTAGCAACTGATTTGTAAACTTCTAGAATATTTTCTAGCTGGTTTATAGTTTTTTAAAAGTGCTATTTTGGTTTTGTTGTGGTGGTGGTTGTTCTTATTTTCACTTTTATGTGTAGATCTGTAAATAGAATGGCAGTATTTAAAACTTAAGCTTTCAGGAAAATAAGAATTCACTGTGTGCATGACAACTCGTGTGTGAGGAGGAACTTGAAGGAAGATTGCTTGCAGAGAAAGTTGTGGCAACTGTTGGCGTGTGGGTTTTTTTTTTTTTTTCCTATAGAGTACATGATTTTGTAGACAGGAAATATTTCTCCAAAAATTGGGAGTAGGCAAACTACCAGTCAGTTTACTTTGTGCTGTATGCTAGTTTAAAAAAGAAAATAATGTAATATAAAAAGCAAAAAAAAAAAAAAGCTTTTATAATGAATTTTGTAAATAGAGCTGTTACAGGGTGACCTGTTCCCTAGCTGTGACTATATATGCTATAAAGCTATAGTAACCCAAACCAATGGAATGACATAGACAACCTACATACTTCTACAATAATTGATTTTTTTTTTGAGACAGGTCTTACTCTGTTGCCTAGGTTGTAGTGCAGTGGCATGATCATGGCTCACTGCAGCCTTGACCTCCTGGGGTAAGGTGATTCTGTCACCTCAGTGCCCTTGGAGTAGCTGGGACTACAGATATGCACTACCACTAATTTTTTGTATGTTTTGTAGAGACGGGGTTTTGCCATATTGCCCAGGCTGGTCTTGAACTCCTGGCTCAAGTGATCTGCCTGCCTTGGGGCTCCCAAAGTGCTGGGATTATAGGTGTGAGCCACCATGCCCAACAAGTAACTGATTTTTGACAAAGGTACCAAGAACACACATTGGGAAAAGGGATAGTCTCCTCAATAAATGGTGCTGGAAAATATTGGATATCCACATACAGGAAAATCAGACTAGACCCCTCTCTCTCACCACATATAAAAACCAACTCAGAGTGGATTAAAGACCTACATGTAACACCCAAAACTCTGAAACTACTAGAAGAAAATATAGAGGAAATGCTGTATAACATTGATCTGAACAAGATTTTCTTTTTGGATAAGACCTCAAAAACATAGGCAGCAAAAATAAAAACTGACAAATGGGATTACATCAAACTAAAAAGCTTCTGCACAAAGGAAGCAATGAATAAAGATATAACTCACAGAATGGGATAAATTTGCAAACTGCACATCTGTGGTAGGCCATTCTTATATTGCTATGAAGAAACACCCGAGACTGGGTAATTTATAAGAAAAGAGGTTTAACTGGCTTATGCTGCAAGCTGTACAGGAAGCATAGTGCTCACATCTGCTTCTAGGGAGGCCTCAGGGAGCTTACAATCATGTTGGAAAGTGAAGACAGAACCAGGTGTATCAGATGGCAGGAGCAAGAGCGAGTGGGGTGGGGAGTTACCACACACTTATAAATGACCAAGAGCTCATGAGAACTTGTTTGCTATGGCAAGGGCAGCACCAAGCTGTGAGGAATCCATTCCCATGACCCAGACATCTGCCACCAGGCCCCACCTCCAACACTGGGGATTACAATCCAGCATGAGATTTGGTGGAGACATATTTTCAGACTATGCCAATGTCTGACGAGGTTAATATTTAGAATATAAAAGGAACTCAATAGCAAAACCACGGATAATCCTATTTATTGATGGAAAACCTGAAAAGGCATTTCTCACAAGAAGATATACAAATAGATGTCCAAAAGATATATTTTTAAATGTTCTCTATCTCTAATTGTCAGATAAATGCAAATAGAAACCCCAATGAGGTTTCACCTCACTCTAGTTAGAATAGCTATTATTGGAAAGACAAAGGATGATGTGTTGACAAGGATGTAGAGAAAAGGGAACTCCTACACACTGTTGGTGGGAATGTAAATTAGTGCAGCCAATATAGAAAACAGCAAGGAGGTTCCTCAAAAAATTGCAGGTAGTACTACCATTTGATCCAGCAAGCCCACTATTGGGTATATATGCTAAAGGAAAGGAAATCAGTATGTTGAAGAGGTATCTGCGCTCCCATGTTTCTTACAGCAGTATTCATGATAACTAAGATAGGGAATCAACTTAAGTGTGTATCAGTGGATGAATGGATAAAATGCGACACACACATACACACACTGTGGACTACAGTTCAGCTATAAAAAGAAAGTTCTGTCATTTGCAGTGATATGGACGACCCTGGAGGGCATTATGTTAAGTGAAATAAGCCACACAGAAAAATACTGAATGATATAACTTAGATGTTGAAACTGAAAAAGTTGATCTCACAGAAATAAACAGAATAGTGGTTATGAGAGGCTAGGAAAGGTAGCAGGGAATGGGAGAGATGGGGACAGGTTGATAATGGGGTACAAACTCACAGTTAGTTGGAGGATTAAGTTCTGGTGTTGTATTGCTCATTAGGATGACTATAGTTAACAATAATGCATTATATATCTCAAAATAACTGTTAGGATTTTGAATATTTTTACTACAAAGAAATGTTTGAGGTGGTGGATTTACTAATTACCTTGATTTGATCAATGCACAATGTATACATGTGTCAGGGTATCAAATTGTATTCCATAAATATGTATAATTATGTCAAAACTTAAAAATGTATATTTTGCTGTTTTTTCTAAATCTTGTTTTGTATATATTTTCAAGTGACTGTTCTTTCATCCATACAGAAAAACAAAATACAACTAGGTAGCATTAAAGAAAACAAAAAATTATATGAAACCTAAATTTTAAAACACTGCTGTGATTAGTCTGCATATCTTTCTATAGCTTAGATATTAAACAGAACAACCTTGTGAATAAAAGGAAATATAAGGTTGGCATTTGTACAAAGATAAATGATAGTTACTTTAAAGTATTTTAAATAGTATTATTTTTACCCCCTTGTTTAGGAAAGTAAGTCTAAACCAACAACCTTGAAGCCCGTAATTCTGAGTGAAATTATAGATGCTCACAAAGAAAAGATCAAGGAAGTGATTATGAAAGAGAGTGTGGCACCTACTGAGCACCTCAGACTCTATGACAAGTATGACTTTTTAATTACCAGAAAAGCTGAGCAAGATGTTGATAACTTTCTCTCAGGAAATCATAATTATCAACAAATAATAGATGAAATTCGCAAATACCAAAAACTAATAGAGGAAATACAATACACATCCATTAAGGTAAATGACTCCAGTTTTGCACAACTGTTATCTCTATCTGATATCTTTTCCCCAGTTCTATTAGGATGTATTTTTAGAACACAGCAAAAGGATTAGAACATTACAATCAAGAGGAAAAATCTTCACTGAGCTTCTGATATGTCCCCAGCATTGTGGTAAGCCCTGGGTGTAAGAAGCTGGGCAAAACACACTTCTTGTGTTCATGTAGCTGATACTTTACTACCCCAACTGTAACTTTTAAGTATTTTATGTAATTTATCCCATCCCTACAATTCCAAGAATCTGTTTGATCTTTGCCTTAGTGTTTATAAATCCTATGGAAAGTATGGTAATTTTACCAAAATATGGTTCTGTTTAGTAGCATACTAAAATTACTTAAAATTTGCTTTGTCTCTTTTTTAAATTTTCTAAATTTTCTACCATGAACATGTATTTTTTTGTACAGAGCAACTATAACGTTTGAAACCTACATTTGTTTAGCAGTACAGTAATTCAGTTCACCAAAACTGTTATTGCTATTATTGTCCTGAAATAGAATTAGCTTCCAAGATAATAAACTTTTCAAGGATATTTACCCAGCAGATAGTTGTAGAATACAAATGATTATTCAGAAAACCCACTCTGAATTACATGTTTTTTAAAAAAATCTCAATCTTGTTACATCACACACAAAAATAAAAATGAGAATGGCAAAATTGAGAAAATCTATTTTACTTCGTATGTTGATTAAACTTTTAATCTTTTGCAGACTGTTCGTTTAGGAATGTTTGAAATGCACTGTGAGGAATTAATCAGAGCTTTGGTGAAGCGAGCAGATGTTATTTGTGGGAAACTTATAGCTAAAATGTTCAGAGATCATCAGGAAATAAATACAAGGTATTTATGTGATACTGATTTTTTTAATCTTTGGGAGGGTTGTTGAATCAGCTGTCACTCAACTCAAGTAATGGATTAGAGCAATGTCATATATGATTCAAAAGAAATGATTATGCTAAACTTATTTCTACTTGGCCTTAAGTGTCATTTTGTGATGTGATGTGATTATTATTTTTTTCACTGCAAATGTACCTCTCAGTTGTCTGAGTTAAGGTGGTATTAAAATGTATTTGTATTTGGTTTTTTTATTGCATTTTAGGTTTTGGGGTACATGTGAAGAACATGTAAGATTGTTGCATAGGTACACACATGGCAGTGTGGTTTGCTGCCTTCCTCCCTATCACCTATATCTGACATTTCTCCCCGTGCTATCCCTGTATTCGTTTTGCACAAGTCAAGTGGATATTATCTAAATTCAGATTTTTACATTTGTGTAATCAATATGCAAAGTGGGTTTCAAAGTGGATTTAGATAGTTGTCATGGGTCCTAAGGGACCATCACATTTGAAACTTCATCTTCCTGTAATTACTCCTGAAGGCCATGATAACTTTTTTGTTGTTGTTTGAAAATTCATTTGGTGACTAACCTAGAGATTTTTAGGAAAACTAACCCATGTTAAGAAAACTCACAGAATACTAGTGTATAAAGCAGAATACCTGTTTCTTCAAGACAAGAAGTAGAAAAATATAGTCTTCCAGCAGCTAGTGGTAATGTTGCTCTGGGAACCTCTTGACTGGCATCAGTTACGTGGGTGAAAGACCCTAAATAATCAGGATTTATTTTATGATTATAGTATCAGAGAAAACAATAGATCATTAAAGATATTTCAAGCTGTATAGAAGCCTGACAGAAGTTGTATTAACCTACTGTGTGTTAGGCAGGAGACTAGCCACTTAGGCTCTAAGGCTCTAGACATGAATAAAACTGATGAAGGAAGTTAACAATGTAGGTGGAGAAATAGACACATAAGCCAGTAAGTTAAATACCATGCAGTAAGTACTGTAATGAGCCACAAGGTAAAAAGAGAAGATCAGGATTAATTTCCTCCCAAGATGGAGTTTAAGGGAGAGGGGAGAATCAGGGAAGGCTGCAAAGAGGAAATGAAATGTGGATTTTCTTTTGAAAGATAAGTGGGAGTTTGTCAGGTATACGGTATGGGTGAAAGAATTCCTGGAAGAGAAGATACTATGTAGAGGGCAGTGAGGTGTGAAAATGGAAGGGTGTATTCCAAGAACTAGGAGTGGTTTGCATTGCTTTCACAGACGGTGAGGGAAGAGAGGTGAGAGGAAAGGCTGGGGATGAAGGCACCATGTGAAAGCAGACTAGGACTTGAGTCTAGGAACAGATCATATTTTCAGCTTAAAGCAGCTTTTCTTCTAAAAGAACTGGAAGAATAGTGAAAGTGTCTTCTCGTTACTGCTGTTCACGCTGGGTGAAATATTTATTTTAATTTCATAGCTACTTCCCCTGCTTCTTAATGCTCTCTGAGCTGGTGCCAGTTCTACTTTTTCTCGTTTTCTTCTAATTATGCCTCCTGCCTCTCACCAGTCTCTCTAGGATGGACAGAGGGCTTATCAGGACTATTAAAGGAGCCACTAGATATGAATGCCTTCCACTGCTTGCCCTGCATGGTTTGACACACTACTCAGTTTTTCTCTCTGCCTGGGAGCTCAGCCCCATTGCTTTCAATGCCTCTGGGCCTGGCTTCTTCAGTCATACCTTCTGTATTCCTTATTTTGAACTTCCCCTTCCCTATTGATTTTCCCTCTGAAGCTTAAAAACATGTTGGAAACCCTTTTTCATCTCCCAACTCCAGACTTTAACCCATTATCTCCATGCTGTTCCTTTCTCCTTCATCTTTCAGCCAGTCTTATTGGAGAATTGTTCTATTAGCTTCATTTGAACTTCCTTAGCTCTTACCGCTTTTTTTTTCCTGTATGCAAAAATAAGTTCATCATTTATCTTACCAACAACCCAAATAAGTAGGAAATATTTGCATATTACTGGAAGTTTCTGAGCACACAGGCATATTTTAAACAAATCCTCCAAGTATAATCACTCCTTTCCTTTGTACTACTTTCTTCGTACCATCTCAACTAAATCTCTATCAGAGCCCTTAAAGCTCAGGCTGGAAATGATTGTTCACAGTCCTGTCTCCCTTACTGAATTGTGAGTTGCTTGAGGGCCATTATAATATCTGATTCATTTACATATTACTGTCACTTAATATTACAATTGAAAAGGTAATAGATTATTAAATGTGCACTGAATAAATAAGTAAATGTATGTAAATTTGCTTTTAGTTATTAGATATCATATAGGTAAGTTATTTTTATTTTTCATGCAATGCAATAAACAGTTTACAGTAATATATTTTAGAATTACATTTAATTGTAAATATGTAAGATTGGTTTTCTTTGGTGTTTCAGATTATGCGATGAATTTGAGAGGATAGCTGAAAAAGCTCTTAGCACTCCTCCAAATACAGCAGAACTGATGGAAATGAAGGTATTGTTTATAGCTTCTCCATAATCGTGTATGTGTCAGTTAATTATTGACACAAGAATGCAGAGTAACAAATCACCCCAAAAGTAAAGACAGATTAAAAATAATAATGCCTTTCAGTTAGCTGGGCATGGTGGTGTGCCCCTGTAGTCCCAGCTACTCGGGAAGCTGAGGCAGGAGAATCGCTTGAACCCAGGAGGTGGAAGTTGCAGTGAGCTGAGATGGGGCCACTGCACTCTAGCCTGGCAACAGAGTGAAACTCCATCTCAAAATAATAATAATAACAACTTTCAGAATACTTAGCTCATAAGTTTGCAGTTTGGTAATTTAGGCTAGATGCTTCTGGTTGGTTCTTGTGGTCTCCCTGGGGTCACTCTGTTGGGTCACTCGCTCAGCTGGGTTGACTAGCCTATCTTTCAGCAGGCTGATTTGGTTCCACTTGTCCTTCAAGCTCCAGCAGGCTCATCTGGGTATGTTCTCATGTCATGGTACAGACATACAGGCAAGCTCAGTTGTACAGGTGCTTTTCAAGACTCTGCTTGTGTCACGTGAGCTAGCATCTCATTGACCAAAACAAGTCTGATTGAGAGGACACTACGGGGCATGGATATTGGAGTGATGAATTATTGTAACAATTCAATTATCAATCAGGATATTTTTGAAGACACTCAATAATTATTACCATGCTAACAGGAACAAACCAGGTCTGTCTTGGGCAGCCTGAGCTGTGTAGTCACTCTTCATTTATTTTATCAACAAATATTTAAGCCTTAAGTGACAGTTAATTTTTTAAAAAGCTGTATTTTGTTTATATTAAGCTTTTCTGTGGTAGTTTGTTCAAATGTATTTTGGGCATAGAATTTATGGCTCTGAAGGTATTAGGTAAGTCTCACTTTCATCATTTCTCATGTTCTGTGTTTGAAGTTGGTGTAGTGTGAATGCTTGCATGATCCCCAGTGTTGGAGGTGGGGCCTAATGGGAGGTTTTTGGTGGATTCCTTATGAATGGCTTGGTGCCTTCCTGATGGTAATGAGTGACTTCTTGCTTGTCTAGTTTTCCTGAGATCTGATTATTAATAAAGAGCCTGCCACCCCCTCCTTTCTGTTCTGCTCCCTCTCTTGCCATATGTCACATTACCCCTTGCATTTTGCCATGAGTAAAAGCCTCCTGAGGCCCTGACCAGAAGTAGATGCTGGCACCATGCTTCTTGTACAGCCAGCAGAACTGTCAGACAAAAAAACTTCTTTTTTCTTTATAAATTTACCCAGCCTCAGGTATTCCTTCATGGCAACACAAAATAAATTAATACAGAAGTCTACCTAATGGCACATAAAATAGTGTTAAACAAACTAGCTAACTGCCATTTCATTGTGTATACTTTTCATTCTTACAGTATTAAGTTTTTGTGGTATTTTTTCATTTTCAAGTATTCCAAAAATCCTTCCAAATTTTGTTTTATTTTTATTTTCGTGGGTACATAATAGGTACATTTATTTATGGGGAATATAAGCAATTTTGATGTAGGCTTACAATGCGTAATAATCACATCAGGGTAAATGGTGTATCCGGCACCTCAAGTATTTATCCTTTGTGTTTCAAACAATCCAATTAGATACTTTTGGCTATTTCAAAATGTGCAATTAAATTATTGACTGCAGTTATGTTATGCTATAAAATACTAGATATTTTTTATTCTTTTGAAATATTAATCTATTTTTGTACCCATTAACCATTACCACATCCACCCACTACCCTTAAAGCCTCTGGTAACCATCCTTTTATTCTCTACTTTCATGAGTTCAATTGTTCTAAATTTTAGCTATCATCAGTAAGTGAGAACGTGAAAAATTTGTCTTTCTGTGCCTGGCTTATTTCACATAATGACCTTCAGTTCCATCCATGTTGTTGCTGTTGACTGAATCTCATTCTTTTTTATAACTGCGTCGTATACCACATTTTCCTTTTCTATTCATCTATTGATGGACACTTAACATTGCTTCCAAATATTAGGGATTGTGAATAGTGCTGCAATGAACTCGGGAGTGCAGCTATCTCTTCAATATACTGATTTCCCTTCTTTTGGATATATTCCAGCAGTGGGATTGCTGGATCATACCGTAGCTCTAGTTTTTGTTTTTCAAGAAACCTCCAAGCTGTTCTCCACAGTGGTTGTACTAATTTACATTCCCACCACCAGTGTAAGAGCTTTCCCTTTTCTCTGCACTTTCAGCAGGCTTTGTTATTGCCTGTCTTTTGGATAAAAGCCATTTTAACTGGAGTGAAATGTTATGTCATTGTAGTTTTGATTTGCATTTCTCTGATGATTGGAGATGGTGAGCACCTTTGCATATGCCTGTTAAGCCATTTGTATGCCTTCTTTTGAGAAATATTTATTGAGATAATTTTTCCACTCTTTCATCAGATTGTTCAAGATTTTTCTATAGAGTTTTTTTGAGTTCCTTACATATTCTAGTTATTAATCCCTCGTCAGATGGGTAGTTTGCTAATATTTTCTCCCATGCTCTGGGTTGTCTCTTCATGTTGTTGCCAGGCAGAAGCTTTTTAACTGGATGTGATTTCCTTTGCCGTGTGGAAGCTTTTTAGCTGGATGTGATCGCATTTGTCTGTTTTTCTTGGTTTGCTTGTGCTTGCGGAGTATTACCTAAGAAATCTTTGACAAGTCCAAGTTCCTGGAGAGTTGCTCCAATATTTCCTTGTAGCAATTTCATAGATAAAGGTCTTAGATTTAAGTCTTTAATCCATTTTGATTTGATTTTTGTATACATTGAGAGCTAGAGGTCTAGTTTCATTCTTCTGCATATGAATATCCAGTTTTCCCAGTACCATATGTTGAAGAGACTGTCATTATCCAGATGTATGTTCTTGGCATTTTTCTCAAAAATTAGTTCACTGTAGATTTATGAATTTGTTTCTGTGTTCTCCATTCTGTTCCAATAGTCTGTATGTCTCTTTTTCTGCCAGTACCATGCTGTTTTGGTTACTGTAGCTCTGTAGTATAATTGGAAATAAGGTAATGTGAATCCTCCAGTTTTGTTCTTTTTGCTCAGCTTTGGCTATTCTGGGTCTTTTGTGGTTTCATATAGATTTTAAGATTTTATTTTCTATTTCTATGAGAAATGTCATTGGCATTTTGATAAGGATTGCATTGAATGTGTATATTGCTTTGGGTAGCATGGACATTTTAACAATATTGGATTCTTCTAATTTATGAACATGGAATATCTTTTCTTTTTTGGTGTCATCTTCAGTTTCTTTCATCATTGTGTTATAATTTTGATGGTAGAGATTTTTCACTTCTTTGGTTAATCCTGGGTATTTAATTTTATTTGTGGCTATTGTAAATGGGATTACTTTCTTGATTTATTTTTCAGATTGTCCACCTTTGGCATATATAAATGCTACTGATTTCAGTATGTTAATTTTATATCCTGTAACTTTATCAAATTTATCAGTTCTAACAGATTTTTGGTGGAGTCTTTAGGATTTTTCAAATATAACATTTTCTTCTAACAAGAATAATTTGACTTATTATTTAGATGATTTTATTTCTTGTCTTATCTGATAGCTCTAGCTTGGACTTCTAGTACTATGTTGAATAACAGTGGTGAAAATGGGCATCCTTGTTTTGTTCCAGATTTTACAGGAAAGGCTCTCAGTTTTTCCCCATTCAGTATGATACTAGCTGTGAGTCTGTCCTATTGCTTTTATTGTATTAACATGTGACATGTGGTCCTCCTGTGCAGTTTTGGAGGTTGTTTTGTTTTTGTTTGTTTTTTGTTTTTTTTTAATCAGGAAGCAATATTGAATTTTATTAATTTTTCAGCATCAATCAAAATGGTCATATGAATTTTGTTCTTCATTCTGCTGATACGCTGTATCACATTGATTTCCATATGTTGGGTCATCCTTGCATCCCTGGGATAAATTCCACATGGTCCTGATAAATAACCTTTTAATGTGTTGTTGAATTCAGCTTCCTAGTATTTTGTTTTTGTTTTTAAATATATATATATATATATATTTAATTATTTATATATATATATAATTATTGCACTTTAGCTTCTGGGGTACATGTGAAGAACATGCAGAATTGTTGCATAGGCACATACATAGCGATGTGGTTTGCTGCCTTCATCCACATCACCTATATCTGGCATTTCTCCCCATGTTATCCCTCCCCAACTCCCTACCCACCACTGTCCCTCCCCTAGTCCCCCCCAACAGATCTCAGTGCGTGATGCTTCCCTCCCTGTATCCATGTGTTCTAATTGTTCAACACCCACCTATGAGTGTGAACATGTGGTGTTTGATTAGAAGAGATATGCCTGGTAGAATTTGGCTGTAAACCCATCTGGACCTGAGCTTTTTTTGAGTGATAGGCTATTAATTGCTGCCTCAACTTCAGCCCTTGCTACTGGTCTATTCAGGTTTCAACTTCTTCCTGGTTTAGGCTTGGGAGGATGCAAATGTCCAGGAATTTATCCATTTCTTCCAGGTTTACTGGTTTATGTGCATAGAGTTGTTTGTAATAATCTCTGGCGGTAGTTTATATTTCTGGGGAATTAGTGGTGATATCCCCTTTATCTTTTTTTATTGCATCTATTTGATCATTCTCTCTTTTCTTATTAATTTGGCTAGTTGTCTATTTTGTTAATCTTTTAAAAAATCCAGCTCTTTAATTTATTAATTTTTGAAGGCTTTTTGGTGTCTCTATCTGCTTCAGTTCTGCTCTGATCTTAGTTATTTCTTGTCTTCTAGCTTTTGAGTTTTTTTAAATCTTGCTCTTCTAGCTCTTTCAATTTTGACAATAGGGTGTTGATTTTAGATCTTTCCTTGATTCTCATGTCAGAATTTATTGCTTATAGATTTTCCTCTAGACACTGCTTTAAATGTGTCCCAGAGATTCTGCTACATTGTGTCTTCATTCTCATTGGTTTTGAAGAACATCTTTATTTCTGCCTTCATTTCATTGTTTATCCCATTAACATTCAAGAGCCAGTTATTCGTTTTGCATGGAGTTGTGCAGTTCTGAGTTAGTTTCTTAATCCTGAGTTCTAATTTGATTGCACTGTTGTCTGAAAGACTGTTTTTTATGATTTCCATTCTTTTGCATTTGCTGAGGAGTGATTTACTTCCAATTATGTGGTCAATTTTAGTGTAGGTGTCATGTGGTGCTGAGTAGAGTGTATATTCTGTGGATTTGGTGTGGAGAGTTCTGTAAATGTCTATTCGGTTTGCTTGGTCGAGATCTGAATTCAAGTCCTGGATATCTTTGTTAATTTTCTATCTTACTGATCTGTCTAATATTGACAGTGGAGTGTTAATGTCTCCTACTATTATTGTGTGAGAGGCTGAGTCTCTTTGTAGATCATTAAGAACTTGCTTTATGTGTCTGGGTTTTCCTGTATTGGGTGTGTATATATTTAGGATCGTTAGCTCTTCTTGATGCATTGATCCTTTTACCATTACGTAGTGTCCTTCTTTGTCTCTTTTGATCTTTGTTGGTTTAAAGTCTACTTTATCAGAGACTAGGATTGCAACTCCTGCTTTTTTTGCTCTCCATTTGCTTAGTAAATCTGCCTCCATCCCTTTATTTTGAGCCTATGTGTATCCTTGCATGTGAGATGGATTTCCTGGATACAGCATACCAATGAGTTTTGACTTTTTATCCAATTTGCCAGTCTGTGTCTTTTGATTGGGGCATTTAGCCCATTTACATTTAAGGTTACTATTGTTATGTGTGAATTTGATCCTGCCATTTTGATGCTAGCTGGTCGTTTTGCCCATTAGTTGACGCAGTTTCTTCGTTGTGTTGATGCTGTCTACCATTTGGTATATTTTTTGGAGTGGCTGTTATTGGTTGTTCCTTTCAATGTATAGTGCTTGTTTTAGGAGTTCTTGTAAAGCAGGCCTGGTGGTGACGAAATCGCTGAGCAATTGCTTGTTCATAAAGGGTTTTATTTCTCCTTTGCTTATGAAGCTTAGTTTGGTTGGATATGAAATTCTGGGTTGAAAGTTCTTTTCTTTAAGGATGCTGAATATTGGCTCCCACTCTCTACTGGCTTGTAGGGTTTCTGCTGAGACATCCACTGTGAGTCTGATGGGCTTCCCTTTGTGGGTAACGAGACCTTTCTCTCTGGCTGCCTTTAGCATTTTTTCCTTCCTTCCAACCCTGGTGAATCTGATGATTGTGTGCCTTTGGGTTGCTCTTCTTTAGGAATATCTTTGTGGTGTTCTCTGTATTCCCTGAACTTGAATATTGGCCTACCTTGCTAGGTTGGGAAAGTTTTCCTGGATAATATCCTGAAGAGTGTTTTCCAGCTTCGATTCATTCTCTCAGTCACATTCAGGTACACTTCCAGCCTTGTTTCCCTGCTGGTGAGGAGTTGTGATCCATTGGAGGAAGAGAGGCATTCTGGTTTTGAGTGTTTTCATTCTTTTTGTGCTAGTTTCCTCCCATCTTTGTGGATTTATCTATCTGTCATCTTTGTTGTTGGTGACTTTCGGATGAGGTGTCTGAGTGGACATCCTTTTTGTTGATGATGAAGTTATTTCTTTGTGTATTTTAGTTTTTCTTGTAATAGTTAGGCTCCTCTGCTATAGAACTCCTGGAGGTCCACTCCAGATCCTGCTTGCCTGGGGTTCACCTGCAGCAGCTTCAGAACAGTAAGGGTTGCTGCCACTTTGTTCTTCTGTTATGTTTGTCCCAGAAAGATACCCGCCAGATGTCAGCCTGAGCTCTCCTTTATGAGGTGTCTCTTTGGATATACGGGGGTCAGGGAGCTGCTTGAGGAAACAGTCTGTCCCTTAAAGGAGCTCAAGTGCTGAGCTGTGAGCTTCATTGTTCTGTTTGGAGCTACTGGGCAGGTACATTTAAGTCTGCTGCAGCAGAGCTTCTAACCACCCTTTTTTCCCAGATGCTCTGTCCCGGGAAGGTGGGGCTTTATTTATAAGTTCCTTACATGCTGCTGCCTCTTTTCAGAGATACCCTGCCCAGCAAGAAGGTAGCCTAGTCACAGTCTGCCAGCAGAGGCATTGCTGAGCTGCCATGGGCTCTGCCCAGATGCTCTGTGAACTTCATTGTGGTTTTGTTTATAGAGGTATAGTTAGAACTGCCTCGGTAATGGCGGTCTGCCTCAGCAATGGTGTACTCTCTCTAATGGCGGACTGCCTCAGTAATGGTATACTGTCTCTAATGGCTGACTGTCTCAGTAATGGCGGACTGCCTAGGTAACGATGGACTGCCTCAGTAATGGCGGACTTCCTAGGTAATGGTGGACTGCCTCAGTAATGGCAGATGCTCATCCCCCACACAGAGTTGGACTGCCCTGGGTCCAGCTGTGCTTGCTGTGAAACTCTTAATCCAGGGCGTTTCAGATTGCTGGTCTTTGTTGGGGTGGGACTCACTGAGCCAGATAACCAGGCTCCCTGTTTCAGCCCCTTCTTTTTCAGTTGAATGGGCAACTCTATCTCCCAGGCATTCCAGGCACCAGTTTAAATGGTGCCCAGATTTGTGTGAGTTTTTGTGCGGAGACCTGCTGTACTGGCTCAAACAGCCATGCTGGAGACTCATGGCACTTTTCCGCCCGGGAATCTCCTGGTCTGTGGGCAGTAAAAATTCATTTGGAAATGTGATGATCCCTCACTCTCTGCGTTCTTGCTGGGAACTGCACTCCAAAGCTGTTTCTGTTTGGCCATCTTGGATCCTAGTTTGCTGGTATTTTGTTGAGGACTTTTGGATCAATATTTATCAGAGATGTTGTCTTAAAATTTTCTTTTTTTTATGCATCTTTGTCTAGTTTTGGTGTCAGAGTAATACTGACCTCATAGAATGATTTTGAAAGTATTTTCTCCTTGCATTAGTTTATTCTCATGCTGACATGAAGAAATACCTGAGACTGGGTGATTTACAAAGGAAAGAGGTATAATTGACCAACAGTTCTGCAGGGCTGGGAGGTTTCAGAAAACTTGCATTCATGGCAGCAGGGAAAGCAAACACGTCCTCCTTCATGTGGCAACAGGAAGGCAAAGAATGAGCTAAGTGGTGCGGAAAAGCCCCTTATAAAACCATCAGCTCTCCTGAGAATTCAATTACTATCATCAGAACAGCCCGAGGGTAACCACCCCCATAATTCAATTACCTCCCACTGGGTCTTTCCCATGACACATGGTTGTTATGGGAACTACAATTCAAGATGAGATTTGGGTGGGACCCACAGCCAAACCATATCACTTCTCTGTTTTTTTGTTCTTTGTTTTGTTTGTTTGACTAGTTTAAGTAGGATTGGTTACTACTTCTGTAAAGGTTTGGTGGAATTCAGCAGTGAAGCCATCATGTCCTGGGCTTTTCCTTGTTGGGACACTTTTTATTACGGATTTGATCTTGTTACTTGATCTTGTTACCTGTTGGTCTGTTCAGGTTTTGAATTTCTCTGTGGTTTATTTAGTCTTGGTAGTTTGTACGTGTGTAGGAATTTGTCCATTTCTTCTAGGTTTTCCAATTTATTGGCATATAGTTGCCCATAGTAACCTCTAATGATGCTCTGAATTTCTGTGGTTTTGATTGTCATGTCTTCCTTTTCATCTCTGACTTTGAGTCTTTTCTCTTTTTTTCTTAGTCTGGCCAAATGTATGTCAGTTTTGTTTAGCTTTTTGTAAAACCAACTTTGCAATTCATTTTTTTGGTATTGTTTTCTTCATTTCAATTTCATTTATTTCTGCTCTGATGTTTATGAATTATTTTCTTCCACTAATTTTGAGTTTGGTTTGCTCTTGGTTTTAGAATTATTTAAGATTCATAGGTATGTTGTTTATTTGAAGTTTTTCTACTTTTTAATTTAGCCACTTGTAGCTGTAAAGTTCCCTCTTTGTGTGGCTTTTGCTATATCTCATATGTTTTAATATGTTGTATTTCCATTATCACTTGCTCCAAGAAATTTTTTCAGTTTCCTTCTTAATTTCTTCATTGACCCACTGATCATTCTGGAGCATATTGTTTAATTTCCATGTGTTTATGTGGTTTCCAAAATTATTCTTGTTACTGATTTCCTGTTTTGTTCCATTGTGGTCAGAGGATATGCTTGATATTATTTCAATTTTTTAAATGTTTTAAGATTTATTTGGTATCTAATATATGGTTTATCCTTGAGAATGATCCATGTGCTGCAGAGAAAGTTGTGTATTCTGCAGCCATTGGATGAAATGTTCTGTAAATATCTATTAGGTCCATTTGATCTGTAGTGCAGATTAAATCTGATGATTCTTTGTTGATTTTTTTATATGAACTATTTTTGCATACAATCTTTTTTTGTATGACATGTTCTGTATGAATGTTGAAAATGCAGTATTTAAGTCTCCAGCTATTATTGTATGGAGGTCTATCTCTCTGTTTAGCTCTAATAATATTTGCTTAATATACATGGTACTCCAGTGTTGGGTGCATATATATGTTCAATTGTTATATCCTCTGGCTGAATTGGCCCCATAACATTATACAGTGACCTTCTTTGTCTGTTTTTATAGCTTTTGATTTGAAATCTACTTTTTTTCATATAAGTGTAGTTACTCTGGGTCTTTTTTGGTTTTCATTGGTATGGAATATCTTTATCCATCTCTTACTGTCAGGCTATGTGGATCTTTATAAGTGAAGTGTGTTTCTCGAAGGTGACAGATTATTGGGTCTTGTTTTATAATCTATTCACCAAGGCCATGTCTTTGGGTTAGAGACTTTAGTCGATTTAAACTTGATGTTATTATTGTTGTTATTGATAATTTTGATTGATAAGTAAGGATATACTCCTGCCATTTTATCATTTGTTTTCTGGTTGTTTTGTGTCTTCTCTTCCTTTTTTCCTGTCTTCCTTTTAGTGAAGGTGATTTTCTCTGATGATATGCTTTAGTTTCCTGCTTTTCATTTTTTGAATATTTGTTGGATGTTTTTTGATTTGAGGTTACCATAAAGTTTGCAAATAATATCTTATAATTTATTTTAAATTGTTGACAACACTGATTGCATAAACAAATAAGCAAGCAAAAAGAAAATTTATTTTGACTCTATCCCCTGCTTTTTAACATTTTTTTGTTTCTGTTTATATCTTATTGTACTATTTGTCTTGAAAAGTTGTTATAGTTCTTTTTTATCAGTTAATCTTTCTTTCTAGTTAACATATATCTATATAGTTTACATACCACAAGTACAGTGTTATAGTAGTCTGTGTTTTTCTGTTTCCTTACCATGATCAATGAGTTTTGTACCTTCAGATGATTTATTATTGCCCATTATTGTTATTTTCTTTCAGATTGAAGAATTCCCTTTAGTATTTCCTGTAGGACAGGTCTGATGTTGATGAAATCCCTCAGCTTTTGTTTGTCTGGGAAAGTCCTTTTTTCTCTTCCATGTTTGAAGGATATTTCTACCAGATTTACTATTCTAGGGTACAAGTTTTTGTTTTTGTTTTTCTTTCAGCACTTTAAATATGTCCTGCCACTCTTTCCTGGCTGGTGAGGTTCCCATTGAAAAGTCTGTAGTCAGACATGTTGGAGCTCCATTGTGGGCTATTTGTTTATTTTCTCTTGCTGCTTTTAGGATCCTTTCTTTATTTTTGACCTTTGGGAGTTTCATTATTAAATGTCTTGAGGTAGTCTCTCCCTCTCTCTTTTTTTTTTTTTTTTTTTTTTTTTTTTTGAGATTGAGTCTTGCTCTGTTGCCCAGGCTGGAGTGCAACAGTGCAATCGCAGTTCACTGCAACCTCTGCCTCCTGGGTTCAAGCAATTCTCTTGCCTCAGCCTCCCAAGTTGCTGGGATTACAAGTACCTGCCAGCATGCCTGGCTAAATTTTTTTGTATTTTTGTAAAGATGGCCTTTCACCATGTTGGTCAGGCTGATCTCAAACTCGTGACCTCAGGTGATCCACCTGCCTCTGCCTCCCAAAATGCTGGGATTACAGGTGTAAGCCACCACTCCAAGCTTGAGGTAGTCTTTATTGGTTTCAGTCTGCTTGGTATTCTATAACCTTCTTATACTGAAATATTGATATTTTTCTCTAAGTTTGGAACATTTATGTTATCTGCCTTTTGAATAAACTTTCTACCTGTATCTCTCTCTCTACCTTCTCTTTAAGGCCAATAACTCTTAGATTTTCCCTTTTGAGGCTATTTTCCAGATCCTATTGGTGTACTTCTCTTTTTTATTCTTTTGTCTCCTCTGACTGTGTAGTTTTAGATAGCCTGTCTTCAAGCTATTTCTTTTCTTCTGCTTGATCAACTCTACTATTAAGAGTCTGATGCATTCTTTAATATGTCAGTTGCATTTTCAACTCCAGAATTCATTCTTCATTCTTTTTAATTATTTCAAATTATTTGTTAAATTTATTTGATGAGATTCTGAGTTCCTTCTCGATCTTATTTTGGATTTCAAAGAGTTTCCTGAAAACAGCTATTTTGAATTCTCTGAAATGTCATATATCTCTATCTCTTTGGGTTTGTCTCTTTGGTACCTTATTTAGGTTGTTTTGTGTGGTTATATTTTCATGGATGGCCTTGATGCTTGTGGATATTCACTGGTGTCTGGGCATTGAAGAGTTAGATATTGTACTCTTAGCATCCTGAGCTTGTTTGTACCCTCCTTCTTGAGAAGACTTTCCACGTATTTGAAGGGACTTGAATGTTGTGATCGAAGTTTTTGGTCACTTTTTTCATATAAGTATTAGGGGCAACACCAAGCTTGGTAAAACTATGGATCTCACAATTCTTTTAGACTTTATCCAAGACCACCAAGGCAGCCTTGTAGAGGTACTGCCTTGGTGGTCTTCGATAAAGTCTAAAGGAATTGTCTTGATTACCAGAGACTCTTATTCTCATCCCTTAATTTCTCCAAAATAATTGCAGTCTTTCTCTCTATGCTGAGCTGCCTGGAACTGCAGAAGGGGTGACACAAGCACCCTTGTGACCATCATCACTGGGACTGGGTGTGGTCTGAACTGAAACCAGCACAACTCTGGGTCTCATTTAAGGCCCATGGTAACCTCTGCCTTGCTACTGCATTTGTTCTTTCAAGGCCCTAGGGCTCTACAATTAGGAGATGGTGAAGCCATCCAGGCATGTATTATTTCCTTCACATCAGTGAGTTCCCCCTTTCCCGAGTGTTCCTGAGGTGTGCTGCCTGGGAGTCAGGGCCTGGAGTTGGAAACCTTACAGTTCTATCTGGTATTCTACTCTATTGCAGCTGAACTGCATCCAGATCACAAGACAAAGTCCTTCCCACTCTTCCCTTCCCTTTCGATAAGTAGAGGAGACTCTCCCTGTGTCCACCACCACCACAGGTCCATGAGGAGTATTGCCAGGCCACAGCCAATGTCACTTAAGGCCAAGGGATCTTAAGTCAGGTTGTGTTACCAAACCTAGGACCCACTTTCACAGAAGTGGGCTCCCCTGTGGCCCAAGATAGGTCCAGATATTCCTTCCAAGAGCTAAGGCCTAGAATTGGGGACCCCAGGATCCCACTTCCTACTCTACCACACAGTGGCCTAGTTGCCGGGCTGACATAGCTAAGCTCCAAGTCTTCTTTACTCTTCCCTCTGCTTTTCTGAAGCAGAAGGAGTCTCTCCTGCTAGCCACTATATGTATGAATGTGCCAGATCATACCTGAAGCCAGGACACCTCAGGGTCTCACCCAAGGCCCAGGGTCTTTCCCAACTGGCTACTGCTCCTGATTATTCAGTACCCAAGGGCTCTTTAGTCATCAAGTGATGAATTTTGCCAGGAGTGCATTCCTCCCTTCAAGCCAGCAGGTTCCCTTCTGGCCCAGGGTGTGTCTAGAAATGTCTTCTAGGAGCTAGGGCCTGGGATGGGGGCCTCACGACTCTACCCAGTGCCCTATCCTACTGTGGCTGAGCTGGTATCCAAATTGCAAGACAAAGTCCTCTTTACTCTTTTCTGTCCTCTCCTCAAGTGGAATGAAGTGATCTTGTTTGAAGCAGTTAGCTGTGCTGCTTCAGGTTGGGGGAGGGATGGTACAACCCAGAAGTCAAAAGTCTTTAACTGCTGACTAGGTCACCTGTTCCCCAAGGCCACTGGCTTTGACCCCACACAGCATTAAAACTTCCCTAGGAGTTGCAGTTCTTGTGGCCTAGACTGCATTTCAAGTTGTTTAGGGCCTCAGAGCACTTTAGCCCATGGTGGTAAGGTTTGCCAAAAGTCAGGTTGTAACATCTGGAATGGGTGATTTCCCTCTGGCTAGGGCTGATCTAAATGCTCCCCCTCCTTTGGCATTGGCTGAGGTCTGCCCATTTTGGCAGCACCGAGTTCCAATGCAAAGTCTCACTCTCCCTCCGTAAGAACACAGATTCTCAGTGCCTCACAGCTGATGCTGGGGCTGGGGAAGGATGGCATCCACAAAGACTATCTTTCCTTCCCTCTTCAGTGCCTCTTTCAGTAAGACGAAGTTAATACCAGGTACTGTGATCACTCACTTGATTTTTTATTTTCATGAAAGTGCTTTTTGGTTTAGATAGTTGTTAAATTTGATTTTTTTTTTTTTTTTTAAGATGGAATCTCACTCTGTCACACAGGCTAGAGTGCAGTGGCACAATCTTGGCTCGCTGCAACCTCCGCCTTCCGGATTCAAGCAATTCTCCTGTCTTAGCCTCCCGAGTAGCTGGGATGACAGGTGCCCACCACCATGCCTGGCTAATTTTTGTATTTTTAGTAGAGATGGGGTTTCACCATATTGATCTCGCTGGTCTCGAACTCCTGACCTCAGATGATCTGCCTGCCTCCCCCTCCCAGAGTTCTGGAATTATGGACATGAGCCACAGTGCCTGGCCAAATTTGTTGTTTCTATGGGGAGAATGATCAGTGGAGATTTCTATTAAGCCATCTTTCTCTGCCTCAATACTGATTTTAAAATATTTAAATGCACCCAGCAAAACATGTAAAAATCATTCAAAACTTCTTATACACAGGAAATTATAAAAAAGAGTTAAAGTGATTACATAGGTATTTTTGAAAACTATTCCCTTAAATGAAAATTTGTTAAAATCACTAGAACCACTTTTTACATATCAGTCTCTAAGGGAGTTCTGTCATTTTAAAAGTATTTGTACTTGGATTGAGGTCCTTCATATGTGACTCTCTCTCTCTCTGTGTGTGTGTGTGTGTGTGTGTGTGTGTGTAAGATAAACACACATGCACATATACTTTTTAGAATGTTTTTATATTTTATATTAATTATTCATGGACATCAAGTGATTCTTGGGTTATAGATAATTATAGTTGCAGTTGAAGAGTTAAACTGTAAACTCCTGCTCATTAAGGGAAAATTCCTTTGGAAAAATAAACACTGAGTATGAAGAGTGTCATTTATTTATCCTCCCAGCCATTATTGGAAATATTTAGAAATTTGGAGGTTATTTACTGTGAATTTCCACTATACATAACAACCTTTGGTAGAATTAGCAAATTGGATTCATTGCCTGATATTTCAAATATTATTTGAAATATAATATTTAAAATAATATTTTAAAAAAGATTATTCCCACAAGGGCAAAACAGCTGGTGAATGTGTACAGAAATCAGTCCTTTGTTATCAGCAAGGGGAAATAAAATCAAGTCATTTGACTACATAGAAAGCTGATTAACTAAATTATCAAAAACATATTTTCAGTTAGATGTTTTGTTACTTGTGGAAACCACCATGGTTTGCATCCTGTTGGTTTGGATTTACAACATAAAAACATTTAGTCTAATTAGAATAATATCAATGAACAATTTCTAGGCAATTTCACTTGCTTTTTCTGTTTCATTATACAACTAAAAATTTGAAGAATACAGAATTGTATAAAGAGTAATCATTACTCTTTTTAAAAAAATTCCTTCCTTTAGGGTAATGATTCTTTATAGTGAATTCTTCCCTTTCCAACTTATATGTATGCAAAGACGTAAAATATTAGAGAAAGAAAGCTGGAGAGAGAGAAATACAGAGAAGTAGAAATTATTTGGGATCAAAAAGGGCTTTAACTTTTTTAAAAATTAGAATTAGCAACTTCACTGTCAGAGAGCTGAGGTGATAGGGAAGGTGAGCATAGGTAGTTAACAATAATTGTGTTTTCCCCTATATAGCAAGTTTATTTTGGAAATTATATTATTAAAATAATAAATTAATATAGATATGAAAGAACTTCAAGAGAACAATATGGATATATGTAGATGTGTATGCATACCTGTATATGTGCATATACAATCTCCCATATATGTACCCAGTCGCACATAAAAACAGAATTGTTTTTGCAGAACAGAATCATGACTGTGCTGCAGATTATTTTATTCACTGAACAATACACTTCCAAGTATTTCTGCTACTAGATAACTAGAGTTATTTCTTCCAAAATCAATAGCCAATTACTCCAATATAATTATGAAATAATTGGTCATTTCATTCCTGATTTGAAATGCACCTTTTCAACACTAAATTTTTATATTTACTTGGATCTATTACTGAACTTTCTCTGTTCTACTTCATCCTCTATTCCTGAGCCAGAAAAAAAGTTGTTTAAGATTACTGCGTCTGTATAGTGTGCTTTGGTATTTGGCAGAGCTAGTCTGTCATTTCTGTGTGTGTGTGATTATCTTTGCTACTTTTAGATATTTATTATTTCTAAGAATTATGGATTTATATAAAATTTAGTTCTTAAAAATGCCAGTGAAATTTTATTGAAATTACATCAGTTGTATAGACTAGTTTGGGGGGAAAATACATCTTTACAATATTCTATCTTACCATACGTTTTATTCAGAATTTTTAAGTGTCCTTCAATAAAGTATTGGTTTTCTTCTTACAGATTTAGCACATTTCTTGTTAAATTTGCTTGTAGTTATTTTTAGTTTTTGTAACTGTTAGAATGTGGTGTTTTCCAATGTAGTTTCTAAATCTAGTTACTGCTGATACATAGGTTCCCACTGATTTTGTATGTTTATTTTGCATCTGTCTCTTTGAAATATTTACTGCTCGATCAGTTGAATTTTTGTTGTTTATATGCAAGCAGGATAGTTTTTTTTTTGTCAGACATTGAATGTGTATACATATTTTTCTCTTTTCACTATCTTGTCATAGTGGCTGGGTTCCATAAGGCCCAGTGGGATCTGGCCTCAATTTATTTTATTTTTATGGTTATCTTTTTAGCATTCGAGACAGTTGATTTTTTGAATCCTCTCCTCTGCCCTTCCTCCCCTCCTCTCTCCTTCTCTTCCCTTCTTTCCTTCTTTCTTTCCAGATGGAGTCTTGTTATGTAACCCAGGCTGGAGTGAAGTGATGTGGTCTCAGCTCACTGCAACCTCTGCCTCCTGGTTTCAAGCAATTCTCCTGCCTCAGCCTCCTAAGTAGCTGGATTACAGGCACCTACCACCACGTCCAGCCAATATTTTTGTAATTTTAGTAGACATGGGGTTTCACCATGTTTTGAACTGCTGATCTGCCTGCCTCAGCCTCCCAAAGTGCTAGGATTACAGGTGTGAGCCACTGTGCCTGGCTGATTTTTAATACATATTTTTTTAAACACAAAGGAAGGGTCTACTGTGGTGGCTCACTTCTGTAATTCCAGCATTTTGGGAGGCTGAGGTGGACAGAACACATGAGATTAGGAGTTCAAGACCAGTTTGGCCAACAAGGTGAAACCTTGTCTCTACTAAGAATACCAAAAAAAAAAAAAAAAAAAAAAAAAAAAATGAGCTGACTGTGGTGACATGCACCTGAATCCCAGCTACTCGGGAGGCTGAGACAGGAGAATCACTTGAATGTGGGAAGCAGAGTTTGCAGTGAGCTAAGATTGCGCCACTGCACTCCAGTCTGGGTGACAGAGTGAGACTCCATCTCAAAAAAAAAAAAAAAAAGAAAAAAAAAAATTAACTTTGTAGGTCAAACCAATTCAGGGAAAGAGGAAAAAGTGAAATTCAGAGTAAAGAGAAATTGCATCTGCGTTTAGGTTATCACATTCCCACACTCCCAATACTCATAAAACAAGAATTTCATTCCATGACACAAATTCCTTTGTTACCTTGAATGGTAGACCAGAAGTGTTGGTAGCAGGGGGACTGGAACTAACAAAACAATTTTGGTCCTTGAGTGTTTGGTTCTGGGATAAATGAAACAAAGCTGTCTGTCTGCTGCTCTACCACTCTGCAGCAGCCCTGCTGGCCCCTCAGCCCCTTACCCTTGCTCCTGCTTGCCACTGGGCCCATGTTCCTTCCACATGCAGCCCTCTCCACTTGTTTCATTTCCTCATCTCCTTCTGTTTGCCCCTCTCCAAGGTATGGGAACTACCCTCCACCTCTCACCACTTCACGTCCTTATGATATGCTCTGAGCAATGTGCCTTTGCAGCCGTTGTCTCTGTTGCAAGCTTGAAGTTTTACATTTGTTCTGGTGGTTATTTGGGTAAAAACAGACTCCCCAACTAGACTGCAAACTCGGGGAGGGCAGAGACCATGTCTATCTTTTGTCACACTGCATTGCCAGCACCTGGCATAGTGCCAGCCACATAGTAGGTTCCTATAAAATGTTATTCTGAAAGAATAAGTGATCACTCAGATAGTATCTGCTTCATATCTTCTGTGAACCCACAGTACTCCTCCTTGATTTTCCAGTTTTTGATGTGTTGTTAAGTATTTTCTTTTTTGTTTTTTGTTTTTCTTTTTCTGTTGTTGTCATTTTAGTGAGATGTTTGGGAGGGATGAGAAAGAAACTGTGCGGTAGTCCCTGATTTTGAATGAAAAATGTTGACTTCTAATAAGTCTGTGCATAGTTATGCAATGTCTTTCCACAGGCTGTTTTGTGAAGTGAGCTGTTCATTAAAATGCCACCTATAATTTTTGTTTTCCCTCAGGCTTACATTCAGAAAGTGGAGGTAACGGATATGATTGAACTGGAGCAGAAATTAGTGGATTCCAAAAACTGCCTCGCTTTCCTCATTGAGTATGTCAACTTTTCTCCAGCAGACATTAGGCTAAATAATAGTGTTTTCCAGTGGTATGGAAGAATGGGAGAAATTTTTGAAGAGCACAGGAAAATCATTAAAGAGAAAATAGAGCAATATCAAGAAGGTCTGAAGGTTAGCATCTGAGATATTTTATTTTCTGGAAATGTTTTATGTTTATCTTTTTACATAGCATTGTGAATTATTTTATTTCACAGAGCATACATTTTTAGCTTTCTCATAATGTTATAATCTCATACTGTAAATGTTAATGGGAGACAGTAATAGATCTTTTATAAGGCTTATTGGATGACTAAGGGGTGAGTTCATTGTATATTGATTAGTGTGCAGTCATTTCTTGACTTTTCAAGGTAACAGGAAAAAAGTGTTGGAATATATTGTCCATAAATGATAGTTAATAAAAATAGTATTTATCTTACATAGTTTATAGTACTATTTTCAGTTTTTAAAAATGGTTTGAATATCAAAGCTCCCTTGGTGAAATGAGCTTTCATACCTCATAATTGATCACTCTTCTAAGTATTGTGCCAGAATCATCACTCAAACATTCAATAACTCCAGCTTTTTGGGGGGGAGGGGAGTCTTTATAAGATGCTTTGTGATTTGCCCATTTCCCTGTCCAGCCTTGTTGCCTGCTTCTCCCCACTCCTTGCTCATGACTTTTCAGTAACCCTGCCAACTTCTAGGTGTTGTTCTCCTAATGCTTCTTGTCTCCTGCACATTCTCCCCATCACTCCAGAACACACCCCAGCCCCACACGTGCCTGTTGGTCTAGCCCACTCTATTCATTTTTCTGAGAAGCCCTCTCCGGCAGACCTCAGTGCTGCTTCTCGTCTCCTGTGCTCTCACTTTGACCACATCTCCATTGGACTAATTATCTGTTCATTATGTTCGTATTTTTAAGTTTGTCTCCTGATTGGACCATCAGCTCCTTGAAAACAGGGCTGTTTCATCGTTACCTTTCCCTATATCCATTGCCTAGCACAGTGACTCACATACAGAAATGCTGTGAGAATTTCATAGCTACTGTCTTAATAACTGCCTTAGTATTTACAGTCTCATTTTTCAGATGGAAGAGTAAGGTTCCCAAAGATTAAGAGACTTCTTCTAGGTCAGTCAGTACAGATGTCCTTTAATAGCAAGCCATGGTCTCTTTCTATTACAGTTATAGCAAATAGCTAACTAATTGGCAAAACATGTTGTTTGAAGAATAATTCATATGCTTTAAAAAGTCTTCATTTTAAACTGTAATTAAGATTTTTGTTTTACATTAAGACTATATCAAAATTTTTTAAAACCACAGAAAACATCAGTAATAAATATTAGGTGTTTAAGTTTCACTATAATAGACTCTTAGAAAATTGCTAAGTGCCCCAGAATTATTTATGCTATGTTTTAAATTATGCTATTCCACAAACTACACATAACTGTTGATGAACTTTTCCTCTCATTTTCCTTCCCCTACTGGACCAGAGCAATAAATTTGCCAAAAAACTAGAGAAAAGAGGACAGAAATCGGCCCAGATAATCTATAAAATAGAAAATCTAATTTTTTTTTTTTTTTTTGAGACGGAGTTTCGCTCTTGTTACCCAGGCTGGAGTGCAATGGCGCGATCTCGGCTCACCGCAACCTCCGCCTCCTGGGTTCAGGCAATTCTCCTGCCTCAGCCTCCTGAGGAGCTGGGATTACGGGCACGTGCCACCATGCCCAGCTAATTTTTTGTATTTTTAGTAGAGACGGGGTTTCACAGTGTTGACCAGGATGGTCTCGATCTCTTGACCTCGTGATCCACCCACCTCGGCCTCCCAAAGTGCTGGGATTACAGGCTTGAGCCACCGCGCCCGGCCAGAAAATCTAATTTTGAATAACCTAAATTTTTTAAAAATATTATATTGAGCTATTTTTTAGAGCCATTTAGTTTGGAATGCCTTACTAGTAGCATTTATATAATAAGGTTTTCTCACTAAAAACACGCACACCTATCTTATATTAAACACTGTAGTTTTTAAGTGTTTAAATCTGGATTTATTTACCTTATGCGTTTCTTGTGAAGAGAGTCCATGGGACAAGAAAAAAACCCTTGGAATATCTTGCTTTCATATTGTTAATTGATATGATATCAGAGCACAATTAAAGAGATTCAGGTTTTTCAGATGTTTATAAAAATACCATAGGTAAAAATAGTAATTTTTCTTTTAGTCCCATCCTTGGTTATGAGATTTTTCAAGTGCTGATAAATTATTTGTTTGCATAAATTCTTCAGCATATTAAAGATCACCATTATCTAACATATTTTTATTCATTTTATTAGCTAGAACTTCTTGCATACCTAATACAGAGTAGATTTTTCTAATCTTCAAATTAGAAGAATCTTAATCCTTTTAATTTAAAATTTTTAAATTCTGCATATTTCAGATCTCATTTTCTAGATCATCTCTTTGTTTTAACAGTGACAAAATAACATAATAATTCTGATAACTCCTACGTTAAAATTTTTTGACACCAAGGGGTTTTAACTTTTAAGAATATTAACAAATTGGTTTTTTTTTTTTAGTTACGGTGTGAACGATTTGTGGAGGAATTGGAGAGTTATGCTAAACAATCGGAAGAATTTTATTCATTTGGAGATCTTCAGGATGTTCAGCGGTACCTAAAAAAGGCTCAGATATTGAATGGAAAGTTGGATTCAGCTGCAGATAAGGTATAATTCAAAAATTCTTAAAAAGATGAATTAGTTCAAATGAAAAATCATTGAATTCATTTTAGTTATTCACCTTTAAGAAATAGATTCAAATAAAACAGTTTAACCACATTTAATTAGAGGATAATGGAATGGCACAAATAGATTTTATAGACATGCTTCAAGGTGAAGCAATATTACTGTTTTCTATTGGTGGTGATACGTTTTTTTCTATGTTAAAGATAGAGTTATATATCAGTCGTCTTTGTAAACTTGCTTTGCATTATTTAATTATTTGCACCATGTGACAACATGGATAAACCTGGAGGACTTATGTTAAGTCAAATATGCCAGGCACAGAAAGACAAATACCACATGATCTCAGTTACAGAGGAATCTAAAAAATTGAACTCATAGAAGCAGAGAGTAGAAGGATGCCTACAAGGGTGGGGCAGGTGGGTAGTGGGGACTGGGTAGAATGTTCATCAAAGGATAAAAAATTTCAGTTAGGAGGGATACATTTAGGGTCTCTATTGTGCAAATTGGTAACTATAGCTAGTAACAACGTATTTTATACTTGAACGTTACTAAGAGAGTAGATTGTGTAGTGTTCTCATTACAAAAAGCTAAGTGTGCAAGGTAACATATGTTAGCCTTATTTAGCCATTCCACAATGTATACATGTTCTCAAAACGTGTTGGGCACCATAAAGATATACATTTTTGTCAATTAAAAAAAGAAATTAATAGAAAAACAAGATTACATTGTGCACCATAAATATATACATTTTTGTCAATTAAAAATGAATTAATTGAGAAATAAGATTACTGTTCAGTTTTTCTATATTATTGAAGTTTAACTTCAGGGCTTAGTAAGGGTCTTTTGGATCACATTTGAAATAGATATTTTTAAAGACTTAATTTTCAGTATCATTCACTCTTGAAATAACTAATATTTTCAATACCTGTCCTTTCAGATTGAGCAGTTTAATGCTGAAGAGGAAGCATTTGGTTGGCTACCATCTGTATATCCTCAACGTAAAAAAATCCAAGATGGCTTGAACCCTTATCTTCGTCTTTATGAAACTGCTGTCGAATTTAGCACCAAATATAGAGCATGGACAGAAGGACCATATCACAAAGTGAATCCAGACCTAGTAGAAGCAGATGTTGGAAATTACTGGAGAGGACTATATAAACTGGAGAAAACCTTTCAAGATTCTCCACATGCATTGGCAATGACAAAAAAAGTAAGATCAAAGGTGGAAGATTTCAAGCAGCACATTCCTCTCATTCAAGTGCTCTGTAATCCTGGTTTGCGCCCCAGGCACTGGGAGGCCATGTCTGCCATTGTTGGTTACCCTTTGCAGCCATCAGATGACTCCACAGTCTTCTCTTTTTTAGACATGAATCTGGAGCCATATCTAGACAGATTTGAAGGTATTAGTGAAGCAGCTAGCAAAGAATATTCTCTGGAAAAGGCGATGGAGAAGATGATGAATGAATGGGATGCAGTGGAATTTGTCATCCATTCTTATAGAGAAACTGGGACATTTATTTTGGCATCAGTTGATGAAATTCAGATGTTGTTGGATGACCATATTGTAAAAACACAAACTATGCGAGGGTCTCCTTTCATTAAGCCTTATGAGAAGCAAATGAGGTAAGGTGATATTTATATGGCAGTGTTTATGCTGTGTTACAAAGATCATTTGTATTTAATGTAAAGTTCTTTTGAGAATTGATTCTGCATTTCACACTTAATGTTTCATACTTAATATTTTATTTCTTTTGATAATTGATTATGCATTTTATACTTAGCATTTCATACTAAATATTTAATATCATTAAATATTTAAAGATATAATCAATGGCTTCATTGCTATTGGAAGACTGCTGACCCTTTGCTATCATCTTAATGGTTTGTTAACTTCTGTATTCATAGCGAAGACAGTGGACAGTCAACATCCAGATATTCATTTTTATTGCCTACAATACAAATAAGATCAAAATATGATCTTATTTCTTAATTCTCAAAAATAATTTTTACCTGTAAACTGAAGATAATTTTATTTAAAAAATATATTAGCTTGTTGTAGAGGATTGCTGAATATTGTAATTTCTACTCATATGCATGAAGGATGGCAAATAAGTGAAAAAGAATGAAACTATAATTTTAATTGGGGGTTTTAAGCATCATACAACACAGCCAGTTAAATTAAGCCTATTCTATCTGTCAGTGTTTCCAGTTTTTGTTATTTATATTAAGCAGGTTATATATTACCTTGAAAAAACAGTCCATCAAAATTGTACTACTGTCTTGAGTGGATTTGCATGGCAAGGGAATGCTAATGGCCTGGTAGTATCTGCCTCTGGTGACTGAGGTGTTATCTATCATACACTTGGGAATGCTCTGATTGGCCTTGGCTCATTCTCTGTGTTTGGTAGTTCTGCCTCCTGCCAGCTTGCTCCAGTGTGCATATTAGGAGAAGAATTTTTTATCTACTCTGAAAGTGGCATATCTAGATTGCATTTTAAGGTACTAAGCATGATATCATTAGCTACTTGGAAATTTTCTTAAGCAAAGATTAGAAAAAGGGGGAAGAATAGCAGAAGAAAGCAGAGCATTTGGGCCTTTTGGTGCAAAGAGGTTAAGCAAATTTCCTGATAAACATTGAAAGAAAAGTATTTTAGGAAGACATCTGAAAATGACTGGTGACTTGGAAAACTCATTAACATTTATTTGTTTTAAAGAGCTAAAATCACAGATCACCATTTCAATGATAAGTAATGTGTTAATATATGTAAGACTATGCCACATCTAAGTTCTATTGCTATTAATAAATCATTCTTCCCTATGACTATGTTATCTCTGATAGCAGAGTAATTACAACTGTGTCTGGGTTCAAATCTTGGCTCTATTGTTTATTATCTGGCTAAACTTTAGCCTGGCACTTGTCTCTATGTGCCTTAGTCTCTCCATTGATAAATAGATGTTACAGTGGATCCTGTCTCATGGGGTGACATAATGATGGTGTAAACAGATAGAGACCATAGAATTTTGCTTGTAAAATTATTAGTTTATGGAGTAATTACATTTATTCTTGAGGAAATTAAATCATTATATTCTCTATATTTAGAAATGAACTAGTAATCTGTAAATTTAAATATTCCATCTTCTCATGAATGCCACACTATTTTGGAGGATATAGATTTTTCTCTAAATGCCAGTTACATCTTATAAACTGAAATACAGTTGACCCTTGAACAATGTAGGGTTTTAGGTGCTAACCCCCTCAACACAGTTGAAAATCTGCATATAAATTTTGACTCCCCAAAACCTTAACTACAAATAGCCTACTGTTAACTAGAAGCCTTACAATAACATAACACATATTTTGAATGTTACATGTATTATATACTGTATTCTTATAATAGAGTGAGCTGAAGAAAATGTTATTAAGAAAAATCATGAGAGAAAAATGTTTACTATTCATTAAGTGGCAGTGGATCATTGTGAAGATCTTTATCCTTCTCATTTTCATGTTGAATATACTGAGGAGGAGAAGGAGGAAGGAGGGGTTGGTCTTGTTGTCTTAGGGGTGGCAGAAGCAGAAGAGGTTGAGGGGGTGGAAGTGGAGACAGGAGAGACAGGCACAGACCATGTAACCTTTATCGAAAAAAAATGCATGTAAAAGTGGACCTACACAGTTGAAACCTATGTTGTTGAAGGGTCAACTGTATTTTAGAAATATAAACGGTATTTTAGAAATAAAAGCTTTATTCTAGAAATAAAGCCTTTATGAGCCCAAATTAAGCGGGGAGAAAAGAACGTTAAAGGAAAGAACGTTAACTACCTTTCCTGAGAAGCTCAGAGTACCCTCACTGGGCATACCTTTACTGTCAAAAAAATCTCGTTTTTCCAGTTTTACCCTCTAGTCATGGAACTGGATAGCAGAAAGGTTTATTGTTATACCATATACAGAAACCAGCCCAACTGTAGATAAGTGTATCTTAACATCTATATCTATATAGGAGTAAATGTTATATTACTATCTTTAAACATATTTTGTAGAACAAATCTAGAGATTCATCTTTAAATGCAACTAGATGAATGGAATTGGAATAACAACATTATATACAAGATTGACATCCTAGGTGTGGTTTTGAATTTTGTCATTTGAAACATTTGCTTGGTTTGCTGTCTGTAAGAGCCACTGTGTTTTGCTCCTCAGAGAATGGGAGGGCAAGCTCCTACTGCTTCAGGAGATTCTGGATGAATGGCTCAAGGTCCAAGCCACGTGGTTATATCTGGAGCCCATTTTCAGCTCTCCAGACATTATGTCTCAAATGCCTGAGGAAGGTAGACGATTTACAGCTGTGGATAAGACATGGAGAGATATTATGAGAATTGTCATACAGGTAGGTGAAAAAAATCTCCAAAAATGTCATTATTTGGTTGAAGTGACATGATTTTGTTTTCAGAAATCCGTATAAGCCATTGTTGTTTCCAATAAGCCATTATCTATTTACCACATACATTGTCTTTTCAGCTATTATTTTAGAATGCCAGGAGCAGAAAATGTCACAAGCAAAAGAAGATACTTTGTCCCGATTACTCCTTGAGGTCCAAACTGAGTTTGCATTATTTAACAACCTTGGGTTCTATTAGTGGTTCTTATCTGATGCTCTGGTAGGAAGACACTGTATGAGGTACTTACAGTCTCCATCTATTCTGTGACTGTCTTGTGGAATGCAACCCACAGAAACTCACTGTGGTGCACACATGTCAGCATGCCAACCACTCAACACATTTTTTTGGGTAGGGAAAGATAAATATATCTATAAAGTTGCAAAGATAAATACATGTAAAATGTCTGATAAATGCAAATAAAATACAATTTAAAAATATGCAAATACTGTGCAGGAGAACTTACAATTTAAGCTAAGGAGGGAATTTAATAAAAACCAGTAACACTAAAATATGTATTATTTTTGTTTCATTCAAAAGACTTTTTCTTTTCTTTCTTTCTTTCTTTCTTTTTTTTTTTTAATGAGACAGAGTCTCACTCTGTTACCCAGGCTGGAGAACAGTGGCACAGTGTCGGCTTACTATAATCTGCCTCCTGGGCTCAAGCAATTCTCCTGCCTCAGCCTCCTGAGTAGCTGAGATTATAGGCATGTGACACCATGCTCAGCTAATTTTTGTATTTTTAGAAGAGACAGGGTTTCACCATCTTGACCAGGCTGGTCTTGAACTCCTGACCTCAAGTGGTCTGCCCACCTCGGCCTCCCAAAGTGCACGGATTACAGGTATGAGCCACCATGCCTGCAGAAGACATTTATTTACTGCCTCTGAAGCATGGTGAAGATTAAAATAGAAAAACATTAGTTATTAAATCATATCATTAAATGATTATAAGCTTCTGCATTGGTATTTTGATAAAATATAATACTGTAAGGTAGAATAAATACTATCTTAAAAATGTCCTACCCTGAAATAGAAATATGCAAATCTTAATTATTACTTAAAAAGCTGTTACTATAATCCCCAATACTGATAATACTATATTGACATCAACTATATGATTTGATAGGAAAATATTCAGAAAGATGGACATTGTTTTATTTATTGACTCCTTACCTCATGTATATAATAATACCTGAAACAAATCTCTGTATAAACTAAGCTTTTGTAAAATTAATCACATTTGATTAATTCCATATTTAAAGAACCTATTAATAAGTCATTTTGTAACACAATCATCTCTATGTCATAAATTCAGTCTTTTATATAGCATTTCCTTATAGCAGAGCAAAATCCTTACAGATATATTTTGATTTGGAAGGCAATGAGGGAGAATTCTTTTTGTTTAAAAAAGCTAAAAGTAGATACTTGTATTTTCTTTTTTTTGAGACAGAGCCTCACTCTGTCCCAGGCTGGAGTGCAGTGGTGCAATCTGGGCTCACAGCAACCTCCACCTCCTGGGTTCAAGTGATTCTCCCGCCTCAGCCTCCTGAGTAGCTGAGACTACAGGTGCACGCCACCATGCCCAGCTAATTTTTGTATTTTTAATAGGGACAGGGTTTCACCATGTTGGCCAGGATGGTCTCAATGTCTTGACCTCGTGATCCACCCACCTCGGCCTTCCAAAGTGCTGGGATTATAGGCATGAACTACTGCACCGGGGAGATACTTCTATTTTTTTTTAGTTAGTATATTTAAAAAATTAAATTCTTTTTTGATATGTGATCAAAATACTCTTCAAGATTCCATATTGCTAACAAACTTTATAGATATCTCAATTCCTTGTAAGAGTAGCTATGTTGAGCCTAGTAAATAAAGGAGGCATATTTTTATCCTATAAAACCCCTGGAAACAAACAAAAACATTACTTACCCTCATTCCTAAATAAGTAGGTATTTTCTGTTGGGGAGGGGAGAGTAACATTTTGCTTAAGACTAGATTGTCTTTCTCATCTGCTTTGTATTTTTTCTTTCTCCATATGTTAGTATTCAGGGAAGCTTTTGCTCATACTCCCCAAAGCACTGAAAATAAACATACACCAATATTCTCTTAGGAAGTCTAATGAGATGATGTGTATAGTAGAGGTCACTGGATTAAGCTTGATACATAAAATTATTGCCTTCATTCTAAAAAGTTCCTAATAAAGATTGTTTTAAAAACCTCACGTGTTAAAAATAGGCTGTAAATATTGTTAATATTACTGGCTTACAGTGTAAACAAAGCTGCCAGGAAATTACTGGGCAGAGCCCACCACAGCTTGGCAAAGCTACTGTAGCCAGACTGCCCCTCTAGATTCCTCCTCTCTGGGCAGGGCAGCTCTGAAAGAAAGGCAGCAGTTCCATTCAGGGGCTTATAGATAAAACTCCTCATCTCCCTGGGCCAGAGCAACTGGAGGAAGTGGTGGCTGTGAGTGCAGCTTCAGCAGACTTAAACGTTCCTGCCTGCCAGCTTTGTAAAGAGCAGTGGATCTCCCAGTACAGTGCTCAAGCTCTGCTAAGGGACAGACTACCTCCTTAAGTGGGTCCCTGACCCCTGTGCCTCCTGATTGGGAGACACCTTCCAGCAGGGTTCAGTGGACACCTCATACGGAAGAGCTCCGGCTGGCATCTTGCTGATGCCGCTCTGGGATGAAGCTTCTAGAGGAAGGAACAGGCAGCAATCTTTGCCATTCTGCAACCTCTGGTGCAGACCTGTGAAGAAACTGCATCAACTAATGGGCAAAATAACCAGTTAGCATCATGATGGCAGGATCAAATTCACACATAACAATATTAACATATATTAATAATATATTATTAACATTAACCCTAAATATAAATGGGCTAAATGCCCCAGTTAAAAGACACAGACTAGCATATTGGATAAAGAGTGAAGACCATCAGTGTGCTGTATTCGCGAGACCCATCTCACATGCAAAGACACACATAGGCTCAAAATAAAGGGAGGAATGTTTACCAAGCAAATGGAAAGAAAAAAAAATGGGGTTGCAATCCTAGTCTCTGATAAAACAGACTTTAAACTAACGAATATTAAAAAAGAGAAAGAAGGACATTAATAATGGTAAAGGGATCAATGCAACAAGAAGGGCTATTTTAAATATATGTGCAGCCAATACAGGAGCACCCAGATTCATAAAGCAAGTTCTTAGAGACCTACAAAGAGACTTAGACTCCCACACAATAACAATGGGAGACTATAACCCTTCACTGTCAATATTAGACAGATCAGTGAGACAGAATGTTAACAGGGATATTCAGGACTTGAACTCGGCTCTGTACCAAACATATCTAATAGTCATCTACAGAACCCTGTACCCCAAATCAACAGAATATACATTCTCAGCACCTCATCGCACTTATTCTAAAATTGACCACATAGTTGGAAGTAAAACGCTCCTCAGCAAGTGCTAAAAAACAGAAATCCTAACAGTCTCTCAGACCACAGTGCAATCAAATTAGTACTCAGGATTAAGAAACTCACTCAAAACCGCACAACTACATGGAAACTGAACAACCTGCTCCTGAATGACCACTTGACAAATCATGAAATTAAGGCAGGAATAAAGTTATTTGAAACCAATGAGAACAAAGACACAAAGTACCAGAATCTCTGGCACATATTTAAAGCAGTGTGTAGAGAGAAATTTATAGCAGTAAATGTCCACAAGAGAAAGCAGGAAAGATCTAAAATTGACATTCTAACATCACAACTAAGATATCTAGAGAAGCTAGAGCAAAGAAATTCAAAAGCTAGCCGAAGACAAGAAATAACTAAGATCAGAACAGAACTGAAGGAGACAGAGACACAGAAAACCCTTCAAAAAAATCAGTGAATCCAGGAGCTGGATTTTTGAAAAGGCTAACAAAATAAACTGCTAGTCAGGCTAATAAAGAAGAAAAGGGGGAAGAATCAAATAGACACCATGAAAAATGATAAAGGGGAAATCACCACTGATCCCACAGAAATAGAAACTACCATCAGAGAATACTGTAAAAGTCTCTATGCAAATAATCTAGAAAATCTAGAAGAAATGTATAAATTCCTGGAAAGATACACCCTTTCAAGACTAAACCAAGAAGAATTCAAATCCTAAATAGAGCAATAACAAATTCTGAAGTTGAGGCAGTAATTAATAGCCTACCAATCAAAAAAATCAGGACCAGAAGGATATACAGCTGAATTCTACCAGACGTACAAAGAGGAGCTGGTACCATTCCTTCTGAAACTATTCCAAACAGTAGAAAACGAGGGAATCCTCCCTAACTCATTTTGTGAGTCCAGCATTACCCTGATAACAAAACCTGGCAGAGACACAACTAAAAAAGAAAACTTCAGGCCAGTATCCCTGATGAACATTGATGCAAAAACCCTCAATTAAATACTGACAAACCGAATCCAGCAGCATATCGAAAAATTTACCTATAACGATCAAGTCGGCTTCATCCCTGGGATGCAACGGATCAATAAATGTAATCCATTACATAAACAGAACCAATGACAAAAACCACAGGATTATTTCAATAGATGCAGAAAAGGCCTTTGATAAAATTCAACACCCTTGATGCTAAAAACACTCAATAAACTAGGTATTGATGGAATGTATCTCAAAATAATAACTATTTATGACAAACCCACAGCCAATATCATACTGAATGGGCAAAAGCTGGAAGCATTCCCTTTCAAGACTGGCACAAGACAAGGATGCCCTCTCTCACCACTCCTATTCAACATAATATTGGAAGTTCTGCCCAGGGCAATCAGGCAAGAGAAAGAAATAAAGGGTATTCAAACAGGAAGAGAGGAAGTCAAATTGTCTCTATTTGCAGATGACATGACTGCATATTTAGAAAACTCCATCATCTCAGCCCAAATCTCCTTAAGCTGATAAGTAACTTCAGCAAATTCTCAGGATACAAAATCAATGTGCAAATATTATAAGCATTCCTAAACACCAATAATAGAGCCAAATCATGAGTGAACTCTCTTCACAACTGCTACAAAGAGAATAAAATACCTAGGAATACAACTTAAAAGGGATGTGAAGGACCTCTTCAAAGAAAACTCAAACTGCTGCTCAAGGAAATAAGAGAGAACACAAACAAATGGAAAAATATTCCATGCTCAGGGATAGGAAGAATCAATATTGTGAAAATAACCATACTGCCCAAAGTAATTTATAGATTCAGTGCTATTCCCATCAAACTACCATTGGCTTTACTTACAGAATTAGAAAAAACTATTTTAAATTTCTTACGGAATCAAAAAAGAGCATGTATAGACAAGACAATCCTAAGCAAAAAGAACAAAGCCGGAGGCATCACACTACTTGACTTCAAACTATGCTACAAAGTTACAGTAACCAAAAGAGCATGGCACTGGTGCCAAAACAGATATATAGACCAGTAGAACAGAACAGAGGCCTCAGAAATAACACCACACATCTGCAACTATCTGATCACTGGCAAACCTGACAAAAGCAAGCAATGGGTTAACAATTTCCTATTTAATAAATGGTATTGGGAAAACTGGCTAGCCATACGCTGAAAGCTGAAATTGGATCCCTTTCTTACACCTTAACAAAAATTAAGTCAAGATGGATTAAAGACTTAAACGTGAGATCTAAAACCATAAAAACCCTAGAATAAAACCTAGACAATACCATTCAGGACATAGACATGGGCAAAGACTTCATTAGTAAAACATCAAAAACAATGGCAGCAGAAGCTAAAATAGACAAATGCAATCTAATTAAAATAAAGAGCTTCTGCACAGCAAAAGAAACTATCACCAGAGTGAACAGGCAACCTATAGAATGGGAGAAAATTCTTCCAATCTATCCACCTGACAAAGGATTAATATCCAGAATTTACAAGGGACTTAAACAAATTTACAAGAAAAAAACAACCCCATCAAAAAGTGGGTGAGGGATATGAACATACACTTCTCAAAAAAAGACATTTATGTGGCCAACAAATATTTGAAAAAAAGCTCATCATCACTGGTCATTAGAAAAATGCAAATCCAAACCACAATGAGATACAATCTCACGTCAGTTACAATGATGATCATTAAAAAGTCAGGAAACAGATGCTGGAGAGGATGTGGAGAAATAGGAACGCTTTTACACTGTTGGTGGGAGTGTAAATTAGTTCAACCATTGTGGAAGACAGTGGGGCAATTTCTCAGGGATCTAGAATCAGAAATACCATTTGACCCAGCAATCCTATTACTGGATTTATACCCAAAGGATTATAAGTCATTCTAATATAAGGACACATGCATATGTATGTTTATTACAGCACTGTTCACAATAGCAAAGACTTGGAACCAACCCAAAATGCCCATCAGTGCTAGACCGTGTAAAGAAAATGTGACACATATATACCATGGAATACTATGCAGCCATTAAAAAGGATGAGTTCGCCTTCTTTGCAGGGACATGGATAAAGATGGAAACTTCTCTGCAAACTAACACAGGAAGAGAAAACCAAACACCACATGTTCTCACTCCTAAGTGGGAGTTGAACAATGAGAACACATGGACACAGGGAGGGGAACATCACACACTGGGGCCTTTCAGGGGTTGGGGGGGCAGTAGGAGAAATACCTAAAGTAGATGACTGGTTGATGGGTGCAGCAAATCACCATGGCACATGTATACCTATATAACAAACCTGTACATTCTGCGTGTGTGTGTGTGTGTGTGTGTGTGTGTGTGTGTGTGTGTGTATTCTGGCTTTATTGAGATGTCTTGGTTTCCTTGAGGTATAAACATGAAATAATCTTATAATTTCTGCTTGTAATTTCTTCTTGTAATTCCTGCTACCGACTATACTTGACCAAAACCCTTTCTTACTGGGAGAGACTCCCTTATTGACCTTTCAATCTAGTTCCGGAAATTTTCAGTCACTTTTACTTATTAAGAGAGTTTTGCCTATGAATACTTGGTTGTACCTATTTCAAAACCTCTGTCTTCTGTTCTTCTCTGAGCTCTTCTTCTCCCCATAATGCAGGTAAACCTGAGGTTCCAGGGGCGGGGAGATATGGAGATTGCTCTCCCACCCTACTTCTCTCCTCCTGTGTGTCTCCTCTGGGACTGGGACAAGGACTGGGTGAAGAGAAGGAGGAAGGGAGGGATGGGAAGAGAGACAGGAAGAGGGAGAGGGAGAAAGAGACAGCGAGAGTAAAAGAACATTTTTGGATGTACCTGATCCTGCAAAATGAGTTGTCCTTTTTTCTGGGTGGTCATAGGTGGACAACCTTCCATCAGTGATGTGAAGGCACTGTGCCTTTTCTGTTGGTCTTCACAACCGGTCTAACCTTTTGGAGAGTTGTGGATATGTAATGTGCGCAGATTAACCCAGGGTAGACAGGTGAATATCCCAACACAGGTCTGGCTGCTGAGGGACTTCATCTTGAGTATCTCCCCTACGTTTGGTCATTGTCTGGGACATTTGGCTACATCTTCAAACTGACCTTCTGATGGTGGATTTTGCCACATGTTTTTGATGTGTGAGTCTTTTTGCCCCATACTATAGCAGTATTTCACAAATCTTAATATGCCTGATAACTTTTAAGATTAGGTTACGGAAATAAATTTTCATCTGCCTGCCATAGCCCAAAAGCAGGGTTTGCAGAAACGTACAATTCATCTTCTGTATCCACTTTGTAACCGTGAACACACAGTTCTTGCCTCTTCTTCACTGGCTGTTCTATCACACCATCTTCTCCCAGAGTTTTTTTCTGCTCTAGTAGCATTGGAGCAGGTCAGCATACCTGGTGACTGACTAGACCTCCAGCTAGGGAAGATGTCAGCCTCCTCTCCTTTCAGGCACTTAGAAAATTAGGGACTCTCTTGGACTCTCCTTCCTAAGATTCAGGGAATGGGAACGAGTTAATTGCCCACCCAATGGAGATGAAGGAAGTGGATAATCTCTCTGCATGGTACATTTTACCCCCAAACTTGGTTTTTGAGCCACCCAAGTTTTTGTATTTCGTACAAAGCAGATGAAAACACTGTTAAATTTCCCCCCATTTTCCTTTTCTAGTCTAACCCCATCTCAGTAAACACTATTTATTTTCTGTTGCTCAGGCCAAAAATTTAGCATCCATTCTTTACTTTTCCAGTTTTCTTTACTGCAGTAAACATGATCATTTGGCAGTAACCATGTCACCTCTATCTAGTGAGCTGAAAAGTAGAGAACATCATCTCCTAGACTCTCTACGCCTAACTTTCTGGAAGTGAATTCTGTCATGTTAATTAGATACACTCATTTGGGATTTGGAAGACAAAAGTGAAAGTGACCATCTTTCTGCCATTTTAGCTATTTCTGGTGTTAAGCAAGATCATGAACACATGACTTTTTTTCTAAGAAAACTTTATTATCTGGTTATCAGTTATATAGATATTATGAGGCAGTGATAATGGTGGCCGGCTGGTCCCACCCACTGATCTCTAGCACCAGAGCCACCGTGATGGGTTCTTGAACTCAGTATTTGCAGTGGTGGTATCCTCTAGTCCTGATTGCAGCAGAAGTAGTAAATCCTGGAAAGTCAGTTCTTGTGTTTTAGGAGTCTGTCCTGGTAGTATGTTCCCCTAGGCTTTCCAGTGATTTTGTAATCACTTTATTCCCTGCATTAAATTCTTTTTGTTTAATACATAGAGGGGTTCTGCGCTGAACTTGAATAAAATATACCATAACCTCAAGTATGAGATCTAGGATTGTTTATGACTCACTTGGTTTTTAGAACAGTGAAAATCTAGTTATTGCTTGAAAATAGGACACTTATAGTGCCTGGCATGCATTGTAAAAATCACTCACTCGATTATGTTCTTAGACTTCCGGAATGAACAATCTATTTTACAGGCAAGTGTTTGGTGGACCATGAGGCTGCTGGAATAGGTCAATATGATGAGAATTTGAAGTACAAGGGATGTGAGATGGGCTGAATTCTTTAAAAAGCACTGGAGAAATTAAATAAATGGTACAATTTGCAGTTTTAAATTTTCTGCTCAAGATGTGGTCAGACAACTAAGAAATATCTGTGATTGCCTAAGCCTTTTATTTCTCATAGCTACAAATTTGATATAGCCAAAAATGAGTTACAGAATCTGATTCAGTAAGTCACCAAATTTCAATGTAATTTAATTCATGGTTTTTCTAGATCTGTTATGTGTAAGGTAATTTACTTACCAGAAGGAGTGAGATGTTGAGAACTGAAAATGGGGACACTTGGATTTAATTCACTCTGGGTAGCCTGACCCTCAAACTCTGTCTAGCTTCTCTTGCCAGAAGCCTTGGCAGAGGTGCAGATAAATATAAGTGGCAATATAGTGTAATGGTGCTTGTCTAGGGAGGAAAGAAGTTGGGTATGGTCAAATGTGTTGATGTGGGTGTACTTACCAGAGCTGCTGTTTCAACACACTAGTCAAGGAGCTATGAGTGCTTCTGTTTACTTACGTTTTTTTTGTTGTTGTTGTCTGTTTTCTTTCTTTCTTTCTTTCCTTCTTTTTTTTTTTTTTTCTTTGAGACGGAGTTTCGCTCTTGTTACCCAGGCTGGAGTGCAATGACGCGATCTCGGCTCACCGCAACCTCCGCCTCCTGGGCTCGGGCAGTTCTCCTGCCTCAGCCTCCTAAATAGCTGGGATTACAGGCACGCGCCACCATGCCCAGCTAGTTTTTTGTATTTTTAGTAGAGAGGGGGTTTCACCATGTTGACCAGGATGGTCTTGATCTCTCGACCTCATGATCCACCCGCCTCGGCCTCCCAAAGTGCTGGGATTACAGGCTTGAGCCACCGCGCCTGGCCTGTCTGTTTTCTGAGACAATTTTGTTCTTGTTGCCCAGGCTGGAGTACAGTGGCACAATCTCGGTTCACTTCAGCCTCTGCCCCCTGGGTTCAAGCAGTTCTCTTGCCTCAGCCTCCTGAGTAGCTGGGATTACAGGCATGTGCCACCACACCTGGCTAGTTGTGCATTCTTAATGGAGACAGGGTTTCTCCATGTTGGTCAGGTTGATCTTGAACTCCCGACCTCAAGTGATCTACCCACCTCGGTCTCCCAAAGTGATGGGATTACAGGCTTGAGCCCCTGTGCCTGACCTATTTACTTGTTTTATTGACCAAACCTGGCTTCTGTGATGACCTATCTCAATGAGATTGAAATGGTAGAAAATCCTTGATAGGATTTAAAGAAATTAGAGTTGCCTGCAGATGTTTGTGCCAAATATGTCTGCACCATCCAGAAGTGGAAATTATAACCCCACTTATGGGTGGACTTAAAGAACAGAAGGAAGGGAGTTCTTCTTGTGGCATAACTTCAATAAATATATAGGTTTTTTTGTTTGTTTTTAACTTTCCTTGGAAAGAGTGCTTGGTCAGAAGTACAAATTTATATTGATGGTCAGTAGCAAACAGTTTTGCTGCATAATCAAGGACTTAGAAACAAGTTTGAAGAATTGGGAACAAGGAAAACTGAAGAAGGGGTATGTAAGGATTAGAGAATATACCTAAATTCGAGCATATTTGTATTCCATGTGAAGGCTTAGTAACAGGTGCAACTGCAAGAGGAGGAACTTAATTATATGGTTGACCAGTTGACCTATTCTGTGTATGTCAACCAGCAGAGGCCACTATATGCACAGTGAACTATGAAATAGAATGATCATGTAATATATTGTCCAAATTGGATAACATTTGAGAGTTAAAGCAATTAATAATCTGAGAAAGCAAGCATGAGCCAGAACTATCTTCATCAAACTGGGATACATGGCTACTGTAGCTTTAAATGAAGGAGTTACGATGGCAGGGATGGGGTTTATGGAAGGAATTATTATTGCAGACTATCCCTGACCAACACTGCTGGGTGCTCAAGCTGCCAACAGCAGAGATTAACATAATGTTTCTGATACAGAAGTCATTTAGAGGGAATTGAATATTATATTTGCCCTCTTTCAATATGGAAGTATGCAGTATTGTGTCTGCACCAAATGAATTTTTGTTTTAGCATCCCAAGTTTCAGCCAGTACTGTCATTCATTAACTTACTGAATGACTTACTTACTTATCACAGTTTACACACAACACTGCATGTGCTAAGGAACTCACATTACAAGGGATATAAGACAGTTGACTGACACCGAGAAGAATAAAGGTCCTACTATGAGTATTGACCTTGAACAAACTGAATTGGCTTATATTGAAGATTAATTTGCTCTATCTCTGTGATAGTCTGTTCTCACACTGCTAAGAAATACATGCCTGAGACCAAGTAATTTACAAAGGAAAGAGGTTTAATTGACTTACAGTTCCACATGGCTGTGGAGGTCTCACAATCATGGTGGAAGGCAAATGAGCAGCAAAGTCATATCTTACATGGCGGCAGGCAAGAGAACATGTGTAGGGGAACTCCTCTTTATAAAACCATCAGATCTCATGAGGCTGACTATCATGGGAACAGCATGGGAAAAACCCACACCCATGATTCACTTACCTCCCACCAGGTCCCTCCTATGACACATAGGGATTATTACAATTCTAGGTGAGATTATTACAATTCAAGGTGGGGACACAGAGTTAAACCATATCACTGTGGGAAGATAATAGGAGTTTGGGATGCAGTTCTAGAGTATACATGGTATATCTTCCCTGTTGGCTTCAGTCATATGGTTCTGTCATAGTCTGAGTACATGGATCTGGGAATAAAGGAGTAAAAATAGAGGTGACATGTCTCACCAATTAACCGTGTAATCTACCCACAACAATTTTGCTTCTCAACTTTTGGCTTTTCTAGATGAAATCTGGTAGAGATTATTTTAACTAGATTAAGTAATCTTAGTATCCAGGGGACACATACTTATGTATGAAGGACATGTTAATGGTTTCATTAAATGGAAAGTTTTTGATCTGCTCATTCCACCCTTTTACCTCTCTGTCTTTGTAACTTTTCAGTTTACTTACTGTATTACAGCCATACTGGCTACCTCCTCCTCCTCTTCCTCTTCTTTCTTCTTCCCCTTCCTCCTTCCTCTTTCTTCTCATTTATTCTCCTTCTCTCCCTTCCTCCTCCACTTCCTTCTTCTCAAACAACAAACACACTCTACCCTAGGGCCTTTGCACTGGTTGGACCCTCTCCCTAGAATGTGCTGCCTCTAAATATCTGTGATGCTAATGCTTTGCTACCTTGATATATTTTCTCAAATATTACCTTTATAAAGGGGCTCACATTGAGATTCTATCTGAAATTAACCCACTTTTGACTTTTTTTGGCACTCTTTATCCCTTGTTTCTTTTTTGTAGCATCTATCATCTTCTACCTTACTTATAATTTATGGATTATGATGTTTGTTATTTATTGTGTGTCTCCCCCATGGAGGCTGGGATCTTTATTTTGTTCACTGTTGTCACCCAAGCACTGAGAAAAGTCACTAACATGTATTAGACCCTTGGCAAATGTTTGTTAAATGAGTAAATTGATAATTGAGATTGATCCTTGAATTGTTCATTCTACGAATTCTGAGTTTATTCTAGAAAACTTCTAAAAATTCAGTTTTAATCAAGTGGGGCCTGAGATTTAGATTAATCCTAGAAATATCCTGATGCTAAAATGAAGGAATTTCTGCTCCTGATGAAGTCAAGGAATCTTAAAAGTGTAAGGAGTTTAAAGTTCTACTCTGTCAACCTACAATTTCTTTCTTAAATTGTAAAAGGTTTAAAGAGGATCTTATCAATTTTCTGTTCTCTAGGAATTTTGGATTAGGAAATTTATGTTTCCAGAAGTTTACTAAGCAGACTTGAGTTTAATTCCATTAAGTATACAAAATCATCTTTTCTCTTTTTATTTTTTTATTTTTATATTTTACTTTAAGTTCTGGGATACATGCATAGAATGTGCATGTTTGTTATATAAGTATACATGTGTCATGGTGGTTTGCTGTACCTATCAACCTGTCATCTAGGTTTTAAGCCCTACATATATTAGGCATTTGTTCTAATACTCTCCCTCCCCTTGCCCCCCGATAGGCTCTGGTGTATTTCCCTCCCTGTATCCATGTATTATCATTGTTCAGCTCCTACTTAGGAGTAAGAACATGTGGTTTGGTTTTCTGTTCCTGTGTTAGTTTGCAGAGAATGATAGCTTCCAGCTTCATCAAAGTCCCTGCAAAGGACATGAACTCATTCTTTTTTATGGCTGCATAGTATTCCATGATGCATATGTGCCACATTTTCTTTATTCATTCTATCATTGATGGGCATTTGGGTTGGTTCCAAATCTTTGCTATTGTAAATAGTGCTGCAATAAACTTACATGTGCATGTGAATGACTTATAATCCTTTGAGTATATACCCACTAATGGGATTGCTGGGTCAAATCGTATTTCTGATCCTAGATCCTTGAGGAATCATCACACTGTCTTCACAATGGTTGAACTAATTTACACAACCACCAACAGTGTAAAGGTATTCCTATTTCTCCACATCCTCACCAGCATCTATTGCTTCCTGACTTTTTAATGATCATCATTGTAACTTGAGTGAGATGGTATCTCATTGTGGTTTGGATTTGCATTTTTCTAATGACCAGAGATGGTGAGTTTTTTCCCTATGTTTGTTGATCGAATAAATGTCTTCTTTTGAGAAGTGTCTTCTTTTCATATCCTTCACCCACTTTTTTTTTTTTTTTTTTTTTTGGTAAATTTAAGTTCTTTGTAGATTCTGGATATTAGCCCTCTGTCAGAATGATAGATCGCAAAAATTTTCTCCCATTCTGTAGGTTATCTGTTCACTCTGATGATAGTTTTTTTGCTGTGCAGAAGCTCTTTAGTTTAATTAGATCCCATTTGTTAATTCTGGCTTTTGTTGACATTGCTTTTGTTGTTTTAGTCATGAAGTCTTTGCCCTTGCCTATGTCCTGAATGGTATTGCCTAGGTCTTCTTCACTAGGATTTTTATAGCTTTAGATTTTACAATTAAGTCTTTAATCCATCTTGAGTTAATTTTTATATAAACTGTAAGGAAGGGGTCCAGTTTCCATTTTCCACATATGGCTAGTCAGTTTTTCCAGCACCATTTGTTAAATTGGGAAATTTTCCCCCCATTGCTTGTTTTTTCAGGTTTGTTGAAGATCAGATGGTTGTAGATGTATGGTGTTATTTCTGAGGCCTCTGTTCTGTTTCATTGGTCTCTATATATGTTTTGGTACCAGTACCATGCTGTTTTGGTTACTGTAGCCTTGCATTATAGTTTGAGGTCAAGTAGCGTGATGCCTCCAGCTTTGTTCTTTTTGCTTAGGATTATCTTGGCTATATGGGCTCTTTTATAGTTATATATGAAATTTGAAGTAGTTTTTTTTTCTAATTTTGCATATAAAGTCAATGGTAGCTTGATAGGAATAGCACTGAATTTCTAAATTACTTTGGGCAGTATGGCTGTTTTCACAATATTGATACTTCCTATCCATGAGCATGGAATGTTTTTCCATTTGTTTGTGTCCTCACTTATTTCCTTGAGAAGTGACAAAACTGTTTTTTCTACAAAGCTTCCTGGTATCAGAAATTAGAAAGCTCTCCATATACCCGAAGTTTCCAGGCCCTGATTTCACAGTCTTTTGGTTTAAAAATGTAAACCTAGTAGATCATCACTGGAGCTGATGAGATTGGTGGGTGCTTGTGAAGTAAAAGAAGACACAAAAAAATTATCAGTGTGCCTTTAACCAAAAAATACAGTGAATCATTCATTTCTTCCCCTGCAGGAGACAGAAAGTAATTAAAGTGTCAGGGAAGTCCTATTAAGTTTCAAATTTGTTGTAGCTTCCTGTTACAACATCTTATTGCTGTGTCTTGAGGGCATACCTAAGAAGTACCAGCCTGGTATGACATGAAAGCTTGCATATTCCTTGAGTTTCCCTGTATGAGCTCGGTTGTAGCTCAACCTGCATTTGCTCAAGCATTCATTCATAGAATACTCACTCTGTACCAGGATTTTATGACAATCCTTAGAGGGATTTAAAGTCAGTGTTATTTTACTAAGATAAATACCTTTCTTGAAGAACGGCAGATTATAAAATGTTCATTTTAACTCCACAAAACAGATGGAGTGATGTAAATGCTTCATTTTCCACTTTCCCTGGAGTCAGCCTCCACTCCCCACTCTCTCTAAGAGACAGTTTTGCAGTGAGGAGAAGAAAACGGTGAGTAAAAGGGTTGCTTCAAGCATCTGTGTGTTCTAGGTGTCATATTAGTCACTTAAAAAACATTATCTAATTTGGTCCTCATCCCAATTTTGAGAGAGGGCTCTTATTCCACTTTTCAAGATAATAAAGGAACTCAGATTAAGCAAATGATCTAAGGTCACACAGGTAATAAGGAATAGAGTGTGGGACAGATACCAGGTCTGTGCATCTTTGGGGCCCTTTCTTTTTCTGATACAGTCTTAGATTCATCTTCTCAGTGGGAGAGAGTGAAGGTAGATGAGTTTCCAGACATAAGATGATTATTTTTATTTTAAAATCTTAAATCCATATACAAAGATACATAGATTATTGCCTATGTTCATTTAAAAGTAACATATTTGGTTCAGAGTTTTTTTGGAGCTAATCTGGTTAAATAAGTTTGACCCTGGAAATTCAACAATAGGAAAATTTTACATGAATGCTCTTTCCAGGGTTTGTTGTTTGCTTGTTTGTTGTTTTGGTAATTATATTTAGTAAAAGGATTATACTTAACTGATTTTTTTAGCTTTCAAATCTTAGATCAAGAATGGAAACTTTGCAATAAATTTTTTGGTTGAGAATAACAGATACTGCTCATGTGTGAAAGGAGTTTTTCACATTTAGCCACAGTTCAGCTTTTTCCCCCCAACAAATACTTTTCCAGCAGGTGGCACTCTAAGAACACTATTTAGATATTTGGATTTAGGAGGACAAGATGGCCTGAGTCTGGGTGCCTGTGTGTGTGTGTGTGTGTGTGTGTGTGTGTGTGTGTGTGTGTGTGTGTATTTAGAATATAAAACAGGAAGCGTACTAAAATGCCTTTTAAAAATTATGCACCTTGAAAGACAAGTTGATCTAATTATATTACATGGTTTATATATTCATGTTTGTTGAGAAAACAGGTAATGATGATAATTATTTTGTTTGATTAAATTGCTGTTTCCAAATTACATTGTTATAATCCAAAACATAAAAGCAAAAAATTATCTTTCCTTTGCAGACACAAAGTACATTAACAAAAATGTACTTTAGAGATTCCTCAAATAGAATAAAATTCCTGTATGAAAAAATTTACTGCTTATATTTTTGGTTTTCTCTCAGTCATGGTTAAATACTGAAACTACCTAATTAGTTAATCTTGAAATTTAATACTTAGTTTTTAACAGTATTCTATTGATTTAATTTCATATGAATTTTCTAAAATACTCTGTTACTTACATTATTAAACGTCTGGTGTGTTTTCATGAAGTATGTTGCTTGGCGATTGAAATCTCTGTTGTGTTAGCACCTTTTTTTAAAAAAAAAACAAAAAACAAAAAAAAAAACAAAAAAAACACAAACACCTTCAAGCTTGTTGTAGTAGAGAACTTCCCTTACATTGTCAGTGGTGTCAATGGTGAACACTGACTTTGGATTTATAAGACCAAGAATAGACTCAGATGGTATCAACCATGTGTTAAAGAAAAAAAAGTAGAAATAATTCTATTTCACCTGTATCTAGGTTGTATTTTAACAGGTATTTATAAAGATTTTTCATAAACTCAGTAGTTACTGTATGGATATTTTGAGAAATCAATAAACTCTATTTACTTTTTTAAAAATATGAGTTCTTAAACTTTTGGTTATCATTCTTATTTTGAATACACAGCATAAAAGAAGGCTCTTTTAAAAATATTTGATTGTGTTTAAGTCACTTTAAAGCAAACAGCTCACAGTGACATTTTCAAGTGAGAATGTTCACCATGCCTTAAAGGTGGAACAGTCTTAGACTTTAGAGTTGAGAAAGGGCGCACTTTGAACGCGAGTCCTTCAGCACGAAGTGTTATAAAGTAGTTCCAAGGGTCATTATTTACAATGTAAGATCTTCTTAGAAAACTTTCTTCCTCATTTCCCCAACCCTTACTTTTTTCTCTATAGTTATAAAACAGGGATTCTGTTATTTTATTATTATTCATAACAATAAAATTGAAAATAATAATTATAATGACTTACTATTTAGAATTGTTTCCTTAATGAATAAATACAAAAGAAAATATCTCATGCTATTTTGTTTCCACTGTCCTTCTTGTGAGTTCAGGCAGTGTTCTCTCTCTCTCATTTTCTCTCTCTTACACTTCTCAGCTTAGAATGAGAACTTACGAATAGGGCTGAGTATTAAAACTGTGACTTTTACAGAATCAAAGAGAGAGGGTGAGTAGACCTGGAATATGCAAGACCACTTTAAAAAAATAAATACTCCCCTTAAAGTTTACATGACCTTTGTTTGATTACAAACATATAATCTCAAATATAGTATGAATATAAATAAAGTTAGTATCTAATATTTTTGAATTGAGTGGTTTTTTATTTTTATTTTTAGGATAAACATGTTCTGACAGTTGTAACCATTGAGAGGATGCTGGAAAGACTGAGAAAATGTAATGAACTTTTGGAGCTCATTCTTAAAGGACTTAATGAATATTTGGAAAAGAAACGTCTCTTTTTCCCCAGATTCTTTTTCTTGTCAAATGATGAACTTCTTGAGATACTATCTGAGACTAAAGATCCCACTAGGTAAGTAATTTACATGTAGAATATATGACTGAATTTATTTGCTTAAACTTACTTTTTAGAACAAAGTAGAACATAAATATATATAATCATGTTTATATAATAATTTTTCTATAAGAATGTTCCAAGTATTATATAATCAACTTTGGATAATTATTAAAAATATAAGTAATACTGAAGGAACAGTGGAATAGATTTTTTTCTTTTCTTTTCTCGTTCTGTTTCATTTTTTATTCATTTATTTATTTATTTTTGAAATGGAGTTTCACTCTTGTTGCCCAGGCTGGAGTACAATGGCACAACCTCAGCTCCCTGCAACCTCCGCCCCCCAGGTTAAAGCAATTCTCCTGCCTCAGCCTCCCAAGTAGCTGGGATTACAGGTGTGCGCCACCAAGCCCAGCTATTTTTTGTACTTTTAGTAGAGACGGGATTTCACCATGTTGGCTAGCCTGGTCTCGAATTCCTAACCTCACGTGATCTACCCACCTCGGCCTCCCAAAGTGCTGGGATTACAGACATGAGCCACTGCACCCGGCCAGATTTCTTAATTTACCACGTCTTACAGATTTTTCAGAACACAACTCTTTCACAGCACATTCAGAATAAAAGCCGGTGCCCTCACGATGGCTTGCAATGCCCCACACAGATTATTCTTCCCCTTTTATCCCTCCTATTCATCTCCTACCAGTCTTCTTGCTCACTCTGCTTGCAGTCCACCAGCCTTTTTGCAATTCCTTGGTAAAAAGGGCAGCCTGCTTTCTCAATGTACTGTTCTCTTTGCCTGGGACGCTCCTTACCCTCATGTCCATCAGACTTCTTCCTTTACCTCCTATAAGTCTTTGTGGAAATCTGCTTAAGCATCTGTCATTCAGGAAAGCCCTCCCTGACCACCATATTTAAAGAAGCAGCTCCCTGCACACTAAACTTGCCCTCTTTACTGAGTTTTTTTCCTTGCCTAATTTTACTTCTGCATACTTGTTATCATCTAGCATACTCTATAATTACTTATTTGTTTACTGTATGTCTTCCTCTAGCAGAATATAAGCTCCACCATAGTAAAGATTTTTTGACTGTTCTTTCCCACTGCCGATTCCCCAATCCTTAGAAGAGTATCTGATAGAAAGTAAACAATGTATAGATATTTGTTAAGCAAATTTGTTAATTTTGTATTTTGTGCCTTCAAAATAGGAGATTGTAATCTAAAGAAAAACACAAATTTAGGCTCAGATTTCTATCTAAGTTTTTATGCTCTGCTTCTTTTTGCCCATTTGAAAGATGAATACAATGGGTTGTTGGTAGTGTGCCAAAAATGAGGGATTCTGTCAGTCCCCTCTGTATTACATTGAATAGACTAATAGTTGAATACTGTCAAAGCAGTTGATTTAGTAAACTGTACTTATGTCACTAAACATAGTCCAGACTTTTCAAACAGTCTCTGAAGATCCCAGTTGAAAGGGCTACTTTTGCGCATTTGAAGATTCTTTAGGTTCATGTATCTGTTAGTCAAGATTGGTTTTCTCCTTATGTTACCTTTAGCATCTTTTAATTCATTGTACTGAAGACAAAGCCTTGTGGTTGTCTCTGTAGCTCTTACTATAATTGTAATTTTACAGATCTTTTGTGATTATTCAATTAATGCTGACTTCTCACTGGACTGTACAATCCATGTGGGCAAAGACTATGTTTTTTGTTTGTTTGTTTGGGGAGGGTGTCTGGTTTTTGCTCAGTATTTCATTCCCAGCACTACCTAGCACAGGTATAACATTATGCGTTTATTAATTTTAAATGGAAATTGGTGTACGAAGAACACTGGAATTTAAGAAATTGTTTTAACTTGGTTAATTCTCTTAAAAATGTTTTTCCTTACAGGGTGCAACCTCACTTGAAGAAATGTTTTGAAGGAATAGCAAAGGTAGAATTTACGGAAACTTTAGATATTACTCACATGAAGAGTAGTGAAGGAGAGGTTGTGGAACTCAAAGAGATCATTTCAACAGCCAAAGCCAGAGGTCAGGTGGAGAAGTGGTTGGTTGAATTAGAGAGAGTTATGATTAACTCCATCCACAAGGTAATTACAATTTTTAGAAAAGGATGCTAGAGTATGAACATTATTAGAAATATTGTCTGAAATTATTTAATTAAAAAATGTTATGTTAAAAGAAATATACTATTGATAAATGTACTGTTATTTAGACAGACATGGAGGCATGGAATTACCAATTCAAATGTCATAGATAACTTGGAGCAAAGAGATGATCTATGATAGTAATTTTGTAGTGACTCACGAGACATGTGGGACAAAATACCATCCATATTACAGAACACTTGGGTTTCAGTAATGCACCTGCTCATTTTTTGCAGCCACAAGCTAGTCCTTTCATCATTAATTAGATACACTTTGTTCTGTGCAGTCTATCTTTAGTCTTGCCTTGGAAGCACCTCTCTACAGGATCACATCAGTCTCCCTGACATGTGTAAATCCTTTTGTTCTGTGTCTCCATAAAATGCATACTAAAATGTTAGAAGATCACGCATACTTCCTATCATTAATAGCAACTTCGTATTTTCCACATTTCATAAAACATATTGTCAGCTCAATCATTTGCAGTTATTTTTGTTAGTAGAGAATTTCAAGGCACACCAACAAATAAAGATTGAGCACTTTTTTTTTTTTTTTACTATAATGTGAGCCTAGCATTCAAGTTTTTAGTCAAGAATAAAAATCATGATGGAGCAAAGGAATGGGAGGGGAGTATAATTAATAATTTTTAATTTTTATTTTTTAAAATATCAACTTTTAGATTCAGGGGTACATGTGCAGGTTTGTTACATTGATATATTGTGTGATTCTGAGGTTTGGGGAGCGATTGATTCCATCACCCAGGTACTGAGCATAGTACCCAATAGTATATCAACCCTTGGCCCCTCTCTTCCTCCTCCTTGTGGTAGTTCCCAGTGTCTGTTGTTGCCATCCCTATCTGTGTCCATACCCAAGGTTTAGCTTCCAATTACTTATACAGTAAGTGAGAACATGTGGTATTTGGTTTTCTGTTCCTGTGTTAATTTGCTTGGGATAATGGTCTCCAGCTGCATCCGTTGTTGCTGCAAAGAACATAATTTCATTATGTTTGTGGCTGCATAGTATTATATGGTGTTTATTTACCACATTTTCTTTAATCTAATCCACTGTTGATGGCACCTAGGTTGATTCCATGTCTTTGCTGTTGTGAATACTGCTCCAATGAGCATATGAGTATATGTGTCTTTTTGGTAGAACAATTTATTTTCCTTTGGATATATACTCAGCAGTGGGGTTGCTGGGTTGAATGGCAGTTCCATTTTAAGTTCTTTGAGAAATCTCCAAATTGCTTTCCACAGTGGTTGAACTAATTTACAATCCTACCAATAGTGTATTAGCCTTCCCTTTTCTCTGTAGCCTTACTAACATTTTTTGACTTTTTAGTAGTAGCCATTCTGAGTGGTATGAGATGGTATCTCATTGTCCTGTTGATTTATATTTTCTGATGATTGGTGATGTGAAGCATTTTTCATATGTTTTTTGGCCACTTTTATGTCTTCTTTTGAGAAGCATCTGTTCATGTCTGCTGCCCATTTTTTAAATGGGGTTATTTGGTTTTTGCTTGTTCAGTTGCTTAAGTGCCTTATAGATTCTGGTTATTAGAACTTGTTCAGATACGTAGTTTGTGAATGTTTTCTCACAGTCTATAGGTCGTCTGTTTACTCTGTTGATAGTTTTTTGTTGTTGTTGTTTGGTTGGTTGGTTGGTTTTTTGTTTGTTTCTGTGCCAGAATTCTTTAGTTTAATTAGGTCCCACTAATTAAATTTTTGTTTTTGTTTTAACTGCTTTTGAGAACCTAGTCATAAATTATTTCCCAAGGCCAATGTCCAGAATGGTGTGTCCTAGGTTTTCTTTTAGGATTCTTATAGTCTGAAGTCTTACATTTAAATCTTTAAGCCATCTTGAGTTAATTTTTGTATATGGTGAAAGATAGGGAGTAGTTTCATTCTTCTTCATATGGCTAGCCAGCTATTTAGCACCATTTATTGAATAAGGAGTCCTTTCTCCATTGCTTGTTTTTGTTGACTTTGTTGAAGAGCAGATGGCTGTAGATGTGCAGCTTTATTTCTGGGCTCCCTATTCTGTTTCATTAGTATATGTGCCTATTTTTGTACACATACCATGCTGTTCTGGTTATGACAGCCTTATAATATACTTTGAAGTTGGCTAATGTAATGCTTCTGGCTTTGCTTTTTTGCTTAGGATTGTTTTGGCTATTCAGGCTCTTCTGGTTCCATGTAAATTTTAGATTTTTTTTTCTAATTCTGTGAAAAATGATGTTGGTAGTTTGATAGAAATAGTGTTGAATTTGTAGGTTACTTTGGGCAGTATGAGTGTTTTAATGATACTGATTTTTCTAATCCATGGAATATTTTTCTATTTGTGTCATCTTTGATTTCTTTCAGTAGTGTTTTGTAGTTCTCTTTGTAGACATCTTTTACCCCTTGGTTAGATGAATTCCTAGGTATTTCATTTTTGTGTGTGGCTATTGTGAGTGGGATTGCGTTCTTGATTTGACTCTGAGCTTGAATATTATTTGGCTATAGAAATGCTACTGAGTTTTGTACATTGATTTTATATCCTGAAACTTTACCGAAGTCGTTTATCAGCTCCAGGATTCTTTTGGTGGAATCTTTAGAGTTTTCTAATTATAGAATCATATTGCCAGTGAAGAGGAATTGCTTGATTTCTTCTTTTCCTGTTTGGATACTTTTTATTTCTTTGCCTGGCCTGATTGCTCTGTCTAGGACTTCAAATCAATATTTAAATTAATGTGTCAGATTTTCCCACAAATGTTCAGAAAAATTCATTGGAATCCAGATGTTCAGTATTATCACTGTTTCTTTCTCTCTTAATCTTTCTTTCTCTTAAATATAGCTTTAATGCTTGCCTGCACAATATTTTCCAGAAAATGTAAAATCTTTTGGACAGGTCTGATTTTCACCCCATTATGAATTCTATTACAATGAATGTACTTATGCATATAGCTGGTTTCTTTGATTGAATTTTAATTTTTGTATAACTTCTCATGTGTAGGACTGCTGGGCCAAAGACGATGAGTTTTCATAGCCTTGATAAATATTGACAAATAACATTAATGTTTTTATAGCCATTAGCAATATTAATAAATTCCACTTTAACCACTGTTAAGCAGTATGGAATTGGCCTATATGATTTGCTAATTGATGTAGTATAGAGTAATACATCATTATTTTATGTACATCTGATACTATTTCAACTACTCTTTTGATTGTCAAAGTACTTGAAGAAAGTATTTTGGTTGCTATTTCAGAGCTTAAGATAGGGTGGCAAGAAGTTGTATAGGATATGCAGCCTTAAAAAAAGAATGAAATCCTGTCCTTTGTAGCAACACAGATGGAGTTGGAGGCCATAATCCTGAGGGAACTAACACAGGAACAGAAAACCAAATACCACATGTTCTCACTTAGAAGTGGGAGCTAAACATTGAGCACACATGGGCATAAACATGGCAACAATTTACACTGTAGACCTCTAGATGGGGGAGGAAGAAAGGGAAGCATGGGTTTGAAAACTAGCTATTGGACGCTATGCTCACTACCTGGGTGCAATGTGCCCATGTAATAAACCTGCACATATACCCCCTGTATCTAAAATCAAAGTTGAAAAATATAAAAAATGAAGTTAAAAAAAGATGTAGAATGTAAGTATCTTTAAAAAACATGCATAAGTTTGTGTTGACATGTTGATAAAATATGCAAGCAAATGCAGTATACAATTCTGCAAATAGATACGTGTGTTACTATGTTCGGCTATGTGTATTTGCATGCTTGAAAGGCTACTACATGTATGTATTCTATATATATCATATATAATATGGTGAACATAGATACAATAATAGACTTTATATACAATATTGTGGAACTTTTTGTAATCATATTTTTCCTTATCTAACTACATAGAAATCCTTTTTTGTGATCCATATTTCAATGTCTTTCTCTTGTTCTTCCCGCAGTGTTCTTCTAGAGTACATATTTACTCCATCTTCTTGGCATTTCTCTGGTGTGCATACTACTTTTTTCTTTGCTTCTCCCATCCCTCAGCTGTCCATTTTCACCTGCCCTTTCTGTGGCTGTTTCTCCTTTTAAAAACTTCTTTATTATCAATAGCCAGAACTCTGCCCTTTTTCATTGTTCCATTCTGTAAATATCCAAACAAGACTAAAAATCAAGAATGGTTTAACCATACTTAGGTATTTCTCAGAAAAATCTAACTTTAACAATTTTTTCTGAAATTCAAACATTAAAGTACATACCATCTCACAGATGTCACTATTTTTGGTTGATGCATTTAACAGACTAGTGTGTTTCCCACCGATGGCTAGTAGAAAAGGAGATGTATCAGTCCACTGAACATATGTAGTGAAGTACAAAATTAGACTTCCTGACTTTACAGCCCTCGACTCTCCATGAATGAATTGTACGTCTGTCTCTGTCATCATTGCCTTGGGCTTCGAACTACAGGACTGAGAGGGAATGAGGCCTGGAAACACAGGAGGAACTTGAGAAAGATTGTGTGATGCCAAAGTGTGCATTTACATACATGCATATGGCTGAGTAGAGATCGGATTAAATTATAAGAAAATCATCTATAAATTTGATGGATCTCATTTTGGAATTATTTTAATTTGTATTTTGCAGTAAAATTGCTCGTGCTTGTTTAATCCAAATGTATGTGGGATGCCTTTGGCTAAAATTGTTCAAATGAGTATTTGATACCTTGTGGTTCACACAAATTGATAATACATCAGCAAAATAAAATGTTATATAATATGTTTGCCTTGCTCATAGGTATATGATTAAACTTGAATATAAATAGCTATAATCACATGGTTTAAGTGAGTCTTGTATAACTGTCTAAGAATGTTGTAAAAAATTGAGTGGCATGAGTTAATCTAGTTTAGGAGTTTAGCTTTCAGTTGTATAACTTGTTCAGTAAGTGGTTGATTTTTAGCATATTCTTTTTTGATTAGGTAATTGGGGATGCAATTTTTGCCTATACAAAATATGAGCGAATTAACTGGGTAAGGGATTGGCCTGGGCAAACTGTTCTCTGTGTATCCCAAATCTTTTGGACGAAAGAAGTACAAACAGCTATTCCAAAGGGAATAAAGGTAAGCTTGTATTAACCCTCAGGGTTTTATTTATTTTTTGCAGCATTTTTTCAATAGTTACTATTGCTAGAATACTTATTTTAAAAACTAAAATAAATACAGTTCTCTCAAAAATTTACCTTATGCTGCAAGCCAAATTACAAATTTTTAAAATAAAACTTACATGTAACAAATATGTAGGAAAATTTATACCAGTAATGTCAAAATTTATGTTTAAATCATATTTATTAAAATCATGTTTATTTAAATCATGTTTATTTAATCATGTTTAAATTAGTGTGTCAGATTTTCCCACAAATGTTCAGAAAAATTCACTGGACTCTAGATGTTCAGTATTACCACTGCTTCTTTCTCTCACAGTATATAAAAGTTAATGATATGAGTTAATGATGTTCAAGAACCTCACTCTTGTCATATATACTTCTATGCCTTTAAAAATAGAGTGATAATAGGACTAAGAAACCGTAAAGATTAGCAGGAAGTAAAATAACAGTATTCTCTTTTACACCTTGAATAAAACTATCCTATATAGATAAGGCTCCAGTTGATTTACTGTGACTATTTTTATTTCTAATGTATTGATTTTGAATACATAATAATTATTGATATTTTAAATGATGCTTAGTCTTAAATATGTAAACATTCTAATATTAGATATATGAATTTAATATTAATTGGATTGTAATTATTAATTAAAAACCAAGATTGCATTCATTGCAACAGTTGTATCACTGAGATAGGATTTCAAGCATGTCAACTGGAACCTAGTATTTATAGATCTGTAGTTTAAAATTATGATTTTCAGATATATTTTTAACATGGAATTTGAAATGTCTTTAAGGTGTTGTTCAACAGGGGTTTGAGAAGGATGCATGTTCTCTGTAAATAGATTCCAAAGAGTAAGGAACTGAGTGACACATGTTTAATTCATTCTAACTTACCAACAGGTCACCTAGTTCTCCTCTACAAGAAGAAATAGTGTGTAGGACAGGAAGTCAAGGGTTTTCAGGAAAAAGGTGTTTCTTCATGAAAACCAGAGCACTGGGGCAGAAGTTTCCATAATAGCAATAAGCCCCTGAGTTTATCTTTGGGCCCTTGGATTTCTGTCCCCATGTGTATTTTTCTTTTTTTCCTCAGTGAGTCCAGAGAATTCATTTTGTCTTTCTATTTTTAAGCTACCACTCACCAACCACCTTACACAGAGGGATTTCTCCATCACCAAAAGGGCCCACCAAGGAACGTGCAGCCTCCTGGGGTTTCCCTGCATGTGGGTTAAACATGGGTGGGACAGAAGTTTATTTTTTACTGCTGAAGAAGAAAATTAATAGCAAATTAACCATGTAAATAATATAAATGAAATAGTGTTTAGGCACCAACCCTTTGAAAAATGACCTTTCTTAAAAATAATAATAAAGATAAAGTATTTCAGGAAACAAGAAAAGTGCCCCTTGAAACAACTTGTGGTCCTCATCTCTGACTTTCAAGCTTTTTCTCAGTCTTGGGAACCCTCACTTTTAGTTTCATTGCTGCCACTCAGCAGGGGCTGTAACAGAGTGAAATAAACTCCTTGGTGTACTGTTTTATAAAATGTTTTTAGAGTAGAAAAAGCCATATCAGTCCACTGGAGCATATTGATACTTCTCTTAAGCACAGTGGTTTTTGTTGACTGTAATTTTATTTTTGTCCTAATTCCTCTTCTCTTTTTTAACTTACTGGATTTACCTACCAGAAAAGAGAAGCAAGCCTGGTCTTCAGAACTGGCATTAGCTTATCATAAACTAAAATGTGCAATGTTGTTTATTAGCATCTTGATATTTCAAGAGGCACAAACACTTTTCAGAAAGGTTATGCGAGAGTACTAGAGGGACTCATAGGATCCAAATAGGAGTAGGAATCAGGACCTCCAGGCTGCATTGTGCTGTGGCGTCTCTCTCCTCTCTCTCTCTCTCTCTCTTCCCCCTCCCCACAAACTCTCTCTCTCGACAGAGTCAGTCTCTCTCTCTCTCTCTCTCTCTCTCTCTCTCTCTCTCTCACACACACACACACACACACACACACACACACACACCCCTTGCTTTCTCTCATCTCGCTTTTTCTCATCTCACTCTGTCACCCAGGCTGGAGTACAGTGGCATCATCTCAGCTCATTGCAACCTCCACCTCCCAGGTTCAAGTAATTCTCCTGCCTCATCCTCCTGAGTAGCTGAGATTACAGGCACATGCCACCACATGCAGCTAAATTTTGATATATTTGATACAGAAGGGGTTTCACCATGTTGGCCAGGCTGGTCTCAAACTCCTGACCTCAGGTGATCCAAAGTGCTGGGATTACAGGTGTGAGCTACCATGTCCATCTGTGGTCTCTCCTTTGTTGTTGCTCTCTGTCTCTGCTAGGCTCTGGTAGGCTTTATTCTGCAGAACAGATTACAGCTTGTAGTTACTTTAAATTGGTATATCCACAGCCTACCAAGCCTAGTGAAAAGCACTTGTTCTCTCAATCTACCCAGCAATCCCCAGGAAGAACTATGACTGGCTCTGCTTTAGTCACCAGCCCGTCCTTCATATTGCCATGGAGGGCAATATGATTGACAACTCCAAGAAAACCACAGAGAATAGAGAAATAGAAAAGGAAAGGATAATGAGTAGACACAATTTACATAGATCCATTATATCTGGCCTGATTGAGCTTGTTCACCCAATACCTTTGTAGTAAGAAAAACAAATTATTTCTAAATTGTGTTACACAGAAAGTTGTGATCAAAATATAGATAATAATTTGGGTATATACTTGTTCAGGATGTTTTGTACAAAGTAATTTTGCTCACGCTGGGAAATAATATTTTCTTTTCTTTCAGGCTCTTGAGCAATACTTGGAAATGTGTAACAGACAAATTGATGATATTGTCACTTTGGTGCGTGGCAAGTTGTCCAAGCAGAACCGTGTAACTCTGGGAGCACTTGTGGTACTGGATGTCCATGCTAGAGATGTCCTCGCATCACTTGTAAAAAAAAATGTCAGTGATGACTCTGACTTTGAATGGTTAAGTCAGCTTAGATACTATTGGCAAGTAAGTGATAACACTGAATGTTATTACACAGCAATTTCAGCTCTTAATTTTAAATTTGTGCTTGCTGGCTCACATGAGAAATGTAGCAGTAATCGAGGATCTTTTGCTGATGGCAGAGTATACCCAAATAAGCATTTCTTTAGATTGAAGATTAAGCTGCTGATAGCTATATCATCTGTATTGATATCTGTGTCCTTATCTATATCCAAATGTATAGTTATATATAAACATATAGAGAGAGAGACACACACAAAAATTACTCATCTTAAATGAGTTGCTAGGTTTGCTAAATCTGCACAATGTTGGGACTAGTCAGTTTAAAAATTTTTTTTAGGTTCCTGATGTATCTAAAGTACGTATGAATCAAACTCTTTCGGTCTGATTTGGTCATTAAAGTTTCCTCTCATTCCTGGGCATGATGGCTCATGCCTGTGATCTTAGCACTTTGGGAGGCCAAGGTAGGCAGATCACTTGAGGTCAGGAGTTCAAGACCAGCCTGGCCAACATGTTGAAACCCCATCTCTACTAAAAATACAAAAACTAGCTGAGCATGATGGGACACACCTATAATCCCAACTACTTGGGGACTGGGGTGGGAGAATTGCTCGAACCCAGGAGGCAGAGGTTGCAGTGAGCCAAGATTGCCTAACTGCCCTCCAGCCTGGGTGGCAGAATGAGGTCCTGTCTCAGGGGGAAAAAAACTTTCTTCTCATCGATAGTTGAAGAAGCCAGAAACATGGTTTTTACCAGGGCATCCGGGTGGATGATAATGGTAATCATGATGGGGAATGCAAGCAGGGCAGGAACCAGTTAGTACAGTGGGCAAGATAGGGCCTATTGGGTATGGGCAGAGACAGGTGCATAGTTTTCATAATATAGGCTTTTGTGGAAGTCTTGGGAGGCATGGGATGGGAGGAAAGAAGAGGCGGGAACTAGCATCCTGGGAAATAAATTGAGGAGCAGCGTGTTTAGTACTGAGTTAGAAGCTCAGATGGTGGAATCATTTCAGATGCCAGATTCTCCCCTTACCAGATGTGTAACCTTGGGCAAGTTACTTATTCTCTTTAAGCATCAGTTTCCTCATCTGTTAAATGATGATTAACATCTGCTCTAGCCGAGCGCGGTGGCTCACGCCTGTAATCCCAGCACTTTGGAAGGCCGAGGCGGGTGGATCACGAGGTCAAGAGATCAAGACCATCCTGGTCAACATGGTGAAACCCTATCTCTACTAAAAATACAAAAAATTAGCTGGGCATGGTGGCATGTGCCTGTAATCCCAGCTACTCAGGAGGCTGAGGCAGGAGAATTGCCTGAACCCGGGAGGTGGAGGTGGAGGTGAGCCGAGATCGCGCCATTGCACTCCAGCCTGGGTAACAAGAGCGAAACTCTGTCTCAAAAAAAAAAAAAAAAATCTGCTCTATTGTGAACACACAATGATTAAAAATGTGGAACAAGTAAGGGACAAATTCTAAAACGTTCTAGGGGAAAACTTAAAGTCAGTGATTTCAATTATTCATTCATGGAAACTACATAATGAATTCTGCCATGGAATCAAATGACACCTGAAAAGTGAATTTTAAAGATGTCTATATTATAGTTATTACTTATTAAAGAGCTTGAGCTTTCATATTACTTACAATTTTGTTTAAAGTAACTTCATTTTATCTGATTTATCCTAGGAAAATCATTTAGAAACAAAAATGATCAATGCTGGTTTGAGATATGGATATGAATATCTAGGTAATTCCCCTAGGCTGGTTATTACTCCACTCACAGATAGATGTTACAGGTAAACTCTTTAATTTAAGGATCTATTGGAAATAACTTTCCCTGACTCCTATACCATTGATTTATTTAAAAATACCAAATTGTCTTCCATACTGTAAATTTAGCCCATTTTATTTTTTCCTAGACCGTTAATTTTCCTCTCACCTTTGTCTTCATTTTCTCTTTCTCTGTGGGCTTCCTCCTCTCAATGCTAGAACTCTAAGTATTAGTAGGTGTCACTTTTTGTTGACCTGTTCATCCCGCCTTTCTTCCTGAAATTTTCTGACTTTTCCTCGGATCATTTGAGTCATTTTATTATTCCCTTGAGACACTGCATTTTCTTTTTAAAATTTATTTTTTATTTCAATAGTTTTATGGGAGCAGGTGGTATTTGGTTACATGGTTAAGTTCTTAAGTGGTGATTTCTGAGACTTTGGTGCACCCATCACCTGAGCAATGTACACTGTACCCAATGTGTAGTCTTTTATCCCTCACCCCACTCTCACCCTTCTCCCCAAGTCCCTAAAGTCCACTGTGCCACTCTTATGCCTTTGTGTTCTTATAGCTTAGTTTCCACTTATAAGTGAGAACATACAATGTTTGGTTTTCCATTCCTGAGTTACTTCCCTTAGAATAATGGTCTCCAACTGCATCCAGGTTGCTGTAAATGCCATTGTTTTCTTCCTTTTTATGGCTGAGTAGTATTCCGTGGTGTGTGTGTGTGTATTTTCTTGATCTACTTGTTGATTGATGGGCATTTGGCCTGGTTTTATATTTTTGCAATTGCGAATTGTGCTGCTATAAAGATTTGTGTGCAAGTGTCTTTTCCATATAATGACTTCTTTTCCTCTAGATAGGCACCCAGGAGTGGGATTGCTGGATCAAATGGTAGATCTACTTTTAGTTCTTCAAGGAATCTTCATACTGTTTTCTATAGTGGTTACACTAGTTTACATTCCTACCAGTGATGTAAAAGTGTTCCTTTTTTTTTTACCACATCCATGCCAACATCTATTTTTTTTAATTTTAAAATTAAGGCCATTCTTGCAGGAATAAAGTGGTATCACATTGTGGTTTTGATTTGTATTTCCCTGATCATTAGTGATGTTGAGCATTTTTTCATATGTTTGTTGGCCATTTGTACATCTTTTGAGAACTGTCTATTCATGTGCTTAACCCACTTTTTTGTGGGATTCTATTTTTTCTTCAAGATTTGGGTTCCTCATAGATTCTGGATATTAGTCCTTTGTCAGATGCATAGTTTGCAAATATTTTCTCCCACTCTGGATTGTCTGTTTACTCTGCTGATTATTTCTTTTGTTGTGAAGATGGTTTTTAGTTGAATTAAGTCCCATCTATTTATCTTTGTTTTTATTGCATTTGCTTTTGGGTTCCTGGTCATGAACTCTGCCTAAGCCAATGTCTAGAATGTTTTTTCCAATGTTACCTTATAGAATTTTTATGGTTTCATGTCTTAGATTTAAGTCTTTCATCCATCTTGAGTTGATTTTTGTATAAGATGAGAGCAGCGGATCCTGTTTCGTTCTTCTACATGTGGCTTACCAATGATCCCAGCACCATTTGTTGAATAGGGGGTCCTTTCCCCACTTGACCATTTTGTTGGCTTTGTTGAAGATCATTTAACTGTAAGTATTTGGCTTTGTTTATGGGTTCTCTGCTCTGTTCCATTGGTCTATGTGCCTATTTTTATATTAGTATCATACTGTTTTAGTAACTATGACCTTATAGTGTAGTTTGAAGTTGGGTAATGTGATGCCTCCAGATTTGTTCTTTTTGCTTAGTTGGTTTTTTGTTTGTTTGTTTGTTTGTTTGTTTGTTTGTTTTTGTTGTTGTTTTGTTTTTTGTTTTTTGTTTTTTGTTTTTGCTATGCAGACTCTTTTAGTTCCATATGAATTTTAGGATTGTTTTTTCTAGTTCTGTGAAGTATGACCATAGTATTTTGATGTGGGAATTGCATTGAATCTGTGATTGTTTTTGGCAGTATGGTCATTTTCACAATATTCATCCATGAGAATGGGCTAGAAACACTGAATTTTCTAGAGTTCTGTTTTCATGTGGTGATTTGTCTCATGCTTTGTGATTTCCTGAATGTTCTTATCCAAGTCCCATGTTTTAATGGCCTACATCTTGAAGACCCCATATCTCTACCTCTGGCCAAGGTCTCTTCTATAAGCTTTTGCTATACATGAGCTTACTTGATATCACCATTTGATATCTCACAGGTACTTACATTTATTTACATTTCTTCTAAAAGCAAATGTACCATTTAACCTCCTAAATTCACTCAACCTTCCCTAGTCCCACCTCAGGAAATGGCAGTGGCTATCAACCCAGTCATCTCTACAAATACCTTGCTTTGTCCTCAACTCTTTCTCACTTCTTCATATGTAGCCACACAGTAAACCCTACTCATTTAATTGAATTAAATATATTTATTTAATTATCTTCCTTTAAAAAGTCTCTTCTCTTCCTTTTGCCCATTTTGTAATTGAATTGTTTGGCCTGGTGTGGTGGCTCAGGCCTGTAATCCAAGCACCTTGGGAGGATGAGGTGGGTGGATCACTTGAGCCCAGGAATTTGAGACCAGCCTGGTTAACATGGTGAAAACCCATCTCTACTGAAAATATAAAAATTAGCTGGGTGTGGTGGCATGCACTTGTAGTCCAGCTACTCAGGAGGCTGAGGTAGGAGAATCACTTGAACCCAGGAGGTGGACTCTGCAGTGAGCCAAGGTGGTGCCGCTGCACTCCAGCCTAGGCAACAGAGTGAGACTCTGTTTAAAAAAGAAAAAGACTTTTTAAAGAGTAATTTTAGATTTACTGAAAAATTATGCAGAAAGTACAGAGAATTCTTAACCTCTCTGTCACACCCAGTTTCTCCCGTTAACATCTTTCATTAATGTGGTACATTTGTTACAGTCGATAAACCAATATTGATACATGCCTGTTAACTAAAGTCCACAATTTATACAATTTATATCAGGATCCACTATGTTGTAGAGTTCTGTGGGTTTTGACAAATGCATAATATCATATATCTACTACTAAAGAATAATTTTACTGCCCTAAAAATGTCCCCATGCTCCATATGTAATTTTCTTCTTCCCTTTCCCACTACCCCTGGCAACCACTGAGCTTTTTTTGTCATATATATACAGTGTTATATAGTACCTGAAATTATACATACTGTCTCTTTTCACTTAGCGATATGCATTTAAGGTTCCTCCATGTGTTTTTGCAGCTTGATAACACATATATTTTTATTGATTAATAATACTCTATTACAGCTAGTGCTTGACTTACGACCACAATTGGTTCCGACAGACTGGTTGTAACACGATTTGGCCATAAGTTGAGTAGGCTATATGTACAGTACTGTGAAATGATGTTATAAAAATCTTTAAGTCATATTTTATCATAATTTTCTTTCATTATTGTTATATATCATAATTTTCTTTGTTCATTTTATGTCATTTGTATCATCTCTACACCATTTTCTTATTTTTACATTTGTCAGGTTTAAGTAAAACACTGCATTACCAGTACAACTGGTTTAATATTTGCAAAACATACAAAATTACAAAATACAGGTGCATACAAAAATACAAAATACAGGTGTAAAAAATACCATAGGAAACATTTTCTCAATTGCAAAACATATCAAAATATATAAACATGTACGAAACATTTTGTTGGCCACTGGTGCTTGGCTGCGGATCGTTGATGTCGTCACCTGAGGCAGCAGTTGGGGTTACCAGAGTTGGTTTTTTCATAAACATGGTGAGCTTTGTCTGAATTGTATGTTTCTTTTTTTCTTCATAAATTTCACGATACAGACAAAACACATCGTGTGCCATCTGTTCAGTCCTTGCAAATCGTTCGATGTTTGGGTCCATTGCTTCGAAATGTATAAGAAGTTTATTCAGTAAAGATAAACCATCTGATAATCCCTTAGTGGTGAACTTTCTTTCTGGCTCTTCCTCTTTTTTCTCTGCTTCTCTTCTTTCTTCTTCCACCTCTCTTTCTTCTTCCAGTATAGCAATTTCTCCATTTCGTGGATGGGCCCGCTTTGTTGCTTTGTTATACTGTTGATCGCATGGGTGCAGAACCTTTCACAGCTTCACTAATTCTTTATCTTTCAAAATCGTCGACACAGTCGAGTGTGATAACTTCGTATCACGTGCGATCACATTCACGTTCTTTCCTCCTTCGTACTGCTTAATTACCTTCAGTTTCGTGTCGGGGTCGATGGCCTTTCTTTCCTTCTTGGCAAGCTGAGGTGTAGACAAAGACAATTTCCTCTTTGTAGACATCTTGGGAGGGGTTTGATGAAAAATATCCAAGACACAAAACACAAATTGCTGTACCGAGTCTGGGATAACAGTTGAAATGGTGCACGCGGAGATGGTAGTGCTGCCGGAAGCTGGTCCGCACTGTCGTATGCCCAGCTGGGCAACGTTTGCGCTGCCAGACGCAGAGCAGTCATGGCTAGCGATTGTGGTCGTAAAGTCGAATGGTCGTAAGTTACATAGGTCATAAGTCGATCAGCAACCAACAGAATGGGAAAAAATTTTTGCAGTCTACCCATCTGACAAGGGGCTGATATCCAGAATTTACAAAGAACTAAAGCAGATCTACAAGAAAAAAACAAACAAGCCCATTCAAAAATGGGCAAAGGATATGAACAGATACTTTACAAAAGAAGACATACAGGAGGCCAACAAACATATGAAAAAATGCTCATCATCACTGGTCATCAGAGAAATGCAAATCAAAACCACATTGAGATACCATCTCACACCAGTTAGAATGGCGATCATTAAAAAATCGGGAAACAACAGATGCTGGAGAGGATGTGGAGAAATAGGAACACTTTTACACTGTTGGTGGGAATGTAAATTAATTCAACCATTGTGGAAGACAGTGTGGCGATTCCTCAAGGACCTAAAAATAGAAATCCCATTTGACCCAGCAATCCCATTACTGGGTATATATCCAAAGGATTATAAATCATTCTACTACAAGGACACGTGCACACGAATGTTCATTGCAGCACTGTTTACAATAGCAAAGACCTGGAACCAACCCAAATGCCCAACGATGATAGACTGGATAGGGAAAATGTGGTACATATACACCATGGAATATTATGCAGCCATCAAAAACGATGAGTTCATGTCCTTTATAGGGACATGGATGAACCTGGAAACCATCATTCTCAGCAAACTGACACAAGAGCAGAAAATCAAACACCGTATATTCTCGCTCATAGGCGGGTGTTGAACAATGAGAACACATGGACACAGGGAGGGGAGCACTACACACTGGGGTCTGTTGGGGGGAAATGGGGGAGGGGCGGGGGGTGGGGAGGTGGGAAGAGATAGCATGGGGAGAAATGACAGATACAGGTGAGGGGACGGAAGGCAGCAAAGCACACTGCCATGTGTGTACCTATGCAACAATCTTGCATGTTCATCACATGTACCCCAAAACCTAAAATGCAATAAAAAAAAAAAAAAACCTGTATATGCACATAACACTATCCATTTACCTGTTGAAGGACATCTTGGTTGCTTCCAAGTTTCAGTGATTATAAATAAAGCAGCTGCAAATATTCTTGTTTAGGTTTTTGGGTGAACATAAGTTTTCAACTCATTTGAGTAAATAAGTAGGAGCATGATTGCTGGATCATGCACTAAGGCTATGTTTAGCTTTGTGAAAAACTGCCAGATTGTCTCCCAAAGTGGCTGTACTTTGGAAGTTCATTTGCATTACCACCAGCAGTGAATGAGAGTTTCTGTTGTCCCACATCTTGCCAACATTTGGTGTTGTCAATACTTTTGATTTTAGCCATTCTAGTAGATGTGTAGTGGCATCTCATTGTGCTTTATTTTGCTATTCCCTAATGATATATGTTGTTGAGCATCTTTTCATATGCGTATTTTTCTATGGATATCTCCTTTGGTGAGGTGTTAGTTCAGATCTTTTGCCCACTTTGGTAACTGGGTTGTTCTTCTTTTGTTGAGTTTTAAGTGTCCTTTGTATATTTTGAATACAAGTCCTTTATCTGATATGTATTTCTGGAAATATTTCCTTCTATCATGTGGCTTGTGTTTTTATTGCCTAGTGTCTTTTGACTGAGGGTAGTGGCTCACACCTGTAATCCCAGCACTTAAGGAGGCCAGGGGAGGAGGATCACTTGACACCAAGAATTCAAGACCAGCCTGGGCAACATAGCAAAGCCCCATCTCTACAAAATTTTTTTTTAAATGGCACCGTATGGTGTTGCACACCTTTAGTCCTAGCTACATTGAAGCCTGAGGCAGGAGGATCACTTGAGCCCAGGAGTTGAGGCAGTAGTAAGCCATGATAAAGCCATCATGTCATGGTGAATCCATGAAGGTCTGAAGCAACCTCAATTCTTGCCTCCTCAAAGAAAGAATTCGAATGAAGGGCATAAGGCAAAAGGAGATACTGAGGCAAGTATTGGAACAGGAGTAAAAGTTTATTGAAAAGGCCTAGAGCAGAAACAAAAGGAAGGATAGTACACTTGGAAGAGAGCCAAGTGGGCAACTTGAAAGACAAGTGCTCAGTTGGACCTTTTGAATTGACATGCTTCTGTGTTCTTGTGTTCATTCTCCTTTGACTCTTCCCTTGGGGTAGGCTATCCACTTGTGCAGTGGCCTGCCAGCACTTGGTAGGGGAGCATGTGCAGTGTGCTTACTAGAGTTTTACCTATGCTCACTTGAGGTGTGCTTCCCTTACCAGCTGAATGTCCCTAGGAGAACATATACCAGTCAAACTCTGCTATTTTGCCTCTCTTAGTATGCATTTGTGAGTCCACTCACCCAACTCCTGAGATCTTATTGGGAAGCTGCTGATCACCAGCTTCAGATGTTTTTCTTTCTCTCTCTCTGTCTCTCTCTGTCTCTGTCTCTGTCTCTCTCTCTCCTCTCTCTTTCTTTCTTTTTCTTTTCTCCTTCCTTTCTTTCTTTCTTTCTTTCTCCTTCCTTCCTTTTCTTTCTTTCTCTTTCTTTCTTTCTTTCCTTTCCTTTCCTTTTCTTTTATTTCTTTTCTTTTCTTTTCTTTCTTGTCCGTCTCACTCTGTCACCCAGACTGGAGTGCAGTGGCTCAATCTCGATTCACTGCAAATTCTGTCTCCAGGGTTCAAGCGATTTTCCTGCCTCAGCCTCCCAAGTGGTTGGGATTACAGGAATGCACCACCATGTTTGGCTAAGTTTCATATTTTTAGTAGAGATGGGGTTTTACCATTTTGTTCAGGCTGGTCTCAAACTCCTGGCCTCAAATGATCCACCTTCCTTGGCTTCCCAAAGTGCTGGAATTACAGGTGTGAGCCACTGTGCCCAGCCAGGTGTTTCTGTTTATTGTAAGACTGCCTCTCCCTTGAGTTGGCTGTGACCAATTCTTATTTTAGAGAGAAGGTTAACAACTGCCTACCATCACTTGATGGTTGCCTGGCATTTCTGGTGGTGGGGAATGGGGGAATTTCTCTTCTGTTCTGCTCTGCTCTGCTCTGCTAAAAAAAAAAAAAGAAAAGAAAGAAAAGAAATAGTGTCTTTCACAGAGAATTTTTATCTTTATGAAGTCCAGTTTTTCAAGTTTTCTTTCATGAATTATACTTCTTGCATTATATCTAAAAAGTCATCATATGGTGACATCACCTAAATTTTCCTTGATGTCTTCTAGAAGTTGTATACAGTTTTAAGTTTTACATTTAAGTCTGTGATCCACTTTGAATTAATTTTGTATCTCAATTCCCTTTTTCCAGTGGTTTCAGCACTAATTGTTGAAAACTGTCTGTTCTCCATAAAATTGCTCTGCTCCTTTGTCAAAGATCTGATTTTATTTTAGAAGTGTTTCTTAAATGTGTTTTAGGGATTTTGAATCTACATTTTTCTTCCTTTCAGAGCACCTAAAGAGCTAAAGTAATGAAAAATAAAGTCTTAGTTTATAAGTGGCTGAGCAGTGATCTGACCCTCAATTCAGAGCTCTCGTGTATAATCTGGATTGAAGATGGTAGCCTAGTTTAAGATAACTATTTCCTGCTTCTTAAAGCTAAGCATGCTTTCTATATGGCTGAAGAACTGAATCTAAGAGAAAGAATAGTGGGTCCAATTCATCCAGTTGCAGATGGGGAATAAGAGCCACACAGTGACTCCAATCATTACTTAAACAGGGTTCCATTTATGTCAGGATTTTACCTCCTAAGTACAATATGGATGGAGTGGGAAATTAGAAGTTTTGGTATAAGTTTCCTTCATATGGCTGATATAGCCAAGAGAGGAAGGTTCTATTCAACACTGTTTTCTTCTCGTTGGCTCTAGTAGCACCATCCTATTAGCTATTTAAGTATCTTCCCAATTTTTTAAGTTCTAATTTAGCATATGAGGTACAGTATAATCTGTCTATTGACCTCAGTATTTCATCAAACTCTTTCTTAAACATACCATTCTACTTCTTCACTCACCACCTGTGCACACAGTCTCTCATTCTCCTGGCAAGTTCTCTCCCTTTCTTTTGTTCCTCAATAAATATAACTTACTCCAACTTAATCCTTTGGAACATTACCTTTTACAGGTAGCCTTTCTCTGACATTCCCTACATTAAGAATCTCTCCTCAGTGATTCACATCACACCATTTATCTTCTTCTATCATAACACTCATAAAGGATTGAAAATATATTTTTTATATCTGATATTCTTTATTGTAGTCTTTTCTTGGGCAAAGATTATGCCCTATTTTTCCCTCTCCCCCAGCACCAACTCGTTTCTGGCATATAGCAGGCATTTAATAAAATGTAGCGAATATCTATAAACTGAAAGGCAGTTTTAAATTATATTGTTCTAGAGAATGATTAGAATTGTAAATGTTTTGGCCAAGCGCGATGGCTTAAGCCTGTAATCCTAGCACTTTGGGAGACCAAGGCAAGCAGATCATTTGAGGTTAGGAGTTTGAGAGCAGCCTAGCCAACATAGTGAAACCTTGTCTCTACTAAAAACACAAAAATTAGTGGGGTGTGGTGGTACGCACCTGTAATCTCAGCTACTCCAGATGCTAAGGCAGGAGGAGCACTTGAGCCCGGGAGGCAGAGGTTGCAGTGAGCCAAGATTGCGCTGCTACACTCCAGCGTGGGTGACAGAGCAAGACTCCATCAAAACAAAATGAAAAAAAGAATTGTAATTTTTTTTGTAAACAGTAAGCCTGTTCACATGTTTTATTTAAAATGTTTTTCAGAGAGAGGATAGTGCTGAATGTCTGGTCTTCCTCATTGGCCTGGTAGGACTATTGATGGAGTAGCAAATGAATCAGGGTCAGTGGTTCAGAATTAAGGCCAAGAACAGTGCAGTTTTACTGGAATCTTCTTTGACATCATGCCAATTGTATGGCATAGGGGCAGGCCCTATCACTTGAAGAACCCATACAGGATCTAACACCAGTGCAATTGCTTACAGCTGTACCCTGTACCCAGTTGAAGTCTTTATGGATTTACAATATAGGAATCCCTCTACAGTCAACATTACATGTGAATATCCGCCATGTAACTATGAGAGAAAAATAATTTTTAAATTTCATTTATCAATCCAAGAAGATTTATTGATTAGCTAGTATATACCACATACTCTAGTAGTGCTCTTAATAGAGAAAAGATATAAAGTTTCTGTATTTAAATTTTTTCAATCAGATGGGAAAGACAGTTTAAAAAACAATTACAATACAGTGTAATGAATGAAATATTAGAGGTAAACATTAGGTGCTACAGATATATGTAATCCAGAGGGGAATGGAAGTTCATGGGGGAATGCTCTGAGAAGTAAATTGTTAATAAAAGATCTGGGGCCAGGTACAGTGGCTCACACCTGTAATTTCAGCACTTTGGGAGTCCAGGATGGGCAGATCACAAGGTTAGGAGATGGAAACCAGCTTGGCCAACATGGTGAAACCCCATCTCTACTAAAAATACAAAAATTAGCCAGGTGTGGTGGTGGGTACCTATAATTCCAGCTACTTAGGAGGCTGAGGCAGGAGGATCACTTGAACCTGGGATGTGGAAGTTGCAGTGAGCCGAGATCGTACCACCGCACTCCAGCCTGGGTGACAGAGTGAGACTCTGTCTCAAAAACAAACAAACAAACAACAACAACAAAAAACAAACAAACAAAAAAAAATCTGGATGGAGATCTTATATTAGAAGATCTAATATTGAAGAATAAGGAGACTTAGCCAAATGAAAATGAAGAGGGGCTCTGTATTCTTTGATTAGTGAGTTTAACACATTTACATTTAATATGATTCATAAACTATTTGGACTTATTTAAATCGTCTTATTTTGTGCTTTATATTCTCCAAGTTTGACATTGTAGTTTGTTTTGCTCTGTTTTTCTCCTGTCCTCTCTTGTATTAAGTGATTGAGTTTTCTTTATTCATTTACCTCATTTGATATGGATATAACATGGGATATGATATGGGCAATGATATAGGATGCTGTTTCTATTCTTTTAAAGGTTATCTTACATTTAAACAATGCCTGTTTGACTTAATAAAGCCTAAAGTTAATACCTCTATTCTGTTTCTGAATAATAAAAAGGCTTCAACTACTTTAATTCCAGGTTCCTATCTCATCATATTCCAGATTATTGTCAAATATTAAACTTTTTTTAACTTTTTTTTCAGAAAATTAGTCATTTTAATTAGTTTATTGAATAAACCAGTTTTAGGATACAAGCAGAGAACAATTCTATTCTTTCTTATTACTGTTTTTCTAAAAGTTGCTCTATAAATAAATAGTTCTCATTCCTGAATAAAATCTAGGATAGATTCCCTAGCTTTTCTGGTCACTCTAAAATACTAATTATAAGTGTCATTTTTAAAAATAATAAAAGTCCACTTACATCTAATATCAATACTAATAGCTCTCATCCAATTTAAAACTTCCTTCTCCTTCAGCACAAGCCTGACTCAGGCTGAGAGCCTGAATTTGGAAAATGGACGTGGTCCGTTTTTAGCTATTTTAATCCCTATCCTTGCTTTCATCCCTCAGTAGCTTATCTTTTGCTTCTCCCAGTATTGGAGGTTAAAGGAGAGAAAACAAAGAGAGAAGTAGGTTTATATGTGACAAGTGTCTTGTGTGTTGACTTCTCTTGGCTGTTTAATGATGGCAGAAGCCCAAATGTGCAGATCATCCAAGGGTTGTTTATGTGGGCTCCTTAAAGCCCCTCCAGTGACTGGATTCTTACCTGTGGAAAATGCCTTCTCAGGCTGGCTGCAGCTGGCTTTTGCTTCAGCCTCTCAGGCTTACCACACACCCAGCCTCTTTGGAGTTTTCTCCTGTTTCAGCTGGGCCTCCTGAAAGGGTTCGGTTCAGTGTGACTCAAATCTGGTTCTCCGGATCTGGACCTCGCCAGATGATAGGCACTCATTGGCTTTTCCAGCAGTGGGAACATACGTCTCTTTTTCTTTTCTCCCATTCTGCCATGAGGAGAAGCTCCAGGTATCTTTTCAGCTTGAAATGTTTAGGTTGTGAGTCAGAACTCAGTTTCAGTGCTCTAGAAAATCCAAAAGGCAGATGGTGTGCCAAGCTTTCTGAGTAGTCCCAAAGGCCCCTTAGTTAGCTTGGGAGAAGGAAAAGTGCTGCTCTCTATTCTACCATACAGAGAAAGGTGAAAAACACAACACACCAATGATTATTTCCAGAGAAATCCTCACTCCTGATTACTCACAGTCTTCTTATCTAATTTTTATAGGCCCTGATCATAGCTAATGTTCCAAACCAACTTCACCATCTATAAGATGAGATGAGCTGGTATTTACTGTTCTCAGCTTGGGGATTTAGCCAAAAGTTTAAGAAAGAACCCTGTTTACGTATTGTTTACTATTAATATGCAGCTTTAGCAAAAATTTTATCATTTTCTTTACTTACCAGTGCTTCATGCTTTGCCTTACTTTTGGTTTAATTTTCTTCCCCTTACTAGGCAATGTCTTTAGTTATTGTTCCAGGTAGGCTCTGCAAGTAGTGAGCTCTATCAGTCTTTGTCTAAAAATGCTTCCTTGTGTGTCTTTGATCAATTATGAAATGACAGATTAGCTAGGTATAGAAATGTAGATATATCGGAATTTTCCCTCAGCCCTTGAAATTCATTAGTCTCCTGGCATCCATTGTTTCTGCTGATAAGTCTCCGTTATTTTTCTTCTTTTGTAGGTAATTTTTTTTGTTTTCACTTTTAAGATTTCTCTTTATTGTTGATGTTCACTGTAGATGTAGATTAGTTTTTATTTATCCTGTTTGGGCCTTTTACCATTCATGTTTTTCTTGGTTTCTAAAAAATTATCAACTTCTGCTGTTTAAATTTTGCTTCTTTCCCATTTTCTTCCTTCTGTGTCTCTTAACTTTTCTTACATTCAATCTCTGTGTCTCTGAGTAATTTTTGGTACATAATTTTTTGTTCCTCATGTTTATTCTGCTATTTGACTTGTTCACTGAGTTTTTACATTATGTTTTTTATGGCTAGAGTTTCAAATTGTCTCATTTATAAAATTGGCTTCTCTTTTTCTCTCTCACAATTTTCTGGTGTCCGTTGGTTTATATTTAAAGTCTCATTTAAAAGACAACCAGGATACCGTAGAGGGTAGGACTCCATTTATATAATAACGCTCCCAGCCTTTGTCCATTTGCGTTGGCCACGCAGCAAGTCTGACTCCTAAGTGATCTCTCTCCTGTTTGAAGTGTGAGCTCGTTTTAGTAATAGTTGTTTCCCCATGCAGTCTTGCATGTTGTCACCTGTGGAGGTGTCCGTAAGGAGCAGTTTCATATTTATCTCTGAGGAGGACTCTAGAGTTTTCTCTGGTTCAGAACAAAATGTTAATTTATCAGTTTGGATTAATGTGCCCATGACTAGTAGAAATTTGGGCCTCTTTTTCTCTGCATGAATGATACCGGCTTTTCATCAGGCCCTGCACAAAGGTTAGGCTTCCTTATCTCTTCCATAATTGACTCTTCTTTGTCTCTCTCCAGTAGGTTGCTGGAGTGATTTTAGTTTCCATTTAGAGACAAGGTAGCCTGTCAGGACTTCTAGATTTATACAGGTGAATCCATTCCAGCTCCCCACCTTGTTCACTTCTGAGGGTTTAGTTTCTGTTTCTATCTGAGCATAAATACACTCATTTATTTATATACCAATCCCGAAACAATCTTTTCGTGTCTAATTACTTCTCCAGCTTTGCGTTACCTCTTCATTGGTAATTTTCCTTTCCTTCTTTCAAAAATGGCCATGTATTTTAAATTATTATTTGTTTTCTTTTCTGTAACATTTCCGTATGCTTATAGTTGGGGAATTAGGGTATTCACGGTCAGCTGAATTCTTCATATTGGCCAGAAATAAACATTAAATTTCAAAAGTGAATTTGTTCTCAATGTGGCATATATACAGCTATTCAGAAATAAAAGATAACAACAGATGAAGTAATGAACTATCAGATTTTCAGAGGTTACTGGGAAGGAAGAAATTATCAAAGAGAAGTGGGAGGTTTGGTTCTCAATTTAACCTTTTTTTCTTCTTGGCATATGCATGGAAAAAAATCACATTATTTTACCAAGAATATCTGTTTCATATGTTTCAGAACCTTATTTGGAGCCCTTCATTTGCACCTTGGAGGAGCACCTGAGGGTCCAGCTGGCACTGGGAAGACTGAAACTACCAAGGATTTAGCAAAAGCTGTAGCCAAGCAATGTGTTGTTTTCAACTGCTCTGATGGGTTGGATTATTTGGCTTTGGGAAAATTCTTTAAGGTTTGAATTGATTCCTCATTTCTTTACAACAGGATAACGGATCAGAGATGGTTATTTATGATTAAACGTAATCGAATACAAGTAAAAGATTTACTGTAGCTTAAGTAAAGGTAAAACTTGAAACACTATCAGTAATTCTTACAGAAAATAAGGTTATAGCAAAACCCTATTTGTGGAGAATCTCTGCTTTCCTCTTCAGTCCCTACTGTAACAAGTCATTATTACTGGTTGGAGTAAGTGGTGTCCCTTAAATACATTGGAGTAGATAAGAATTTGAGAACTATTGCATCATGTAAAGGTTGTGGGATTCTAAAGACATCTTTAACCTATAGGTCTTGTTATTGAGAAGTTATTTTGAGTCAGTAATTTATTTTTATAGACATATTTTAATCACTTTTGGTGAACTTGAAATCTTAGTTTTATTTTTTTTAATTATTTTTATTTATATATCATAGATGTACATATACAGGTTACATGTGATAATTTAATACAGTCATAATTTGTCAAGATCAAATCTGTGTATTTTTTTAAAAATTCTAAGTTAGATTCCTACTTTTTGGGTCCGTGAGCTTCAAAAGGTGGAATTAAAGATACCATCCTTGCCTATAATCCTATAAACATCTGATCATTTTAGCAGCTTGTTACTATAGCCGATTATTCCTTTAAATGTTAGGTGACACAGCTGAACAAAAATGATCCATTTGAAATTATGTATGCTTTTCTGTAATTTGCAAAGCACATTTTATTTATTTTTATTTTCAATTTTTATTTTAGGTTCCAGGGGTACAGGTGCAGGTTTGTTACATGGGTAGATTGTCTGTTGTGGGAGTTTGTCTGGTGTACAGTTAATCTTGTCATCCAGAGAATCATCATAATAGCCAATAGGTAGTTTTTCAATCCTCAACCTCCTCCCACCCTCCACCCTCAAAATGCCCCAGTGTCTTCTCTTCTTTTCTTTGTGTCCATGCATATGCAAAGCATATTTTAAAGATTCTAGAATATTTACTTTTCCAAATTTTCTCCAGAAAAAGTTAACATTAAAAAAATAAACTAACAAAATAGAATATACCAACCCTAACCCATGCAGTAAACTGTTCCTGGCTGGAATATGACCGATCTGGAGTTTAATTACTCCACATTTGTGAGGCTGAAACAACTAAAAGTAGAACTTTTAAAAACTCAAAATTATAATTAATGAAATATCAGGAAAACATTTAAATGACCAGTTAACATTTTAACTCATTCTCTGTAATGATTATCATTCTTGTTGAAATGAGTACTATTCCCAATAGCAAAGATATGGAATCAACCTAAGAGTCTATCATTGGAGAAATTGATAAAGAAAATGGGGTGTATCTATACAATAAAATACTATTCAGCCATAAAAAAGAATGAAATCATGTCTTTTGCAGCAACCTGAGTAGAACTGGAAATCATTATCTTAAATGAAACAAGTCAGGCACAGAAAGTCAAATACCGCAAGTTCTCACTCGTAAGTGAGTGCTAAGAAATCTGTACACATGACTGTAGAGAGTGGAATGATAGAAACAGAAGGGTGAGAAGGTGGGAGAAGGGTGTGATGAGAGATTAATTAATGGGTGCAATGTATGTTATTCAGCTGATGGATACCACAGAGTGGTATGGATACCAAAATGGTGTGATACCAATATATGTTGTTCAGGTGATGGATACCAAGTTGCAGAGTGACTTCGTCACTATGCAGTCAATGCATTAACAAATTGCACAAATACTCCATAAATTTGTACAAATAAAAATATATAAATAAAAAATAACAAAACTAAAGAATTCTACATGCAATTTGAATAGCCACTATGTTCTTAAATGTCTAAAGAAATGTCTGGTATATATTGCTCAGTTTTTCAATCTATGTAATGACTTTCTTAATTCTTCTAGTTAGAGTCAAAAACCTAGTAGTATTAAATTTGCTTATTGTTAAGTATTTATTATAGCTTCTTTGTGTTGGGACTGTGCTGAATAGTGGGGGTAGAAAATTAGACATGATTTTTATTATCAAGAATTTCAAAATTTATATAACTGCTTGAATATGTGACTTCCAGAGCATTCTATTCTCTGTGATTTATAATTATGCATTAGAGGTCAAAGTCGTTTATAGAGATTTCTCTAATGAAAATGGGCTATTCTTTGATGTGCATAGAGTTTGTGTACAATCCAGTGTGGTTCAGAAGAATGAAATGTATAAAAATCCAAGGTCAGCTGCTATAATCTGTGTGGCTTTGTGGTAATTGTTTAACCTCTCATATGGTATAGCCTTAGTGTCCTTGCATAAAAGATACATACATAGTGCTATGAGTCACGGTTGGTACATACAGTGTACTCAGTGAAACACATGCACATGTGTACGCACATGCGCATACACACCCACAGTCTATAAAATGTATGTTCAGTACATATTTGTTGAATCATTTGATATTTTTAAAAGTAAATCTGAATTTGGATGAAGCTACTCATGCTTGATTTTCCAGTTTTTCCTTATAATCAAATGGCATATATCTGTGAGGTAGCTGTGGTTTAGGACTGCAAACCAGGTCCCTAAACTATGGTAGTGGCTATTAAGGTGCTCAAACCACAAGGCAGTCTCATTGGCAACAGAAGTCATGTTATTTAGATGGTTATTACAACCTATGCTACAAATTTCACATGGAGTAAGCAAATAAAATCAACTTGTAAGTAGAAAGCAGGCAAGGCTTTGAAATTATAGTTGTATGTCTAAAAGCTAAAAAAAAAATACAGAAAGGAGAAAAATGTTAATTTGAAAATTTTCCAGTTGATCAAACTCTTTGAGTTATACAGAATAATAAATTGGTAATGAAAAAATCCGCTGTCTTTAAAGATAAAGGCAAATAAGCAATTTCCTTGATAGGATATTAAATCCTTGAAGAGATCAGGTGAAAGTACAACATTTCAATGCAATATTGAATCAGATAAAGTCAAAAATTTTCATTACTCTTTTCTCATAGGGACTGTTATCTTGTGGAGCCTGGGCTTGCTTTGATGAGTTTAACAGAATTGATTTGGAAGTACTTTCTGTGGTTGCTCAACAAATCCTTACTATCCAAAGAGGTAATGGACTAGTTTTTCTTTGCATTATGTGAAAATAAAAGAAATATGGAAGGTAATGAATGGCACAGCTCACATTCATCTGTGGTATTACTAAGTCATTTCATTCCTGATTACCTACAGGTATTAATGCAGGTGCTGACATACTGATGTTTGAAGGAACTGAACTAAAACTTGACCCCACATGTGCTGTCTTTATAACAATGAACCCTGGGTATGCTGGGCGATCAGAACTGCCAGATAACCTGAAGGTATGGAGGGAGTAGTTATATAATCTATTTCCTTTCTATAATTTATAAAGTTAACATATGAAAAGGGCTGGGCATGCTGGCTCACACCTGTAATCCTAGCACTTTGAGAGGACGAAGTGGAAGGGTTGCTTGAACTCAGGTGTTTGAGACCAGCCTGGGCATAGTGAGACCTTGTCTTTTAACAAAAAAGAAAGAAAAAATATTTTAAAAGTGTGTGTGTGTGTGTGTAAAGAATATGCTGTCCTTGAGTTTATGTAAAATATTTGGTTTTAGTTATTAAAATATTTTAGAAAATTGTTTTAGAAAATAATTTTTAAAGCTTTGAGTATCTTTACAAAGTATATCTACACCAGGAGCAATTTCCAAAATACCTATTTTTTAAATAGTGCTAATTATGAAAAATTTAAAAATATACTAAGGATGTACCCGTTCTACTCCTTACTACATATTGTATCCTGCTAATTTTAAGAGCTTTTTTTACAGTGTTGGAAGCACACTATTGTGTATGCTGGGTGGGTTTTTTCATGTTAACATTATGACAGGAGAATGTTCCCATCTTAATAAGCATAATTCAAACTGTTAGTAAATTTACTGAACTGTATCTTACTTTTGGACGTTCAGTTTGCCTTCAGTTTTCCTACATTGTAAATAATATCACAATGAGTAGTTTTTACTGAAGGCTTTTCTCTATTTTGAAGTATTTCTTTAATGGAGTCATAGGACTAAGATATATGTTGCTAAATTGTGCTCCAAGACAGGCTGAAATGATTTTCATGCCACTTTTCATTGACACCCAGCATTAATTCTTTTAATGAGAAAGAACAAAACAGTTTCTTGAATTGACCAGACTTTGCTTTAAAAAAAAAAAAAAAAACTTTTCTCTATTAGTAAAATATGACATTTTCCCCATATTTTTTTAGCCACTTTTTATCCTTTTCTGATGAATTGCAAATTTATGGCACATGTACAGAGAGCAATGTTGAGGAATAATGCAGTAGTATTGTGGATCCGAAACCAAATCTCCTGACTAAATCCTACATTACTACCACATTTCACATGCTTCCAAGTCTAAATAAGCAGTTTTTCTTTTCCACAAAAATAAAACCCATGATATGACTAATTGCTGCTAAGTGTTTTTGTATTTCCATTTCATGTCCCTTTATATGTTAAGTCTTACGTTTTAAGTACAGGCGTCCCCAAACTTTTTACACAGGTGGCCAGTTCACTGTCCCTCAGACTGCTGGAGGGCCGCCACATACTGTGCTCCTCTCACTGACCACCAATGAAAGAGGTGCCCCTTCCTGAAGTGCAGCGGGGGCTGGATAAACCGCCTCAGGGGACCGCATGCAGCCCACGGGCCGTCGTTTGGGGACGCCTGTTTTAGTATTTTGCCTTAATGAAGAAAGACATGATTAACAAATGAAAAATGATAAATCCTCTTCTATCTAAGAAGCATTTTACAAGTTTGCTTTGGCATTTTCTTTTGGAAAGTTTTTTTTGGTAGCAGTTCTTTTATTTGTTCACTATGTTAATTCTTTTAGGTAGGATCAATCTGAATACATAAATTTGCAAAGGTAGGAAAGGCAAAAATCTGTGAGTAGCTTGTTATAGAAAGCTGGGAGCCATTATTGGCTGAATGTATTCATACCCTCTGCAGACTTTTCCACAGTTTTATTTCCTGTGCAAGTTGGAGCATTGCTGAGATAATCACCTGGTAGTTCTTGGTAGTAATGTATTTTCTTTCTACATGAGACCAAAAGCTGTTCTCAGATTCTGATAGTTTTTCCTATTGTGCAGCCTTCTTGGTTCAAGCTTCTACAAAGCATCTGTTTTCAGGTATCTATGGAAATACCTAACAAGACTGAAATGAAAGCATTGCATATTCCTAAAAATACATAATAATAATAGCCTGATGGGGCCCAGAATGTATCATTACCAGTCTTCAGAATCATTCTCAAAAACTCCCTCTTCTTTACCACATGATTCAGTCACCAAGCCCAGGGTTTCTGTTTCACAGAAACCCTGTAATCCCTGCTGCACTGGCCTGCTCCCTGTGCCACGCCTTGCTGCTCCCTGCCTCTGTCTTCTCCTGTGAGTCTTGTTGCAATAGTTCACTTGTCATCAATTTCTTCTCTGTTGAAATTCACTTTAACGAATTCCCCATTACAGTGCTATCCTTGTTAACTATCAAAAGAAATCTAATCATATAATCTTCAACTTTAAAAAACTGCTGTGCTCTTCTTCTTTGCCCATGGGCTAAAGTTCAGATTTCTTAGTATAGTCTACAAGAGCCTTGGCATGAGGACTCAGTTGCATCTGTCCTGCCATTTCCCTGTATCTGTCTGTTAAACTGGGCCTCACTAGCCTCTGGGGGTCCCTTGCTTTTCTGCATGCTGTTTTCTTTCTCTCAAGTGCTCTGCTAGGCCACCACTTTCCTGTCTGACAAATTCATACTCATCCTTTAAACTAGCAGAGAACACTAAACATACACAGTTCGTATCTGACCTCCTGGGTGAACTCCCTGGACTTGGCTGAGGTTTATAGCTGGATCCTATCATGTGCATGTCCATGGGTTCTTCAGAAACTCCTCCATTAGTTATCTCTACTTGTAGTTCTTCAGGGACTCCTCCATTAAGTATCTCTACGTGTAATTTCTGAGATTTCAGTGATGGATTCTGTTTCTCCAGTTGTCATTGCCCTCTCCCTGCCTAGATCTCTGTGGTGAATTCTGTGTAAACTTCGCTGCTGAAGAGCTCTCACTCTGCCAGGAGGTATGTAGGGCAGGACTTAAATAGCTTTGGTGTGGCCCTTCTTTGTCGTGTACCATGCATAAATCCTTTGTCCCAGCAAACCGTGGGTATTAATTCTGCTACCACAGGTCACTATCCTTTTTCAGTCATTAGTCAGGCTTCAGTCCATATCTCCCAAAATGCAGGAGTAGCTACCAAGCTCTCATGAAACTTGAATGTAGTGAGGAGGGTTATGGGGACTCAGCATAACAACAGCTTCCTTCAAAGGAAATATTTTCACAACTCTTTCCTCTTTCTTTTCTCTCTCAAATATTTTGTACTATACAAGTAGATGAGAGGGTTCAAGTTGTAGACATTTCTCTTGTAAATTTTGTGTATTGAAAAGCTCATACTCACATTAGTAACTGATGTATCATATCTTGCAGAAAGAGTACCATTTTGACATACCGGTACATTTAGACAAAACCTACATAATAAAGCAATTTCTTAAATACATCTTCACTTTAGAGAAGCTGTATTTTAGATTTAAACTATTCTGAAGAATTAGTACTTAATGATCATTTTAGAATAGTTTGTTAGAAGCCATGGTAAAATAGACACATTCTAGATCTCCTAATGTCACAGAGCCAATAAAGTGATACATACCTTTCCAGAGGATATGTAGGATGAAACACTAATAGTATTATTGAGGGGGAAAAAACAAAATAGATCCTAAATCCTCCATTTCATTCAATTAAAATCAAGCTTGTTCCTGAACAGGTCAAAATATTTTTAAAAATCAATTAGCAGTTTCTTAAAAATAAATGGTAAGAAGTTATTGCTTGAATTTTTGTATTGTATCAAGAAGCAGTCTTTTGAAAGCATGCTCCAAGAAGTGTGTACATTTCCTTACGTGCTACCCTCCTTCTTCGATCAATAGAGCAGAAGCAATAGAAAAACTATTCTTGATCATTTATTTTTGCTGAGTTAAGCATGAAGATTATATTCACATGGATTACATGTACTGGAATTGACTCAAGTCTTGGCATGTTACGTAGATGTGTACCCTGTGTGTTTTCACACTCAGCAAACTATATCATTGGTTAAGCTAGAATCCAATTTAATTTTTTTTAACAAAGCACTAAATTTTCTTCAAACTTACTACTATTACCAAGCAAATTATTTCTAGTACATCAAAAATCAAACCACATTATATCTGTATGTTGTACAACTTGTTTGAGAATCACTGATTTAGGCTTGAAAAAATGTTTCGATCAGGTTGCTTTTCATTGTGTTAAGTATTATTGTTTAATAGTTGTTAGAGGATGCCTAATAAATGGAGTATCATGATACTCCTTGATACTTGTTTACTTCACTTTATTTTTTGTTCTGTTAGTCAGAAATATGTCTGCTTCATCATTTTCACAATCATATTGCTAATAGTGCTAACAGGTGAATAGGATATTTGTGAAATACCTAGGGTGGTCAGAGGGAAACCCACTACACACAGTCCTGGATGTTGACCCCAAACTGGTAGTAATTTATGCTATTGTTATCACTCTATCCTAGCCGGTGACTGGCCGACTGATTTGCTAATTCAGTCATTCTCTCTTTTATTCATTAAAAAAGCAGTTGTTGAGAACATACCCTTTTTTTTTTTTTTCAATTTGAGATGGAGTTTCGCTCTTGTTACCCAGGCTGGAGTGCAAAGGCGCGATCTTGGCTCACCGCAACCTCTGTCTCCTGGGTTCAAGAAATTGTCCTGTCTCAGCCTCCTGAGTAGCTGGGACTACAGGCATGTGCCACCATGCCCAGCTAATTTTTGTATTTTTAGTAGAGACGGGGTTTCACCATGTTGACCAGGATGGTCTCGATCTCTTGACTTCGTGATCCACCCATCTCGGCCTCCCAAAGTGCTGGGATTATAGGCGTGAGCCACCGTGCCCAGCCGAGAACATACCCTTTTAAAGAGATACCACCTGTGTAGCAATTCTCATGCTCTTTTTTTCCCTCATGTGTGTAGTAGTTAGAACATTTGCTTAAGCTTTTCTATTTCAAGTTACTTGCTTGAGTTATACATATATTTTTAAACATTTTACTCTTTCCATTTTCTAACGGTAACCTTATTGATAAAATAGTGGTACTATGGCCTCTAACTACTAACTGACACAACGCATTAGAAGAATCTTACTTGATATAAATCTTTGATCTGTTCTTAGCTTAGAAGAGTCATAATAGATCATTTAAGCAAGATGTTTTTATTTTCTATTTACTTTGAGTATTTGGTAATTCAACTAATTCCCAGAATGCATTTATGAACTATCTGACTGTGATTGTCATTCACTAGAAAAGCTTCTTTTTTCCCCTAGAATACTATTGTTTTACATATTTTGCACAAGAAAGTCATGTTTTAATACATGAGCTATTGAAGTTAGTCCTCATACATACTAATATTCTACACCTAAATTTCCTTATTCTTTTAAAAATGTATGGTTTTCTATTTACTTACCATCATATAACATCATATAACCTCAGTATTTTAAATATGAGAAAATATTATCTTTACAATTTGTAAAATTGATTTATCTCTAATAATTATTACTTATTTCTAGTTTTCTTTGTTTTGCTTGTTAAAAGGCTGACATTGTGACTTCAGATTCAAAAAAGTTAAGCGTATCTCAAAACGTAATCTTGTTATTAGAGCTTACCTGGTAAATCCTAGATTATATAATTAAGTAGATCCCGTACAGCCTCGCTTGAAGCCCAGTCTCCCAACATGAAGACGCTCAGCAGTCCAGATGAGAAACCCAGCTTTTGAACATCCTGGGAGAGTCTGAGGTTCTGTAACATGTGGCGTCCCATGAGGAATGTAATGTAATTGAAATTGAACACATAGATGAAAAAGAATTGATACAAAAAGCTAATGATATATTTACTATATAACCACAACTGGAGATTTATTTTTAAAGTTGCTTTTTATTTATATGATTTGAACATTAAAATTAATTTTTTCAGAAGACAGAAATTCATCTATTTACTTTTTAAACTTTCAGGTCAGTGATTTTTTTTGTTGAGGTATGATTGACAAACATCACACATATTTAAGGTATATAATGTGATGTTTTGATATACATATACATTGCATAACAATATCACTAATCAAGCTAATCAGCTTATCCACCACCTCATATATATACTTTTTCTGTTTTCTGTTGGTAACACTTATGATCTACTTTCTTAGCAAATTTTAAGAATATAATACATTATTATTAATAGACTATGAACATTAAAATTTAATACTATTGAAGAAAAGGTATAAAGTAATAACATGAAATAAAGAACATGATTATCTTTATGATGGTCTTTTAATTTTCTAACCTCTTTATATATTATTGCCTTTTAAATTTTTCTTAATTGACATATAATTATATATATTTATGGAGTAGAGAGTGATAGTTTGATACATATAAACCATGTATAATGATCAAATTAGGGTATAGTGTATCACCTCAAATATTTATCATTTCTTTGTGTTGGAAACATTCAGATTCTTCTCTTTTAGCTATTTAAAAATATAGGATAAATTATTTTTAACTATAATCACCTCACAGTGCTATAGAGCACTAGAATTTATTCTTTTATGTACCCGAAATTTTGTATTTGTTAACCAGCCTCTCCTGATTGCCCCACCTCACCTTTCCCAGCCTCTAGTTACCACTATTTTATTCTTTACTTCTATGAGATAAACTTTTTTAGCTTCCACATATTAGTGAGAACCTGTGGTATTCATCTTTCCCAGCCTGGCTTATTTTACAATGATTCTTTAAAAAGTACCTTTTCTACATACCCATAGGCTCTCTTTCGGACAGTAGCAATGATGGTGCCTGACTATGCTATGATTGCTGAAATAGTCCTGTACTCCTGTGGGTTTGTTACTGCTCGGCCGCTGTCAGTAAAAATTGTGGCTACATATCGCTTGTGTTCAGAGCAGTTGTCATCTCAACATCACTACGACTATGGAATGAGAGCTGTGAAGTCAGTGCTTACTGCTGCTGGGAATCTGAAGGTAGAGAACATAAATATTTCTTACTTGTCAATTTCCTATTTTGTAAATTTCCAGCCTAATGGGTCTTCACAGAGTTCCCATAACTTGTTGGTTTCATTAATTGATTGAAAAAATCAATTTTTACACCAAAAATGTATTTTATACATGTGAAAAAATGAAATTTTATAATGATTTATAAAATCTTACATATATAACTCTTAGTGATTTGAGTTTTGTTTCATTAACAGGATACTACCAAGGAATAAAATTGCTTACTCCCGAGAAATGTCTTGAGTGCTTTTAGTCTATATAAACAAATACAGCATTAAAGGAAATAAGTGTAATTAATAAATATACACAAAAGACTCTAAACATTGTATCTTATTATAATTACACAATTGCGGCCAACAGTGGACTAGCAGTAATAGATTTGTAGTATGATGTTTACCTTCAAAATGGTCTAAATTGAAACTGTAATATGTGAAAACCCAAATACTTTAAGCTTTGGTTGACTTTTCCTTGTAAGTATTTTGTAGAACCATGAAATGTAACTGTACATTAGTTAGTTCTTTATGAAATCAAGATAGGGTTTGCTTAGTAGCAGAATGCAAAATGTGACTTTGGAGTTTGCAAAATTTTCACATTCATGATTTGTAGAAGATACAGATTTTATATCCTATGTGATTAAGAACAATAGCGTGCATTTTATATTCCATAATAATGTTATCAAGAATTCTGATATATAGTGTTGACATTCTATTTCACATTAGCCTGACGTAACTTCGAGTCATTGTTTTTTGTAATAAACAAAAGAGACTAGAAACAACAATTTGTATCACGTTGGCATGTCAGGATTAGACTGTGGTCAGATAAAGGGAAGGATAATGCATTGTCCTAGTGTATGTCATCACTGAAATCTTGACTATGGAATTGAGCTATTAAAGTTATGCAGCAAATGAATCCTCCAAATGAATCCTATCATTTTTTGTCAAAGGTAATACAGATTGTCAATGTTTTGGCCTGAGTATTTTGAAGTTTGTTTCTGTTATAGCAAGAAACAATTTGAACATTTGCTTCAAAATAACAGCCTCTCAAAGAACAAAAGAGACTTCTGACACTTCATAATTTATATACAGTTAGAGTGATCGTAAAACAAAATCCAGATGAACAGGACATGCTCTGAAATTCAGAGACTGATTCTGACTGTCAGGCGTCATATACTTTGTAAGACTGAAGCTAATTAAGTAGGAACATGGCATTTGTTAGGCAGAGAGATTCTAGAGAAAAGGGAGAGGTTCTAGAAAATTATATGCATGGTGGTAGGAGAAGCTTTGGAGTGAGATGTTGATTAATATATTAAATTTGAAAGAAATAATTCTGAGATTGGATTTTTGTTAATTCATGTGAACATTATTATAGGTATGAGTAACGTATTCAGAGTTCAACTAGACTTGTAAACTTTGGGTACACCACAAGTGTTTGGGAATTTAATGTGAGTTCTTTTCTTTAGAATTAATTAATTAATTTTGAGACAGAGTCTTGCTCTGTTGCCATGCTGGAGCGCAATGAAACAATCTTGGCTCACTGCAACTTCCACCTCCCAGGTTCAAGCGATTCACCTGCCTCAGTCTCCCAAGGAGCTGGGACTACAGGCAGGTGCTGCCACACCCAGCTAATTTTTGTATTTTTAGTTGAGATGGGGTTTCACCACGTTGGCCAGAACGGTCTCGATCTCTTGACCATATGATCCACCCACCTCAGCCTCCCAAAGTGCTGGGTTAATAGGCATCAGCCACCATGTCCAGCAGAGTTTCCTTAAGCACGATTTATTAAACTAACTTAGCGGGTGACCAGCCCTCTCCACTCTCTTTGTGAAACTTGGTAACACATGGCATTCTGGGCGTGCAGCCAGCAGCATCCCCTGCTCTGCCCTTCCACTTCGGCTTCTGTCAGATGAGCTGCATTCCTTACTCTGAGCTGGTTTGCTTGTTCTTGAACCTTTTTGAAGCCACTTGGACATGTTGCTGTTACTATGTCATCTAACTGTATGGTGAGGAAACTGATGATATAAGCATAAAAAGAGGATTTTTTTCCTGTGAAAACTAAATTCATGTTTAAGAAAGATTCAGTAAAGATGAAATGCTAAAATTTTGACTTTGACTAAGATGTGGATGAGAAATGTGTGTAAAACTGAAGAAAAATTTAAAAACTTACCAGGATGATATACTTAAATTGTGTTACAATTATTTTTGAAGAGCATTAGCCCCTTTAAAAAACAAAAACAGAAAACAACAAGATAGAGTAGATGATGTGTTGTTGATGTGGCTTTTGGAAAAAAGAAAAAAAAGTTGCATTAACTCTACGCTCAGAGAAAAGGCCTTGGCATCAGAATATGGCAAATGAGTGAATGTTTATATGTTTTAAATTTTAATGCATCTTTCCAAAATGATTGCTCACTATTAGTAATTTTCATTTGACCAATCTACTGCTAGTTGTGAATACATATAGAGAACAAGCAAGTTCTACCCAATACAAGGGACAGCAGCTGCCAAACTGTATTTAATTCATGTTAATATCTCTTTATATTAGCTGTGAAAGGGAAGTAGTTCAAATATTTTTATTATAAACTAGTAAAAAAATGCAACAAGTTTAAATGTCAGTTTCTAAAATTAATAATCCAATATAATGAAAGAGCAACATTTTTGCATTTGCTTAAATTGTGTGCAGTGTCTGTATGTACGTGTGTGAGCACAAAGGGGGTGGGTGCTGTTAGCAGATGCAGATATCATCATGAGTGTGTTGTGTTTTTTTTAGCTGAAATATCCAAATGAAAATGAAGAAATTTTGCTGCTTAGATCTATCATTGATGTAAATCTGCCAAAATTTTTATCCCATGATTTGCCACTCTTTGAGGTAAGAACATTCATTATCCCAGTGTATCAGAACTCTCATAATAATTTATCAAACGTCTAAGGCTGTGAAGCCCCCACTATGGAAAACAATGACACAGTACAGAGAAACATGGATAATTCCATATTTTATTTGAAGTATGGTGAGCTGGCTTTGTCACTTTGATAATTTTCAACCACTTGGGATTTTTAAATAGTACTTTAAAGTTTGTTACTGCAGAATATAATGAGCACACAAAAGTTACAAAATATTTGCTTATAAATTCCACTAGAATGTAGGCTTCATAAAGACAACAATTGGCCTAACTCACCACTGAATCCCTAGCACAATATAGATATAGTAATGTCTGTTCAACATGGTAAATGTGGGATCGACTGATGACTGAAGAAATAAAATAGATAAATATGTTAATTTCCTTAAAAGAATGAGATGACTTTTATGAAATTTTCATGGTAACATAAAAACTAAGCTTTATCTTGTTATAATTTAAGATAAGGTTATGATTGATTGAGAGGAAGTAATAGAAGAATGGTTAAAGTTTTCATCATATTATTCAGTGTCATTCTTTTCCTCTTCCCCATATCAGGTAGAAGTCAGAAGGGTAGTGAGCTCCTTCTAAATGTTAGATGTTGGGCTAATTTGCACTCTCTTGGAATTCAGGCAGTTTGCTTGCAGTATGCTACATATTTCCAGATTCAGGGGTCTAGTTTCATTCTTCTGCATATAGTTATCTAGTTTTCCCAGCACTGAAGATACTGTTATGTCATGGGGAAGGGGAGAGGAGTTGCTGCTGCTAGTATTGTCCAGTGTCATTGGCTACTGATGGCAACCATGTCTCATCATTCTGAAAAGAGCTATACGTAATATTTAGTGTTGAGCTTTATTCAGTATTTAGAGTTAACATGCAGGTATATTACGGAGCAAATCAACAAGGAAAGAGTTCAAATTTTCTCCCTAAAGTTTTCCCTCTATTTGTTCAGTACTAGTGCACTAAGCATATTCTAGGAGTAAAAGTTATGTTTATTTTCAGAATATGGAAATACACTTTGCTAGATGTGTTGTCGTGCAGTCTTATATAATTCAGTGACCATGTATTAAGCAGTGTTTCTCAACTGGAGCATAAATTAGCATTTCCAGTTGGGACTTTTTTTTTTTTTTTTTTTTTTGCAAGGCTGCCCCATGCATGCAGGACATTTGGAATCCCTTCCCCTACTTTCCCGATGGCCTGTGCAGATACCTAAAGACGTCTTTCACAGTGGCAAGCAGAAGAATGCCTTTACATATTTTAAACTCTCTACCTGGTAGGAGAGTGAGGGAGTGAGGGGGTCCTGGTCTTGTGTGAGAGCCCTGGTATGGCAAATATGTTCTGGGGTTGTCTGCTTCTTTCAGGGTTGTATATAAACAATTTAAACAATCTGAAAAGAAATTTTGGTTAATTGACAAATGCTATGCCCCTAATATGGAGCGGGTACCATTCTGAGTGCTTTACAAATTGTAATTTATTTAATGTTCCAAATGACCCAGTGGGGTAGGTGCTATCATCATTTCTGATTTATGGATGATGTAGCTAATGCACAAGATGATAAGTCAATTATATTCATGGCAAGCACATGAAGGAGCTGGGATTCTAACCCAGAGAGCTGTTACCCACTTTGCTGCATTGCCTTTTTGTCTCCTTTGCCCCAAGGAAACTTACTGCTTTGATAAACTGGGATAAATTTCTTCATAAGAGCATTTAAAGAATTAAATGTAGGGGTAATTAAACTGGTAACTCATAAATTCTTAAGTACGACTTGAGTATACGCTTTCACATTAAGCACTTCTAAAATTTCACTTTTACCTTCAGACTAAAAAGAATAGTCATTTCTAATATAAGTTGCAATAATATTTATAAAGTAACTTTACCAGTTTATAAAGGTAAGCTCTTTAGACCTTGCAATTAACTTTATATATTCATATACACTAAATACAAAGTTATAATCCTTTCCAAGTATACATTATATGATTATGCTAGTGTCCTAAGTTTATCATTAAAAGTATCACAAACTTAAGGCATAAGACAGCTTATTTATTCTCTCACAGTTCTGGAAGCTAGAAGTCCAAAATCAAAGTGTGAGGAGGCCGTGCTCCTTGTGAAGGCTCTAGCGGAGAATCCTTCCTTGCTCCTTCCTAGCTTCTGGTGGCTCCCTGAAATCCTGGATATGGGTTGGCTTGTACCTGTTTCACTGCACCCTCCACCTCCATGATCACATGGCTGTCTTTCCTCTGTCTCTCTCTGTCTCTGTGTCTGAACCTCCCTTTCCTTTTGCTTATGCAAACACCAGGTACTGGGTTTAGAGTCCACCCTAATCCAGAATGACATCATCTTAACTAATTGCAATTGTAAAGAGCCTATTTTCACATGAGGTCACATTCAGAGGTTCTGGGTGGACAAGAAATTTTGGGGGGACGGTGTTCAACTCACTATAATATATTCACTAAACTACTTTTGAACTAATTTTTATATATGCTTGGGGTGTGGATTAAAGTGAATGATTTTGTCATGGCTAGTTACTCTAGTGTCATATGCTGAAAAGACACTTTTCCACCGGGAATTACCTTTGCATCTTTATTGAGATTCAGTTGTTTACACATGTTTGGGTCTATTTCTGGACTCCCTATTCTGTTCCTTTGATATATTTGTTTTCTTTATGCTCATACAACACTGTGTTTAAAATAAGCCTTGAAACCAGATAGTGTTAGGCAGGCATCCTTAAACTACAGCCCGCGGGCCGCATGCAGCCCCCCTGAGGCCATTTATCCAGCCCCCCGCCACACTTCAGGAAGGGGCACCTCTTTCATTGGTGGTCAGTGAGAGGAGCACAGTATGTGGCGGCCCTCCAACGGTCTGAGGGACAGTGAACTGGCCCCCTGTGTAAAAAGTTTGGGGACGCCTGGTTAGGTTTCCAACTATTTTATTTTTTTACTTGTGTGTTTTTACTGATTTATAATACATATAAGTATTTTGGGGGTACATGTGATAATTTAATACATTCATATAATTTGTAAAGATCAAATCAATATACTTGGACTGCCCATAACCTTAAATACTACTTCTTTTCATTATGCTAGAAACATTCAAATTATTCTCTTCTAGCTATTTTGAAAGGCACAATAGATTATTACTGTAAACTGTGGTCACTATACTGATCTGTTGAACACTAGATCTTATTTCTTCTATACTGCTGCATATTTGTATCCATTAATCAACGTCTGTATTTCCTATCTTCTCCCTACCTTTCTTGTCTTTGGTAACCACCAATCTACTCTGTCCTCATGAGATCCACTTTGTTAGCATCCATATATGAGTGTGAACATGTGACATGTGTCTTTCTGTGCTTGACTTCACTTAACACAATGACCTACCATTCCATTCATGTTGCTGCAAATACAAAATTTCATTCTTTTTACGGCTTAATAATATTCCATTGTGTATATATGCCACATATTGATTAGTGTTTAAGTTGATTCTATATTTTGGCTATTGTGAATACAGCTACAATAAACATGGAAGTGCAGATATCTCTTTGATACATTGGTTTCCTTTTGTTGTATGTATAGCCAGTTGTGGAATTGCTGGATCATAGGGAAATTCTATTTTTAGTATATTAAGGAACCGCCATACTGTTTTCCATAGTGGTTATATTAATTTACATGCCTACCAGAGTTGCCCTTTCTCCACATTCTCACTAGCATTTATTACCTGTCTTTTTATAAAAGCCATTTTAACTGGGGTGAGATGATATCTCCTTGTGGCTTTGATTTGATTTTGTGTATAGTGAGATATAGGGGTCTAGTTTTACTCTTCTCCACGTGTTCTCCAGTTTTCTCAGCACTATTTATTGAAGTGACTATGTTTTTTCCATTGTGTTTTCTTGGTGTTGTTGTCAAAGATAAATTGGCTGTAAATACATGAATTTATATCTGGATTCTCTATTGATAAATTGGCTGTAAAAGCATGAATTTATATCTGGATTCTCTATTTTGTTCCATTGGTCTATGTGTCTGTTTTTATGTCAGCATTGTGCTCATTTGATTGCAATAGCTTTGTAGTAAATTTTGAAGTCAGGTAGTGTGATGCCTTCAGCTTTGTTCTTTTTGCTGAGGATTGCTTTGGCTAATGGGGTTTTTGTGTGTGTGATTCCATATATATTTTAGAATTTTTTTCTATTTCTATGAAAAATGTCCCTGGTATTTTTATGGGGATTGCATTGAATCTATGAATTACTTTGAGTAAATTGTTGTTTTAACAGCATTAATTTTTCCAGGTCAGGCGCGGTGGCTCACACCTGTAATCCCAGCACTTTGGAAGGCTAGGGTGGCTGGGTCACCTGAGGTCAGGAGTTCTAGACCAGCCTGGCCAACATGGCAAAACCCTATCTCTCATAAAAATACAAAATTTAGCCAGGTGTAGTGATGTGTGCTTGTGGTCCCAGCTACTCAGAGGCTGAGGCAGGAGAAGCGCTTGAACCTGGGAGGCGGAGGTTGCAATGAGCCAGATCGCACCACTGCACTCCTCCCTGGGTGACAGAGCAACACTCCATCTTGAAAACAAAAAGTAAAAACAATAACACCAACATTCTTCCAGTCTATGAGCATGAAATATCTTTCCATTTTTTGTGTGTCCTCTTCAATTTCTTTCATGTAGTTTTCCTTGTATAGATGTTTGACTTCGGTTAAATTTATTCATTGGTATTTTATATTCCTTGCAGCTATTGTAGATGGGATTGCTTTCTTAATTTTTTCTATTCAGATTGTTTGCTATTGGCATATATAAATGCTACAGGTTTTTGTCCGTTGATTTTGTATCCTGAAACTTTACAGAATTCATTTATCAGTTCTAATAGTTTTTCGGTGGAATCTTTAGGTTTTTCTAAATCTAAGATATCATCTGTGAACAATGCTAATTTGACTTCTACCTTTCCAATTTGGATACCTTTTCTTTCTTTTTTTTCTTGGCCCAAATTCATTTATTAAGTCATGTATGTATGTTTTTTATTGTACTTTAGGTTCTGGGGTACATGTACAGATCATGCAGGATTGTTGCATAGGTACATACATGGCAGGTGGTTTGCTGCCTCCATTCCCCCCGTCAACTGTACCTGCCTTTCTCCCCATGATATCCCTCCCCAACCTCCCAACTCCCCATGGTCCCTCCCGTAGCCCCCACCAACAGACCCTAGTGTGTGATGCTGCCGTCCCTTTATCCATGTGTTCTGATTGTTCAACACCCACTTAGGAGTGAGAACATTTGGTGTTTGATTTTCTGTTACTGTGTCAGTTTGCTGAGAATGATGGTTTCCAGATTCATCCATCTCCCTACAAAGGACACAAATTCAGTGTTTTTTATGACTGCGTAGCATTCCATAGTATATAAGTGCCACATTTTCCTTGTCCAGTCTATCATTGATGGACATTTGGGTTGGTTCCAGGTCTTTGCTATTGTAAACAATGCTGCAGTGAACATATGTGTGCATGTGTCTTTATAATAAATATAACAATTTATAATCCTTTGGTTATATACTCAGTAATGGGATTGCTGGATCAAATGGAATTTCTATTTCTAGGTCCTTGAGGAATCGCCACACTGTCTTCCACAATGGTTGAACTAATTTACACTCCCACTAGTAGTGTAAAAGTGTTCCTATTTCTCCACATCCCCTCCAGCATCTGTTGTCTTCAGATTTTTTGATGATCACCATTCTAACTGGTATGAGGTGGTATCTCAGTGTGGTTTTGATTTGCATTTCTCTAATGACAGTGATGATGAGGAGCATTTTTTCATATGTTCATTGGCCTCATATATGTCTTCTTTTGAAAAGTTTCTGTTCATATCCTTTGCCCACTTTTGAAGGGGTTTGTTTGTTTGTTTTTTTCTTGTAAATCTGTTTTAGTTCTTTGTAGATTCTGGATATTAGCCCTTTGTCAGATGGGTAGATTGCAAAAATTTTTCCCATTCTGTTGGTTGCCAGTTCACTTTAGTGATTGTTTCTTTTGCTGTACTGAGAAGCTCTTTAGTTTCATCACATCCCATTTGTCTATTTTGGCTTTTGTTGCCATTGCTTTTGATGTTTTAGTCATGAAGTCCTTGGCTATGCCCATGTCCTGAATGGTTTTGCCTAGATTTTCTTCTAGGGTTTTTATGGTATTAGGTCTTATGTTTAAGTCTTTAATCCTTCTGGAGTTAATTTTAGTGTAAGGTGTCAGGAAGGGGTCCAGTTTCTGCTTTCTGCACATGGCTAGCCAGTTTTCCCAACACCATTTTATTAAACAGGGAATCCTTTCCCCATTGCTTGTTTTTGTGAGGTTTGTCAAGGATCAGGTGGTTGTAGATGTGTGGTGTTGCCTCCAAGGCCTCTGTTCTTTTCCATTGGTCTATATCTCTGTTTTGGTACCAGTACCATGCTGTTTTGATTACTGTAGCCTTGTAGTATAGTTTGAACTCAGATAGCTTGATGCCTCCAGCTTTTTTCTTTTTGCTTAGGATTGTCTTGGCTATGAGGGATCTCTTTTGGTTCCATGTGAAGTTTAAGCTGTTTTTTTCCAGTTCTGTGAAGAAAGTCATTGGTAGCTTAATGGGGATAGCGTTGAATCTGTAAATTACTTTGGGCAGTATGGCCATTTTCACAATATTGATTCTTCTTTACCATAAGCAATTCCATAAGCAATGGAATATTTTTCCATCTGTTTGTGTCCGCTCTTATTTCCTTGAGCAGTGGTTTGTCGTTTTCCTTGAAAATATCCTTTACATCCTTTGTTAGTTTTATTTCTAGATATTTTATTCTCTTTGTAGCAATTATGAATGACAGTTCGTTCTTGATTTGATTTTCTTTAAGTCTGTTATTGGTGCATAGGAATACTTGTGATTTCTGCACATTGATTTTGTATCCTGAGACTTTGCTGAAGTTGCTTATCAATTTCAGGAGATTTTGGGCTGAGATGATAGGACCTTCCAAATACACTGTCATGTCATTTGCAGATAGAAGCAATTTAACTTCCTCCTTTCCTAATTGAATACCCTTTATTTCTGTTTCTTGCCTAATTGCTCTAGCTAGAATTTCCAATACCATATTGAATAGGAGTGGTGAGAGAGGGCATCCTTGTCTAGTGCCAGATTTCAAAGGGAATTCTTCCAGTTTTTGCCCATTCAGTATGATATTGGCTGTGGGTTTGTCATAAATAGCTTTTATTATTTTGAGGTACTTTCTATTGATACCCAGTTTATTGAGAGATTTTAGCATAAAGAGCTGTTGAATTTTGTCAAAGGCCTTCTCTGCATCTATTGAGGTAATCAGGTGGTTTTTGTCTTTGGTTCTGTTTATGTGGTGGATTATGATTATAGACTTGTGTATGTTGAACCAGCCTTGCATCCCTGGGATGAAGCCTACTTTATTGTGATGGATAAGCTTTTTGATGTGCTGTTGCAATTGGTCTGCCAGGATTTTATTGAAAATTTTTTCATCTGTGTTCACCATGGATATTGGCCTGAAGTTTTCTTTTTTTGTTGCGTCTCTGCTGGGTTTTGATATCAGGATGATGTTGGTCTTGTAAAATGATTTGGGAAGGATTCCTTCTTTTTGGATTGTTTGCAGTAGTTTCAGAAGGAGTGATGCCAACTCCTCTTTGTATGTCTGATAGAATTCGTATGTGAACCCATCTAGACGTGGACTTTTTTTGGTTGGTAGGCTATTAATTACTGCCTTAACTTCAGCCCTCTTTATTGGTCTATTCAGGGTTTCAACTTCTTCCTGGTTTAGGCTTGGGAGGGTGCAAGTGTCCAGAAATTTATCCATTTCTTCCAGGCTTACTGGTTTATGTGTGTAGAGTTGTTTGTAGTAATCTCTGATGGTAGTTTGTAGTTCTGTGGAATCTGTGGTGATGTCCCCTTTATTGTTTTTTATTGCATCTATTTGATTCTTCTCTCTTTTCTTTTTTATTAGTCTGGCTATTGGTCTATTTTGTTGATCTTTTCAAAAAACCAGCTCCTGGATTTATTGATTTTTTTTTTGAAGGGTTTTTCGTGTCTCTGTCTCCTTCAGTTTTGCTCTGATCTTACTTGTCTCTTGTCTTCTGCTTGCTTTTTGAGTTTTTTAAATCTTGCTTCTCTAGCTCTCAATATTGATGATATGGTGGTGTTGATCTTTACTTGCTTCTCATGTGAACATTTATTACTATAAATTTCCCTGTAGGCACTGCTGTATATGTGTCCCAGAGATTCTGGTATGTTGTGTCTTTGTTCTTATTGGTTTTGAAGAATATCTTTATTTCTGCCTTCATTTCATTGTTTATCCAGTCAATGTTCAGGAGCCAGTTGTTTGGTTTCCACGGAGTTGTATGGTTTTGAGTGGATTTCTTAATCCTGAGTTCTAATTTGATTGCATTGTGATCTGAAAGACTGTTTGTTATGATTTCTGTTCTTTTGCATTTGCTGAGGAGTGATTTACTTCCAATCATGTGGTCAATTTTAGAGTAGGTGTCATGTGGTGCTGAGAAGAATGTATATTCTGTGGATTTCAGGTGGAGAGTTCTGCAAATGTCTCTATTAGTTCCACTTGGTCCAGGTCTGAGTTCAAGTCCTGGATATCCTATTTAATTTTCTGTCTCATTGACCTAATATTGACAGTGGAGTGTTAAAGTCTCCCACTATTATTGTGTGGGAGCCTGTCTCTTTGTAGGTCATTAAAACTTGCATTATGTATCTGGGTGCTCCTGTATTAGGTGCATATATATTTAGGATCGTTAGCTCTTCTTGTTGCATTGATCCTTTTACCATTATGTAATGCCCTTCTTTGTCTCTTTTGATCTTTGTTGGTTTAAAGTCCACTTTATCAGGGACTAGGATTGCAACTCCCACTTTTTTTTTTCTCTCCATTTGCTTGGTAAATCTTCCTCCATCCCTTTATTTTGAGCCTATGTGTGTCCTTGCACGTGAGATGAGTTTCCTGATTACAGCACACCGATGGGTCTTGACTTTTTATCTAATTTGCCAGTCTGTGTCTTTTGATTGGGGCATTTAGCCCATTTACATTTAAGGTTAATCTTGTTATGTGTGAATTTGATCCTGCTATTTTGATGCTAGCTGGTTGTTTTGCTCATTAATTGATGCAGTCTCTTCATTGTGTCGATGGTCTTTACCATTTGGTACATTTTTGGAGTGGCTGGTTCTGGTTGTTCCTTTTCATGTTTAGTGCTTCTTTCAGGAGCTCTTGTAAAGCAGGCCTGGTGGTGATGAAAGCCCTGAGTCATTGCTTGTTCATAAAGGATTTTATTTATCCTTCACTTATGAAGCTTAGTTTGGCTGGATATGAAATTCTAGGTTGAAAGTTCTTTTTTTTTTTAAGGACGTTGAATATCGGCCCCCACTCTCTTCTGTCTTGTAGGGTTTCTGCTGAGAGATCTGCTGTGAGTCTGATGGGCTTCCCTTTGTGGGTAACTCGACCTTTGTTTTAGCTGTCCTTAGCATTTTTTCCTTCATGTCAACCCTGGTGAATATGACGATTATGTGCCTTGGGGTTGCTCTTCTTGAGGAATATCTTTATGGTGGTCTCTTTATTTCCTGGACTTGAATGTTGGCCTGCCTTCTAGGTTGGGGAAGTTCTGGATAATATCTTGAAGAGTGTTTTCCAGCTTGGATTCATTCTCTCCGTCATATTTAGGTACAGCTATCAAACATAGATTAGGTCTTTTCACATAATCCAATATTTCTTGGAGGCTTCGTTCATTTCTTTTCACTCTTTTTTCTCTAATCTTGCCTTCTCCTTTATTTCATTGAGTTGATTGTCAGTCTCTGATATCCCTTCTTCTGCTTAGTCAGTTTGGCTTTTGAAACTTGTGTATTCTTCGCAAAGTTCTTGTGCTGTGTTTTTCAGCTTCATCAAATTGTTTATGTCCTTCTCTAAGCTGTGTATTCTAGTTAGCAGTTTGTCTAACCTTTTTTCAAGGTTCTTACTTTCTTTTTATTGGGTTAGAACATGTTCTTTTAGCTCAGAGAAGTTTGTTATTACCCACCTTCTGAAGCCTGCTTCTGTCAGTTCATCAGATTCATTCTCCATCCACCTTTGTTCCCTTGCTTGTGAGGAGTTGTGATCCCTTGAAGGAGGTGAGACATTCTGGTTTTAGGTGTTTTCATCCTTTTTGCACTGGTTTCTTTGCATTAGTGGATTTATCTACCTGTGGTCTTTGTAGTTCATGACTCGGATGGGGTCTCTCAGTAGATGTCCTTTTTGTTGATGTTGAAGCTATTTCTTTCTGTTTTTTAGTTTTTCTTCTAACAGTCAGGCCCCTCTGCTGCAGGACTGCTGAAGGTCCACTCCAGACCCTGCTTGCCTGGGAATCACCTACAAGGGCTGCAGAACAGTAAGGGTAGCTGCCATTTTCTTCTTCTGTTATCTTTGTCCCAGAAGGGTACCTACCAGATGTCAGCCAGAGCTCTCTTTGATGAGAGCTCTGGCTTTTATGAGGTGTATCTTTGGATATATGGGGGTCAGGGGACCACTTGACGAGACAATCTGTCCGTTATCAGAGCTCAGGGGCCATGCTGGGAGCTCACTTGTTCCGTTCAGAGCTGCTGGGTAGGTATGTTTAAGTCTGCTGCAGCAGAACTCATAACCACCGCTTTTCCAAGGTGCTTTGTCCTGGGAAGTTGGGGCTTTATTTATAATTCCCTGGCGTGTTGCTGCCTTTTTTCAGAGGTGCCCTGTCCAGCAAGGAGGGAGTCTAGTCACAGTCTGCCAGCAGAGGTGTTGGGGAGCTGCTGTGGGCTCTGCCCAGCTGCTGTGTAAACTCCCTTATGGTTTTGTTTACAGAGGTACAGTTTGGACTGCCTTGGTAATGGTGGTCTGCCTCGGTAATTGGGTGCCTTTTATTTCTATCTCTTGCCTAATTGTTCTGGCCAGGACTTCCAGTATTATGTTGAATAAAAGTGGTGAAAGTGGGCATCCTTGTCTTGTTCCAGATCTTAGAGGAAAGACTTCAGTTTTTCCCTTTTTAGTGCAAAAGCTGTGGACTTGTCATATATGGCCTTCATTATTTTGAGGTATGTTCCTTCTACACCCAGTTTGATAGGTTTTATGATATTATAAAGGGATGTAGAATTTTATAGCATTCTTTTTGGACATCTACTGAAATAATCATATGGTGTTTGTTCTTGGTGTTAACGAGATGTATTACATGTATAGATTTGTGCATGTTGAACCATTTCTGTGTAAGGATGGGTGCAGGTGAAGAGTGAAGTCAACTTGTTTCTATGCTGCCATTTTTGAACCAGAAGTCAGGACTGCAACTTTTTAACTTAAAAATAACATGAAACTAAATGTAAAACCTCAGGCTCTAAAATTTCTAGAAGAAAACCTTTGTGACTTTATGTTACGCAAAGATTACTTAAGTACAGTACCAAAAACACAATCCAAAAAAAATACATTGACAAAATTAAAAAAACTACTCTTTGAAGACACATACAAAAGTGAAAGACAAACTGCAGATCAGGAAAAATATAAACATATGGCAAAAGCACAGGTAAATAAGTTACTCATTGAAAAATACAAATTGAAACCACAACAAAACATCACTGCACAGTATGGTCAAAATTTAAAAGCCCAATCATACCTAATACTGGAACTCTTATACATGGCTGGAGGAACATGGCCTAGAACAACCACTTTGGAAAACAGGCAGTTACTTAAAATGTTCAACACTTATTGGTCATACTCAGGTATTCTTTGTCTCAGTATTCACCCAACGGAAATGAAAGCATTTGCTCATACAAAGTCATACACAAATGTTTGTAGTCATTGTATTTGTAATGGCCCCAAACTGGAACAATGAAAATGTACATCAATAGGTGAATAGACTGCAAAACTGCAGCATTTTGTTACAATGGAATATTACTCAGTAAAAAAAATAATATACTATTGATACCTGCTGTGACATATATGGGTCTCAAAATATGCCGTGTGAAAGAAGCCAGAGGGAAAACATAGTATATATGTAGTCTGATTTCATTTAGACAATCCACATAACGTTAGTAACCAAAAACAGATCCAGGGCAATCTGGGGTAGGAGGCAGCAAGGAGAGGAGGGAAGAAGGACTACAAAAGGTTACAGGAAGCTTTTTGGGAGTGATGGATATGTTAAATATCTTGATTATTTTGATGGTTTTTCTTATCAAATTTTATACTTTAAAATGCAGCCACCTGTAGTCCCACCTACCCAGGAGGCTGAGGTGGGGTGTGCCTTGAGCCTGGGAGACAGAGGTTGCAGTGAGCTATGATCGCGCCACTGCACTCCATGAGCAACAGAGCCAGACCCTGTCTCACATAAAACAAACAAAAACAAAAACTGCAAAACGAACGTTGTAAGGAACACAATTTAAAAATTAAAAATACAGTTTTGTGTATGTAAACTATTCCTCTATAAAGCTGTTAAAAATACTGTTGAACTATTATTATCTAATGGCCCTGTTTCCATCAAGAGTAAATATGTGTATTTGATATAAATATATAAAATGTAAACCCTTCAAATTATCTATCATTAGGGAATTACTTCGGATTTGTTTCCTGGGGTAAAATTACCAAAACCAGATTACAATGATTTGCTGGCAGCTATCAAAGACAATTGTGCCTCCATGAATTTGCAAATGACCACATTCTTTTCTGAGAAGATTCTTCAAATATATGAAATGATGATTGTGCGTCATGGTTTTATGATTGTTGGAGAACCATTTGGAGGAAAAACTAGTGCATATCGCGTCTTAGCTGGAGCATTAAATGATATATGTGAAAAGGTACGTATATTATTAATGCATTAATTTATGATCAACTTTGTGCAAGGTATAATATACCATTAGTTTAAAAGTTGATTTCAATGTGGCAACTTAAAATTGTGAGAAAAATGAGTCAAAGAGAAAATAAAGTTTTAGAAATGTAAAATGAAGCAAATAGCAAGTTCAGCAGTAAAGGGTATGCCACAAACTTGCCTTTCAGCCTTTTATTTCTTTTTTAAAAAATTATTAGGGTAATACATGTTTCTTATAGAAAAAAGTCCAAAAACAGAAAAATCTGAAGGTTTTCCTGTAATACTTTCAGAGGAGTCTTTTTTATTTTCTAGGTAGATTTGCAATGCAAGCTTCTGTATTGGCTGTTAGTGGTATTGAACTGGAATGTGTGTGTGTGTGCATATGAATTCTAGACCAGCCTGGATAACGTGGTGAAACCGTGTCTGTACTTAAAAAACACACACACACAAAATTAACCAGGTACAACCTGTAGTCAGAGCTACTCAGGAGGCTGAGGTCAGAGTATTACTTGAGCCCAGGAGGCAGAGGCTGCACTGAGCCGAGACTGCGCTACTGTACTCCAGCCTGGGTGACAGAGTGAGAGCTGATGTCAAAAGAAAAAAGAAAAAAAAAAGGTTAATATTCTTACTTTTTTTTTTTTTTCAGTTGGGTCGTTTGTGTCCCAAGCTTGGGAGTAGCAGGCAGAAGGCAATGTTAGAAAGAGTTGAACTTGTTATGTTGCTATATATAAAAAATAAATGATTGCGAATAGGTGGAGCACAGGGGATTTTTAGGGGAGTGGAAGTGTTCTGTATAATACTATAATGGTGGATAATGATATTACACACTTGGCAAAACCCATAGAATTATGCAACACAAAGAGTGAACTCATAGTGTAAACTGTGGACTCTAGTTAATAGTAATGCACTAATATGAATTCATCAGCTATAACAATGTACCACACCAATTCAAGATGTTAATAAAGGAAAACTGTTTTGTATGGGTAGTGGAGAGAGTATCTGGAATCTCTGTACTTTCTGCTCAATTCTTCTGTAAACCTAAAACTACTTTTTTTTTAAGCCAATTAATTAAAAAAAAAAAAAAGCTTATGTCCAAAGGGCATTAATATATCTTTTAATGCCATAGACTAGCTTTCAGGGTTTGGCTAAAATGGACAGTTTACCAACATTAACTCTTTGATTCCACACGAGATAGCTATTTTTCTGTATTTAGGTCTTTTAATTTTCTCTCAGGTTGTTTTGTAGCAGAGATCAGCAAATTATAGTACATGGGCCAAATTCAGCCCCAACCCTCCTTTTATACTGCCAATAAATTTAGAATCATGTTAACACTTTAAACATCTGTTGATTAAAAAAAAAAAAAAGAAAAGCATAGAAGAATATGTGACAGACATATTCTTGTTTCATATAAATATGGAACTTGAAAAGCCTGTAGTATTTACCATCTTATCCTTTGCAACAGAATTTGCCAAACCCTGTTTTGTACTTTAAGAAATATAGATCTTGCACAACATTTGCTAATTTCTTTCTACGTATTTTGTGAGCTTTTAAATACTATTGTGAATGTTTTTTTAATTTTATTTTTCAATTGTTCATTGGTATTGTGTATAGATAATACAATTGATTTTATATATCAACAGGCTGAAACCTTGTCAAATTCATTTCTTCTGATACTCTGTAGATTCCTTAGGATTTTCTATGTACACAATAATGTTTTCTATGAGTTAAGAAAGTATTCTTTGAATAAATAAATGATTGATTTTTTTTTTCATTAAGGGGCTAATGGAAGAAAACAAAGTTCAAATAACTGTTTTAAATCCGAAGTCTGTCACCATGGGTCAGCTGTACGGACAGTTTGATTTAGTGTCCCATGAGTGGTCAGATGGGATCCTTGCTGTCAGTTTTAGAGCATTTGCTTCTTCACCGGTAAGTTCTAACACTTTCACACGAATATTTTAAAAGGTTAAGATATTTATTTCTGACCAATTTCTGATTTTTTTTTCAAACAAACAAATTGTATCTATAGATGAAGTTTTTTTTTTTTTTTAAACATAGTACTGGATATTCTGGCAGCATTTCTGTGAAGAAAAAATGTCAGCACCTATAAAAATGCCAGAGACCAAGCTCCTTTGCCCTGGAGGCATACAGAAGAGAGGGTAGGAAGCAAAAGGACAGGGCAAAGTATTTCTGGCTATTTTCTCTGAAGTGAGATGAACTGGGAAGGAGAACATCTGAATAACATGATCCTTTTGCCTCTTCAGTAATGTTCTGCCTTCACCCACTCTTTGGGCTGCTGCTATTGTCACACCCACTAATTGTTAGATACACACCAGTGCTTAGAGAAGAAATGACACACCTTTGCAAAATGATGTCTTCAAGTTCCCACACTTGTCTTTTAGCATATTAGGAAGAGAATGACTGCCTTGTGGAAAGCAGAGAAGGTCAGCCGTGTGCCAGCTTCCACTGGCTATGAGTGGAGAGTAGGCACTTACCTACTCCTGGCTTATTCTGCTCCTCACTCTCATGAAAAGAATCCACATACCAATAAATGCTAACTTGGTTGCCATATTTTAGCAGGTTCTGCTGAGAGTGCGATTATATGGGAGACAGCTTGCTAAAGCTGGTAGTATAGGAAAAGGAGGCTAGGCTTGGGACATCAAATCATTCTTTTTATAAGTGTTTTCTTTCTTCTGACTACCATACATTCTAAATTTGATGCTCTCTATCCACTTAAGAACCTAGAAAAGTGTGACTAATGGGTCAGGTAATCATGGATAACATGTGAAATCTCAGCTCTGCTCTTATTGCTGGAAAGACCTTAAGCAATGAGCAACATAAGGACTGACTCTTATGGGGCAAAGATCTTGCCCGAAGTCAAGCTTTACTAGTAATTTCAAGCATAAAAGAAATTGTGGACATAGGTGAAGCAGCGGTCTGGAACCCTTGATGTGGCTTCTTAGATCCTCTCTTGCCACAATGGAGGCACTGTGGCTCAGAATAAGAGATGAAGTCACTAGATGATATAAGCAGTTACATTATTTACACAGAAATAATCATGAAATACCTCTATTTTATACTTACAGCTTACATAACATTTTTCAGGAAGCTGTGTCCCATCAATACTGAGTCTCAGGGAGTTTAAGTAGTTCGCCTGAAGTCCACAGCTCATAGTAGTAGAGCCAAATGGAAAGTGAGGTCCTTGAGACTGTGAAGCCCAAGGTCTTGCCATTGCATGGTAGTGTTTCCCAAAGCAATGCTTAACAGTCATGGGAAGCCCACAGTAGAAGAGAAAGTTGATCTCAAGGTGATTACCAAGCTGTGGCTCTTCCTTGCTTCCTTCCTGAACACAGCTAGAACTGGCCTCTAAGTGTGGGCGTGGGGTGGTTTGAGCCTGAGACAGACCCATTGTCTTATAGATTAATGCAGTTGGCTGCAGGGACTGAGAATGTGCTAAGATGGTTTCAGATCCTTCACACTTCAACCTGAACTCGTATTTGCTGAAGAAAAAGCAAGGAATCATTGGTGTACACAAAAAAAGGTTGAAATATAAGGACCTGAAAAGGAGAATCAGTCTTTGTATGCTCTGGCTAACATCTGTCTACTCTTTCATGTTTTTTGAGCATTTACTATATTCTGGACAATTTGTAAATATTTTCATATTTATTTTATCATTGTGGGACTATAAATGTTATGTTGGTTGTAATTTTCTATATCATCAGGAGAGAGCTCAGCCCAAGTGGAGTGTATATATGTGTATATGTATGTGTGTGAATTCATTCGGTGAAGGGAATAAAAAATTTGGTTTAGCACACAAGAGTAATTAATTTGCATAAACATGATGCTATATAGAGTCATATATTCTGAATAATTCTGTTTTTCCTGGCAATTATGTTTTTTACTTATATGACTTTCTAAAACACGTTATATATATTTGAGTTCAGAAACATTGATAAAGGCCCAGATGCAGTGGCTCATGCTTGTAATCCCAGCACTTTGGGGAGCCAAGGCAGGTGGATCTTGAGCTCAGGAGTTCAAGACCAGCCTGGGCAACATAGTGAAACCCCATCTCTACCACAAGGAATACAGAAAATTAGCTGGGTGTGGTGGTACACACTTGAGGTCCTAGCTACTTGGAAGGCTAAGGTGGGAGGATTGCTTGGGCCTGGGAGGCAGAGACTGCAGTGAGCCATTATTACACGACTCTGCCCTCCAGCCTGGGCAGCAGAGATTATTTTATCTCAGAAAAAAAAAAAGAAAAGAAAGAAAGAAACTCTGAAAAAGACTGAATCTTAAGAGATGACGTATTTATGTTTTGTCTATAGCATATATAGTATAGGCTTCTTCAGTGATACAGATATACATGCAGAGACACACACATATGTAGTAATCTTTATTTAAAAAGTGCCTTTATCTTTTCAAGATGAAATTAATCCTAGTACTTAGATTTTACAATTTTGAAATAATATTATTGAACTGTTTCTTACATTATCATTATTACACTTTTTCCCTCTGTTCACATATGCATGAAATAGACTCCAGATAGGAAATGGCTAATTTTTGATGGCCCAGTAGATGCAGTGTGGATTGAAAATATGAACACTGTGCTGGATGATAACAAGAAGCTATGTCTGATGAGTGGGGAGATTATTCAAATGTCACCACAAATGAATCTAATTTTTGAGCCAATGGATTTAGAAGTTGCTTCTCCTGCCACTGTAAGTTCTCTATTTTGGCATCTTCTTATAAATTATAAAATGTTATGAATAGGTATATTTGCTTAGTAACTTTGACTTTAAACAAAAAATATTAGCAGAATTTCTTTTAAGAGCAATTTGTGATTCTCAAAGGACAGACATATCTGTTGACATACCTTGACAAATTTAGTGGTCAGAATGTTTTCCTCTTGGTTTAGGACTATTTGGTAAATTCAGATACCAAAATCAAGATCATGAGATTATATAAAAATTAAGCTTTCCCCCAGACTTTTCTGAAGATTATAAGAAACAGATGTGCCAAATCATATTTATTTTATAAGCATTGCCTTGATGGTAACCAATTGCGGCTTTCCAGGTTTCCAGATGTGGCATGATTTACATGGAGCCTCACATGTTAGGCTGGAGACCACTGATGTTGTCCTGGGTGAATCTGTTACCTGCATCAGTCAGTGTTATTCAAAAGGAATTTATAGTGGGCTTATTTGACAGAATGATCCCTGTTTCGATTGAATTTATTAGAAAGCATACAAAGGTAAGATAAATGAGAATTTTAAGATTAAAAAATAAATGGAAAACTCAGACTTATCAATTTTAATGTCTGTTTTTATTATCAGCTAATAGATGTTAAATCAAAAACTTCTGATTAAATTAAAATTTAAATTAGAATGCATATAGTTCACTAAAAATATGTTAAATGAAGTATATTGGCGCTATTCTTTTCTGTCTCTCTAAAAAAAAGAAGAACTCAAAGGCCCACATAACCATGTCGAAATGTTATTTATTTTTTCTGATGGGCTACTGGATTTTAAATAATTTCTATTATTACAATATTCTTTATTATCCAAAGTTCCTAAAATAAGCCAGTCAGTCCATGGTAGAAAGAGTGGGAAGAGGTCCTAAAGTAGGCAAAGTCGTTTTTCTTTCTTTCAGTATACACCGGGGTGGGGGAGGAGCGGAGATGGGGTAGTAGAAGGGAGGAAAATGACAAGGAAATGGGAATATCCTGCCTCTGAGAGTTGATTGAGCTTCAGCTGGGAAGTTCTGAGCAAGAATGTTTAACTTCTGCTTTGGGAGATGCTGACCTAAGGTCTTTTAGAATGACTTTGGCTCCGGAGCAAAGTTCTGATAGTTCTTTTGCTGTTGAAGATATAACAAACAATCTTGAGGTGGAAGTTTAGCGCCAGGTACAGATTTGGAAAATGGAGTTTAAAACCGTGTTAATATAGATTACCTAAAGAAAAAAATCCAGAGTAAAAAAGAAGAGAGCAAGGGATAGAATCGCAGGTGCATCAGTGATTTAGACAAGAGAGAGGGAAAGAGAAGAAGGAAGTGAGGTGACTTCCGTGCTGCTCTTTCAAGAAGTTTGGCTGTAACCTAAATAGGTTGTAGATATGAAGTAATTCATGCTTCATCAACAGTTAAACATGTATGAACTGAGGTCATAATAAAATAAGCTTCAGGTTTCTCTGGCATTGTCAGAGGATTTAGATACTACAAATAAACGAATTTTCTATGTAGCTGAAATGTCTTTTCTATAGAAAAACATAAAACTTTGAATGCAAGCTTTCTAAAATATACTGTGCACTTCTGCTATCTCTTGAAGGAATTATGAATGCCTGTTATTTGCTATGTAGTAATAAGGATCTGTTTTATTTGTGGTGATAACGGTGTTTTAGTGTTGCATCAGTAATACTTAGTCCCACACTTAGAAACTCAGCTACCTTTTCTGATGTTTCTACTGGGGTGACAGCTGAAGATGAAGTCACTTGCTTCTAATCTTCAGGGATTCTGTTTCAGAGAGTTAATTTTTACTTGTTAACCACCAAACAATGTGACTTTAACAACTGGAAGAGACTTGCATGGGGAGAAGACAAACACCTATGATAACTTGCTATGTGCTGCATGGTTCTAGGAGCAGTACACGTTATTTCACTTATTTTATAAACTATCCTGGTGACATGCAGAAAAGTAAAGTGCACGACAGTTTGAGCACTCCAGAAAGGTTTTTGAGGGCTCCTAGACTTGAGATTATATTTCACAGTGATGGGTTTACTATGAGTATTGCTATGCCTTGTAAATATGCTCTAAAATGGATTTTCCTTATTAAGCATTTTGGATACACAAATTAACTGCCTTCTCTGAAATGTTTTTAGTGTTTTCATGTATAAAATTAGTATACCCTAGAATCTATATCTTTAATTAAATTAACTACACATGTAACAGTAATTTTTTTTTAAATTTGAGAATCGATATGAGAGGTTAAAGAGTACACACTATCTAAATATAACATCCAGTTCTCCCAACTGAATTGTAATAATAGTACTTATTCATAGATAGTATGAATTTAAAATTATTACTATCTGCTAAAATTAAATGAGCTCAATAAATATTAGCTGGGACTATTTTAGGTAGTATCTAATTGCTTACACTTTTTTTCCTTACTGACTTTTCAGGAATTATCTCCTACTTCCGATACAAACTTAGTCCGATCCTTAATGAATCTAATAGACTGTTTTATGGATGATTTTGCTGATGAAGCCAAACTAAAGGAGAGAAATGATCGAGAAACTTACTCTTTGCTTGAGGTAAGGTCCATTGCCTTCTGTATCTTGCTGCAGAAAGACAGGTATCTACTGCCTTTCCCTAAAGCTTTCTAATTTATGAAACTCATTTTGCCCCTGAAGTTGGAGACTAGTCAACAGGTGGTAGCTGAAGAGTGAGGAAAAAGTCTGGCCCCAAATTGTAACTGCTGGTGGGGAAGCTCCTTAACTGGCAGTCGTGGTGTATCATGAGGTTTGGGCAGAGCCAGTGATTGCCTAGAATCTGCTACTAAAATCTCAGGTTTGACCAGCCTCAGAAATGATTCATTCCCAAAATGTCAGTGACCATTTTGGCAGCGAGATTTACCTCCTTTCCAAACTATAGTAATTTATTGTGTTTTTTACCCCCTTGATTTTTCTTCCTTTTTTCGTGAGATATAAATTTTTTATATACATAGATGTTTGTGTATAAATATATATTTGGATTAAGGAAAGCAAGAAAATATATAGGTAATCAGTACACTGATTTTTTTAAATGGGAATAAACGTCTCAGTAGACTTTGGATTTTTTAAATGAAAATATTGCGGTACTATTCATGGTAGCACTTCTGTAGTCAGTATGGTACTTGCATAACTTATACGTTTTGAAATACATTTTTTAATTTAGTGTTAAATGGTTTCTGGAGAGAAGCGGTCTGTGAGTAAACTAGGAGTAGGTGAACAGGGTTGAAGTAGAGTGCAGAACTTTCACGAGCATAGTCCAGACTCTTTTGGTTTTGGACTTAATAAACCACCTTGTTTTTAAACAAGCAAACTGGTTTTCTACCTTATTGGTGGGTCTTGTCTTCTACTCTGTTTCCTTTTTTTGAGTCTGGAAAGAAGAAAGCTAGTATCTCTTGCTTGCAGAATTGCAATTCTAGTTTTTACATTTAATGCTCAGATATTACAAATAAAATAATTTAAATATGTTCTACTTAAACCCACCATATCCAAATTTAAATAAAATGAATATGTAGGTTATTTGCCTTATTACAGTGTGCCTTAATGCCTTAATAATAAGTTATTTCTAAGTTTCTTTTAATATCAAGCTGCTATCATGTGTTGAAAATACGCAATTTATTAATCATTCTGAAGTTTCACATGGCCAGAATGTATACTTTGTTTTGTATACAAAGTATAAGATTTTATAAGATAAGCAATTTGATTTTTAAAAACTCTTATGATACAAAATCCTGAGATGACCTACCATTATATATGGGCTTATGTGTTTCCTTTCAGAGCTACTAATCTGGTTGATCTGATATGTAAGCTTCAAGGACAGATTAAAATTACTCTTTAATTGTTCTTAATCTTCTCATCTCTCCATCGCAGGGCATTTTTCTGTTTTCATTAATCTGGTCCGTTGGTGCTTCTTGTACAGATGATGATCGGTTGAAATTTAATAAGATTCTTCGAGAACTAATGGAAGGTCCAATTTCAGATCTAACTCGAAATAGGTTTAAATTGCAGAGTGGTACTGAACAAACATCCTCAAAGACACTAACTGTCCCATTTCCTGAAAAAGGAACAATTTATGATTATCAATTTGTCACTGAGGTAAGAGTTCTGAAGCAAGGTTTGCCACTGCCAGTCTGGCAGAGTCCCCTCTCCAACACCCAGCATATGATGGCTCTGTGGCCACCTTCATCATCGCTATTTACCTTAAGAGACAGCATAGATTAGAGGAAGGTGTGCTACTGGCTTGAAGTCAGACAGCTCTAGGTTTGAGTCCTAGTAAAGTTCTTTATAGCTATGGACTGTGTTCTCCGAACATAGTTCTTCCCAGTGGTACTATGAGATAATAATATCTGATGGACCAATTGCACTCATTAAATAGAATCACACCAGGCATATACTGTTTAAGGACAGCTCTTAGAGATTCACAGTGCATGTTAGTATACTAGGCACTAAGAAGTCCTGTAGGAACCCAGGTGGTGTAATCTTAATTCAGTGCTTCCCAAACGGATTGGAAAATAAAACTTGGGTGGGAGCTGTTTTTGTATAACAACTTCCACAAGTATTGTACTGAGGACCAAGTTTAGGAGTACATATTATTTAAATATATGCAGATTTAAGTAAAATTGGGATCATACAACATTCCCAGTGGGCAGCTTTATATCCTCCCTTTTTCTTAATGAGAACAACTTGCCGTTTCACTAATGTTTCTTCAGTAAACTTGCTTTCTAAAGTCTCCCTACCATATGAATGGACCATGATTTAGTCATAATTTCCTACCCTCCGACATTGGACTGTTTTTGGTTGTTTTAAGATTCTCACTTTTATAAATACTACCTTGGTAAATATTCTTGAATACAAGTCATTGGGCACATATCTGATTATATCCTTAAGGTAAATTTCTAGAAAAGGCATTACTGTTTTGCTTTTTGAATTTTTATGGTTTTTGCAATGTATTGCTAACTCACACCAGAAGGGGTGACTGTGCCCAACACAGATATTATCACTCTGCCCAACACAGATATAATATTTTTACTTTTGTTAATTTAATATTTCAAATTACTAATAATACTCTGCATTTTCAGGATAAAGTTTTTTAAGCTTTCTGCAATTATTTCTATTTTATTTTCCAACACTTTGGTGAAGTGGGAAGGATAGGATTATTTTGCAAGTTTTGCCATTGAGGAAATGGGGCTCAGAGATTTTATGCGATTGTCTCAGGATCACACAACCTCTAAATAACGGTACATTTCAGGTTTTCTGATTCTTAATGGTTCCTTTCCTACACAGTATCAAAAGACAAGTTTGAAAAGATTATCAAGAACTTGGAAAGGCATTATTTATTGATTCTAGAAATACTTCTTTATAATACAAGTTTCAGACTGAATTTAATATCCTTGAAAAAAATCTCTGCTCTCTGCACAGTCTTGTACCTGAAACAAGAATGAGTAAAGCACAGTGCTTCCCTCAATGAGTTCATAACCTCTTCAGATTACAGTCATGTGCCATTCTGGCCCAAGGAGTGCCATGCATCAAAGCTCAGGGACCCAGGGAAGCGGGGGGACCAACAGGTGCATCAGTGAGGCCTGGTTGTGAAGCATAGATGGGTCTGAATTCTGATGTACTTTGAATGACCAAGAATTTAGATTTTATTCTGTAAGAAGGGTGGTTGTGTTTTTCTAAGAAGAGAGAGTTAACATGATATTCTTGAGTGTTTTTGTTATGAACACTGTCATAGCAAATTAAAATTTTAGTTCACAAGCTAATTGGATGCAAAAATATGGCATAATGTTAACTCATAATAATAATCTCATATTAAGAAATCTTGCCTGTTCTAGAGATCTGTTACACAGCAATGTGAATATAGTTAACACTACTGAACTATGCACTTAAAAATGGTTAAGGATAAATTTTATATATTTTTTACTATACATTTTTAGAAAGAAATCTTGTCTGCATTGATAAGCTAATGTTATCAATACTGTTATAAAAGGCAAGCAATATGCAGCTTATCTTCTAGGGAGAAAAAAATTCTATATTGGTTAACATTTATTGAATAAAATTATTCTTTAGTACATTGGTTAGTTTAATTTTTTCAATACTGTTGAATAATCTAACATTTGGCCACAATAATTGATCATTGGGTAGGCGAAAGCAGTGGTTTCAGAGCATCAAGAAAACCACAGCATTGCCATTTCATTTGTATTCGTGTAAAAGCTATTTTCGCCTTAATTTACACATGCAATCTAACCTTCAAACTGAGTGTTAAACGTGTCTTAAAGGATAAATGTATATATATCAGGGTTTGTTGGTCTTAGCCTTTTCTACAATAGCACAGGAGTATAGAGCTTTTAAAAGTATTTTATAACATTCATTACTTGGTTGTTTATTTTAAACAGGGAATAGGAAAATGGGAACCATGGATAAAGAAATTGAAAGACGCTCCTCCAATTCCTAAAGACGTATTTTTTAATGAAATCATTGTGCCAACTCTGGACACAATTCGATACTCTGCATTAATGGAATTGCTGACCACTCATCAAAAGCCTTCAATATTTGTAGGACCAACGGGAACTGGGAAGAGTGTTTACATTATTGTAAGTATTGCAGAAATCTACATATTAAACTGTGCATAACCTTCCTAGGAATGTTAGTTTTTGAAATAGTAGACAAATAATTTTTTACAAATATTCAAGTGCTTTGATGTTTGAACCACAGAGAATTTTTGAAAAATTGCCTACTTATTTTATTTTTGATTTTGGCCAAAAGGCCTAGAAGTGATCATTGTCTATTTGTTTTAGAAAATTAATTAATGATATGATAGCATTTTGTATCACTAAATTTTTGTCCCATTTATTTCAGTATTTTAATAAGAATTGCTTGTTCCACATGAGAATTTCATATCTCTTGAAAAGTGTGTTTTAGTTACACTTGATATTTTCTAAGTTATTTTATATCTGAAGGATTATTGTGTAGTAACAAGACTGATTTTCCTTAATGATGTCTGGAATTGTCGTCTGTTAGTTAAGATAATGCTAGCTGCTGTAATAGAAAATGCCACAGTCTCAGTAGCTTTTCGCAGCCTATGGAGGAGAATGAAGGTGTCTTTTGACAGCCCCTCTTTCATTGCAGGTTCCCAGTTAATTCACATTCCCCACAGTACCTGTTTCTTGTTCTTTATTGACTTTAACATTACATCTTATGATCTTTCTGAAATGTGTTTGGCAATATAGTTACATAGCCATCCTAGTATTGATTGAATAATCTATTTCATAAAAGATTGGAATGACAGCTCTCATAAACTAAATGCTTGAATGTATGGGAGTATCCAAGAAGAGGGAGAGATACATTTTCACTGAGAATTTAAATCAAGGAGTGTTTTTGGCCTGGCTTTAAAACAAAACAAAAATGAAACAAAAAAACTCAAAGTGTACAGAAAGCTGATTTATCTAAGATATCACCACGGGTCAGGGAATGGAGACTTAACATGATTGAAGGCAGAGGTTAGAAGAAAATACAAGCCTTTGTCATTTGTACCTTCATCACATTCAGCCCAGGAATAAAGTACCTAGGCATAAAAACATTACTTTTCACACACTTAGGAACATAACTTTGTGATTTGCTTTTAAAAATGAATATTGTAAATATATTTCAAATTTATTTTTCTACAAGATTGTTTTAAGGATATCATAGTATTCGATTCTATAATTTTATAATTGATTCAAATCCCTAATTTTTCTAACATTTTGCTTTAGAAATAAGATTGCAATGAATGTTTTTGTAGCTAAATCTTTGCTCTTATCTCTGTTGGTTTAGGAAAATTTTCTAAGATTCTAGAAATGGAATTGTTGATTTTTTTTTAATTTTATTTTTTTATTGCATTTTAGGTTTGGGGGTACATGCGATGAACACGCAAGATTGTTGCATAGGTACACACATGGCAGTGTGGTTTGCTGCCTTCCGTCCCCTCACCTGTATCTGTCATTTCTCCCCATGCTATCTCTTCCCACCTCCCCACCCCCCTGCCCCTCCCCCATTTCCCCCCAACGGACCCCAGTGTGTAGTGCTCTCCTCCCTGTGTCCATGTGTTCTCATTGTTCAACACCCGCCTATGAGTGAGAATATATGGTGTTTGATTTTCTGCTCTTGTGTCAGTTTGCTGAGAATGATGGTTTCCAGGTTCATCCATGTCCCTACAAACGACGTGAACTCATCGTTTTTGATGGCTGCGTAATATTCCATGGTGTATATGTACCACATTTTCCCTATCCAGTCTATCATCGTTGGGCATTTGGGTTGGTTCCAGGTCTTTGCTATTGTAAACAGTGCTGCAGTGAACATTCGTGTGCACGTGTCCTTGTAGTAGAATGATTTATAATCCTTTGGATATATACCCAGTAATGGGATTGCTGGGTCAAATGGGATTTCTATTTTTAGGTCCTTGAGGAATCGCCACACTGTCTTCCACAATGGTTGAATTAATTTACATTCCCACCAACAGTGTAAAAGTGTTCCTATTTCTCCACATCCAAAACGCCAAAAGCAATGGCAACAAAAGCCAAAATAGACAAATGGGACCTAATCAAACTCCACAGCTTCTGCACGGCAAAAGAAACAGTCAGTAGAGTGAATCGGCAACCAACAGAATGGGAAAAAAATTTTGCAGCCTACCCATCTGACAAGGGGCTGATACCCAGAATTTACAAAGAACTAAAGCAGATCTACAAGAAAAAAACAAACAAGCCCATTCAAAAATGGGCAAAGGATATGAACAGATACTTTACAAAAGAAGACATACAGGAGGCCAACAAACATATGAAAAAATGCTCATCATCACTGGTCATCAGAGAAATGCAAATCAAAACCACATTGAGATACCATCTCACACCAGTTAGAATGGCAATTATTAAAAAATCAGGAAACAACAAATGCTGGAGGGAATTGTTGATTTTTTGATGAATATTAAGTTGTTCCTCAGAAAGGTTATTGTCCGCCATGCCCATTAGGGGGAGTTCATTACCTCAATTAATTAAGAGTTAGTTACATTGTAAATAATACAAATAGAAGGCTGAAGTCTCCAAAATTTATTTTTCTGTGAAAGAAAATATTACTTTGAGATAATGTTACATAATTTTAATTTCCCTTAAGTAATTTCATTGAGAATTTATTTATATAAACTGCTTAATAAAACTTTGTATATATATTTCATCTGATGGAAAGAAGGAAATATAAAATTTACAATTTAAAGTGATTTTCTCTTCAAATTATTGCACGTCTATTTATATTTTAAATAAACTTTGAAAAAAAGTATTAAAGATTACCCAAAAACGTAAGTTAAAGCAATACAAAAAAAAAAAAAATTTACTGAAGACACTGGTTGACAGCAAATCTGTTGAGGGAGTTTTAATATCTTGATAGTGGTTGGAAGGACTCTATAATCTCATACAATTTGGATTGTTGAGAGCTTAGATTAAAATAATTGTTAAAAATACAATATTTAGTATTATGATTATTTCTCATTTAAAGGTAATCTCTATTGACAAATGAGTATTTTCTCTTTCACATAAAAACAAAGCTTTTATAGAATAATTTTAATCAACACATATAATTTGATCATTAAATTGAAAAAAGGAACAAGGAATTTTTGTAAGTATGAACTTAATTTTGAGTGTTAAATGTAAACATCAAAAATACTCATCTTTCAGTTGACCAAGTAAAATTTTATCTGTGGGAGTATTATGCGAGATATTCATTTAAACTGAAGAATAAGGCTTACCTGATGATAGCTTATGAAAACATAAATTTTGTTTATATAATTTTTAAGGCATCCTGATAAAAAGTGAAAATGTACTATTTAGAATTTTTAAATCGCCTATACACTTCTGGAATTAGGGCAACATTCTAATAATGGTCTGACTTGCACATTTTAGCTCTATATATAACGTAAGCAATATACAGAAGAATATTAATTGTCCTCTTGAGTTACTTTTCTTTTGCTTTCTTTTTTTTCATTTACATGATCTATTTTTGCTTGTTCTTTTCACTTGATTATTTAAACTCAGTGTGTCACTGCATTTTGTGTTTGTGTCAATCTGAGCTGTTTTTCCTTTTAATAAGGAAATTGATCTCAGATACATAAATTGTCATAGTGAATCATACTTTTATATTCACATTTTTTGTTTAGCTTATGTGCTTTAAAAATTTTTAATTTGTTATGATGGTATGTTTATTTCTTCTTCCTATTGATTTAGAAGTATATGAAAACTATTTAAAATTCTTCTAGTGTTAATCTATTTTAAAAACTAAGAATTTTTCTGGTCTATAATTTTTTTAAAAATTCATTTTTAAGTTATCAATACTGTGAATGACAGTACCCATGGACCTCCTTCCCCTACCCAGTTAGCTAGAAGAGTGAAGTATTGCCATTTATCTCCTGTACCTTTCACCATCTTCTGGTAAGACAGAGATGTTTTAAAACCTCAGGTTATTTTTGCCAAATTATTTTTAATATGCAGCAACTCTTTTAGAATTTTTATATTAATTACATTTTAATTTTGTTTTTAGAACTATTTATATTTATTATGGTTAGATTTATTTCTGCTTTTAGATCATCTCAGTGCCCAACTGCCAAACTGTTCATGCCACGGCTTATGTATGTGTTGCATTCTTATTTTCATTCTTTTATTTTTTGAGAGACAGGGTCTTGCTCTGTCACCTAGGCTGGAATGCAGTAGCACAATCACAGCTCACTCCAGCCTTGGCCTCCTGGGCTCAAGTGATCTCCTCACTTCAACCTCTCAAGTAGCTGGGACTACAGGCATGCATCACCACACCCAGCTAATTTTTTTTTTTAGAAGTGGGATCTGACTATGTGGCCCAGGCTGATCTCCAACTCCTGAGCTCAAGCAGTTCTTCTGACTTGACCCCGTAAAGTGCTGGGATTACAGGCTAGAGCCACCACACCCACCCCTTATTTTCATTCTTGTTTCATTTAGTTCATCCATTAATCCAACAAAAATTTATTGATTACCTACCATATTTCTGCCATATTACTGCCATTGTTAGCCGAATAAAAATATAGTATAATACAGTATCTACATTGTATATCATGTAGGCAAGCAAAGTGAAATAATTTTTTAGAGTCTTAAGCAATAATTTTTTAAAACTTGTATAAATTGGTTTTACTCAGACACATCTTTTCTTTCTTATAGTTGCTCAGGATAGAGAGCTGTTTCTTTAAATACATAAAATAACTTGTTTTCAAACTATTATTCCTCTTAAAATAATCTGTCACTTACATGATAATCATACAATTATAAAAGACATTGTAATCATAAAAGTCACAAAAACATATTCCTACTTTTATTCTAAACTTCCCCATTCCTAGTTTTTGCTATTCAAACTGGGGTCTGTTGGTGGAGGGCCAAGGGAGGGTCAGCGGGGTTGGGGGGAGGTCCCTGAGGGATAACATAGGGACAAATGCCAGATGTAGGTGACAGGGGCGGGGCGGGGGGGTTTAGAGGCAGCAAACCACCTCGCCATGTGTGTACCTATGCAACAATTCTGCATGATCTGCTCATGTACCCCAGAACCTAAAGTACAATTAAAGAAGAAAAAAAGAACTTCCATTTTAGAACGTGCTCATTCTGTGAAAAGAAAAACAATTTTAAATGTAAAAAGGTAGCTCCTGCTGGGCTGACAGGAGGAGTAAAAGCCTTCCTCCAGAATCTCTGACCAGCTTGTCACCTTCCTTCTTCCTTATTTTCTCTATTTGCTCTGCCTGCCGGTACTCCTGTCATGTGTGCTGAATGTAGTTATTAATGTTTCTTTGTAAAATATGCGTTGCCTTGATGAATAGATTAATATTTTAAAGTATAGTTTCAAAATTTTCATTTGCTTAAATTACGGTAATATTTAGTGTGTCATCACAACATGAAAAGAGGACTTGCTTGAGGTGTTTTACCACTGATACTCTGGGTTATAGTTTAGTATCTAAATTATAAAGTTGAATGCTGCAAGCACTTAATGCAAGTAAAGTTTAGAACAGGCCAAAAACTTCACCATTTCCCTTCCTTTATTCATATGTGCATGTGATAGATACTAGTGTTCATTGAGAAAATATGTGATTTACTTAAGACTTTTCTAATAAATTGGCCCTTCATTGGGAAGGGATTGTGCCCTACACAGAACTCTTAAGGGAGAGAAGGGGAAGGAGTGAGGAGAGGCAATTTTATTTTGAAGAGCTCCTCAGGGAATTGTGATATGTCCTGTTCCTGGCATACATCTTGATTAAGAACCATTGTCATTCCACCTGTTTCCTGGTGAATTCCATTTTGAAAATACAGTTATGTTGTTAAGCTTTCAAACTTACAGAAAAATAGCTTCATATGTAAGTGCAAAGATAATAGGATATATGAAAAAGGATGTTGATCTGGAGAGAGACAAACTGCAGTCTGAATTCTTGCCCATCTCAGATAAACTAGGCAAGTTTCCTAACCTCTGAGTCTCTGTGACTCCAAGTTAAGGAGGAATGTGTACTCCCCAGTGGCTGTGAAAACCAGAGAAGGCACATGCAAAGAGGGTGGACAGATAGAGACACTCCATTGGCATGGTAACTGTTATTCCTACTGATTCCATCGATTTGTACAATATTATGACACTTAAGGTTAAATTTGGGTCTGTCAGTAATGATGCTTAGTGTTTATTCTGAAATGTCAAAACATAATTTCAACTATGACTCATTTTATTATTTTGTTACATAGAATTTTCTTTTAAATCAACTAAATAAGGAAATCTACAAACCTCTGCTGATTAACTTCTCGGCACAAACTACAGCAGCTCAAACTCAGAATATTATCATGTCAAAATTGGACAAGAGAAGAAAGGGAGTTTTTGGTCCTCCTTTGGGCAAGAGAATGGTAATGATTCTTTGTACAGTACTGGGCCTATTCATATATATTGCTGCAGTCAGAACAGGAAACCGAATATCCTAGGGATAGACATCTTTTTCTGTAGGTTTTTTGATGTCACAAATTTGGATTAAAAAGTTTTCCCAGAAGTAGAGTTATATTTGTATGTGCACTAGACAACTTGATGTTTAAAACAAGGAGTTGCCCTTTGAGTTGAAGGTAGAATATTCATCGAGAAGTCATCTACCTTCCTAATTCTGTCACTAACATTTTTACTCAGCAGTCTTTGCTGCTTGCTGTTGTAGACCTTTAGCAACCCAGCTCTCAATGGATTTACCTGTGTTCCTCCGCAAAGAACACCTTCTGACCTTTCTCCTCTATTTTCATGAACTGAAATGTGTGGTACAAGGAAAAAATACATGGTTTATTGAGAAACAAATTGTATGAGAGGTTTAATAAGTCCTGAGCTATTAACCTACAAAGATTAGCAATGAGAATGTCTCCATGTTTCTTGAAGAATGTAAATGCTAAAAGCATGGAAGCTGAGGATATTCTTGTTTAGAAAAGAAACATCACTTCCCCAGATGTCCTCTGCAAGTAGATAGCTAAGTATTTGCCTCCATATTGTTTACACAATAGGACTCTATGTTGAGATGTTAATATTTTCTGTACTTCTTCTCTTCTCATTCTCAGATTGTCTTTGTAGATGATGTCAATATGCCTGCTCGGGAGGTATATGGGGCTCAACCTCCCATTGAGTTGCTTAGACAGTGGTTAGATCACTGGAACTGGTATGACCTAAAAGATTGTTCCATGATTAAACTAGTGGACATCCAGATCATGTGTGCTATGGGACCTCCAGGTACATTTTCTGAATTTGTGATTATTAAGACGGAAAAATCATTCTGGCTATAGCTAAAGAAATAACTGGAAAAGAACACTTTTGCATTCCAATGTTTTGTGTATATGTTTCCTGTGTGTATCTACTGTGACCTAACAGAATGCATTACCTGGGCAACTCTATAAAGTGGGTGACCTTGGATGGGCTATGCACCCACCAACTCTTCCAAATCCTTTTTTCTCCTACCTTCTGGAAGTTTGCCCCCCATTTCCTGTTTCTGCCTTCTGAAAACTCACATCCTCCCGGGGCAGCTCATCTTCCTCTGTGTCATTCCTTAATCTTCAACTGTATAGAATGGTCCCTGCTTCAGAAATCATCTGTCTTCTACCCCAGTCAAGTTCCATTCCAGTCAGTCTCTGGATTTAAACAAGCTACTCAGAAGAATTTAAGGAGGAAATGGCCAAAAGATCCTTTACATTTTCCAAGAGAAATTTATACTCAAATGAATCTCTATGTAGAGGAAATTTACTTTTAATGCTGTGATGTTTAAAATGGCTTGCTTTAACAAGACATCTTTAACTGTTTTCTTCCAGACCTCAAGCCAGTATGTCTTTTTTTAAAAAATTGCTTGCGTTAATATAGCACTTCAGGGAATCTCTCTGGTATTTGCTCCCTAATTCTGACCTTTATCTGACCTGTAATGCAGTTTGCTCTGAGTCAGTAATTGCTCTCAGCACACTTCCTGGACTATCTTGAACACTCTTTGTTTTTGAGACAGGGTCTCACTCTGTTGCTTAGGTGGGATGCAGTGGTGCAATCATAGCTCACTGCAGCCTCAAACTTCTCAGCTCAAGTGATCCTCCCACCTCAGCCTCCAGAGCAGCTAGGACCACAGGCATGTACCACCATGCCTGGCTTACTTTGTTTTTATATTTTGTGGAGTCGGGGGCTTGGGGACTTGTTATTATGCTCAGACAGTTTGTTTTGTTTTGCTTATTAAATAAAAGACCATGTTGCTCCTGGGTCTCAGACTTCAGTTCCACTTTCTTTCTCCCACACCACCCTAAGCGAGGCATTTATACTCACATGTCCATTGTTCCCTGCCTCCTCAGGCATTGGAAAGAAGAGTATACTGAAACGATGAGGTGTCTTTTCCTTCTGAACCCCATTTCTATTTTCTAAAAATACCACAATTTCTGAATGTTCTCTGGAAGGGTTGGAGACAGAGCTGGGGTAGTTGATCTCACCATCTTTTCTTCTGCAGCCCTTTCACTATCCCCTTAAACTCCTCTACATTTTCCAAAAGAAATTTATAAGCTCAAAAGCCTCTTTCATTATTTTATGGAAAATCCCCCAATTTCTAGAGATGCAAGCAGCCAGTGAAATCACTGCATGAACTGTATAGACTAGTTTTGAGCAAATTCAAAATGTGGGGCAAGAATTTGGCTCTATGTCATAGTTGTGCCGAACCCCAGCCTATAGGAAGTACCCTAAACTGGTCAGTCAGATTCACCAGGATTACATTAGTATTGTGTAATATTACCTCTTAATATTGTACTAAGGATGTTGACTATTTATTGCTTTAGGCTGTAAACTATGGAGAACATGGCCTGTGGCTTTTTCTGCCTGGTCTGATCTCCCTTAGTAATATAGATTTGACCCAAGATTATGTCTGATGAGGTGAACTCATTCAGTTAATTCACCTAGAAAAGTTAGCACCTTGGGTTTGAGGGAAGAATAGTTTTGATGTCAGGGTTATCCAAACAATTGATTACTCTTAACTTCATGTGCCGTGAATTTGTCCATCTTTTAAGTTACTTTAAACTATAAAATATTTGAGAAAATGCTCTTGTATATACTAGTAACATTATTAAGAGTTACACTTTTAATGTTTAGGCGGTGGTCGAAATCCAGTAACTCCTCGATACATGCGACATTTCAATATTATAACGATCAATGAATTTAGTGACAAATCCATGTTTACAATCTTCTCCAGAATCTTAACTTGGCATTTAAAAATCTGGTAAGTAATTTAAAATTTGTGGGTTTTTTTAGGAGGTGTATGTTAAAATGCGGGTTTTGAATGAAGAGCGCCCCCCAAACAGGCTTTGTGTGAGCAACATGGCTGTTTATTCACCTGGGTGCAGGTGGGCTGAGGCCAAAAAGGGCATCAGTGAAGGGCGGTGGGATAAGAGTTGGCTTTATAGGTTTGGGTAAATCTTTTGGGGAGGGAGCAGGGGTGTTATGGAGTAAGATCAGTTACAGTGGGACTGGGGTGGTGATTAGCTGAGGCAGGCAGGACTTCAAACTTTCTGGGTCCAGGCTTGTACATGAAGGCCTGACAGTGTAAAATATTTTAGAGACATACCAATATTAAATAGCAAATTTCAAAGAAAAAAAGCATTCTTAGATAAGGGAAAGGTAATAGACAACATGGTTTGCCTCTGTTCCTCCCACCTCCCAGTGTGGGAGCATAACACAAAGAGGTCTGACCATTCTGCTATATCGTATGTTCATGTTTGAATTATTATTTTGAATTTTCACCACTGAGTTCAGTTACTGCTGGAAAGATTTATCAGGTTTATGTAGTGACTTTGATACCCTCTAGTAGAACTCTTGAGTTCTGCAAGGGTATTCATGTCCAAGTCTGAGAAGTATTGCCTTGGAGCTGCCTAACTGTAGAGATTATGCTACTCCACAAGATGCAGAGATATCAGGAAGCCAAGCTTGGCTGGGCAGGGCAAGTCTGTCGGTGTCCCCATGCCCATTCTCAAGAAATAGTAGTTCCTTGCCTTATCCAGTGATGATAGAGTAGACAGCTGGTTCCTTGACAAACCAGAAGTTAAATATAGGTAGTCTTTCTAAATTACTTCTCTGTGTCCTTTATACCCTAACCATGCACTTCGTCTTGGTTCACTGTTTTACTTTCCTTTTTTCTCCTTTCCTTATTTTATATATTTTATTTTCCTCTGAAAATACCTGTTTCACCAGTGTGCCTTATGGATTATATTGATATGCAGTTGAGAATGTTGGGTGAAAGAGGTTGGGAAATGCTTGTCTGGTGGATTTGGGATTACATAATCTGGCTTCCTCGGCTGTCTATTCTCTTCACTTAAGTGGTTTTAAGTCCACTAAACTGGGCCCTGCTCATTTCACAGGGTTATTTTGGACATACCATAAAATAGTAAATGGGAAATAGCTTTAAAAGGAGTAAAAATCTATTATTATTGTAATAAGATACGGTAATTTTATAAATGAAATTGATTTAATCAAAAATAAAATTTTATGTTGGTCCTGCTAAATATCCTTTATGTGTCATAATTTTATAATTGCTAACATTTTCCTTTCTTTTTATTTAAAAAAATTTAAGTTATAAATTTCCAGATGAATTTCTAGATTTGACCACACAAATTGTGAATGGCACAATGACACTGTATAAAGAAGCAATGAAGAATCTCCTGCCTACTCCAGCTAAATCTCACTACTTGTTCAACCTCCGTGATTTCTCCCGTGTCATTCAAGGTGTGTGTTTGTCAAGACCAGAAACAACAGAAACCACAGAAGCGATTAAACGTCTTTGGGTTCATGAGGTAAATTTCCCTGTTACTGAAATGGGATTATGTGAGAAAGATTTACCGTGCCACCACCTGGGTAAAAGGAAATATTCTGTGATTTGTATTGCTGAAATGTATTCAGTTATTTGGCATTTTGAAGGTCAGTGTTCAAGAAAAATTTTTTAAATATTTTATGATGTTGAAAATGCTTTATCTCCCATATTCAGATTTAGGAATTTCTGTTGATTTATAGACTATTTCAAAGTAGGTATCACTTTAAGCCAGTTTCCCTTAAGTAGTTTAATCCTTATTAGTTTGACTTCAAATACATTTGAAATGGAACACTTTTTAAGGAGATGTTTTTATAAGAAATGAGGCTGGGCCAGGTGGCTCACACCTATAATCCCAGCACTTTGGGAGGCCGAGGCAGGCGGCTCACGAGGTCAAGAGATTGAGGCCATCCTGGCCAACATGGTGAAACCCCGTTTCTATTCAAAATACAAAAATATTAGCTGGGTGTGGTGGTGCACACCTGTAGTCCCAGCTACTCGGGAGGCTGATGCAGGAGAATTGCTTGAACCCGGGAGGCGGAGGTTGCAGTGAGCCAAGGTCGCACCACTGCACTCCAGCCTGGCACCTGGTGATGGAGTGAGACTGTCTCAAAAAAAAAAAAAAAAAAAAAAAAAAAAAAAGAAATGAATGTGGGTTTTTTTTTTTTCCTACATTACTTATTTGTGTAGTATTACTGCACAAATGTAGTGGCTTAAACAAAAGAAATTTATTTTCTCATGCTGGCTTGCTGAAGCCACCTTGTCTCTGTGTCCTTACAACCCTTGCTCTGTGCATATCAGGGCTGCCCAACAGGAACAAGAACCAGAGAGAGAGAGAGAACGTGCACATTTAGTGCCTCTTCCTCCTCTTACAAGGACACTATCCTATAGTTTTAGGGCCCTACCCTTATGACCTCATTCAACCTTAATTGCCTCCTTAAAGGCCCTATTCCCAAATTCAGTCCCATCGAGAGTTATGGTTTTAACATAAGAATTTTGGGGGGACATAATTCAGTCCAAAATAGACCATATCCCTGGATCACTTATACTGCTTTAAGAAAGCAGTTGTTACATGTAGCAAGCCTGTTTCTTGCAATCCCATAGCATGTGCATATAACCAGAGATTTATTTTAATATTGTTCTTTGTCATGACCTAAAACAAAAATAATTAACACATATCCCAAACAAGTCTCCCTCTACGCAAGACATGTCCTTTTCTAGAAAATGTGCTTTTTGGAAAAAGAAATTATTTATTTGTTAATAACTTTCAAAATATGATCTATCTTAGATAAAGGAAACATCACTGGAAAGGAGTTGGGAATCCCTGGATACTGGTGCCCAGCTCTGCTATCCCATCTGAGCGACCAGCAAAGGCAGTCACTACCTTCTCAAGGCCTTAATTCTCTTAGCATCTCTGCATCTACTTCAGCTCCCACCCCCAAAATTACCTTTCATTGATTGGTGACTGAATATAACCTTATTCTAAATATATAGTCAAAATTAACATTTAAAATAACATTATTATAAATGCATCCTGATGATTTGGATAAACTTTCAATAAAACCCACAGAAATTTTCTAAGACTATTTTTATTAGTTGAGATTAGCATAGAAATAATAACACTTTTTTTAAAAATCAGAAGAAAGTCAGTTCCTAAAGCTGCTTTTTAATTACTATACAGGTCCTTCGAGTATATTATGACCGCCTTCTGGACAATGCAGACAGAAGCTGGCTCATCAACTGTATTCAAGAAATTTTGAAAAACTATATGCATGAAGATTTTCATGAGCTTTTTCAACGTTTGGATTTTGATGATGATGGAATAGTGGAAGAAGATGACTTACGCAGCTTAATGTTTTGTGATTTCCATGATCCCAAGAGGGAGGATACCAACTACAGAGAAGTCACAGATGTGGATAATCTTCGAATGATAGTAGAAATTCACCTAGAAGAATACAACAATATAAGCAAAAAGCCCATGAACCTCGTCTTGTTTCGATTTGCTGTAGAGCACATCAGCAGAATTTCCAGGATCCTGAAGCAGCCTCGCAGCCATGCTCTCCTCGTAGGGGTTGGAGGGAGTGGAAGGCAGTCTGTCACCAGATTAGCTGCCCACATGGCTGATTATTCAGTTTTCCAAGTTGAAATCTCTAAGGGGTATGATATTACTGAATGGCATGAAGATTTAAAAGTGATCTTAAGGAAATGTGCGGAAGGTGAGATGCAGGGTGTCTTCCTGTTTACAGATACTCAAATTAAAAAAGAGTCATTTCTGGAAGATGTCAATAATCTGCTAAATGCTGGGGAGGTTCCAAATCTCTTTGCAGTAGATGAGAAACAAGAGATATGTGATAAGATGCGTCACATAGATCGCCAGCGGGATAAAACCAAGCAAACAGATGGCAGCCCCATAGCCCTTTTCAACATGTTTATTGATCGTTGCCGCAACCAACTGCATGTGGTCCTTGCCATGAGTCCCATTGGAGATGCATTTCGGAATCGTTTAAGGAAGTTCCCTGCTCTTGTTAACTGCTGTACCATTGACTGGTTTCAGGTATCGTCATGTGTATTTTAGATAGACTTCTAGAAATGCTGAATTTCTGTCCTCGTCGTGACTGATTTTATAGACTCCCAACCACCCCAAAAATGTAGTTTAGCAGAATCTTCTGTTCAGTTATAATGTATTTTATGAAATTATAATTCAAGAAATCATCATAATAGAAAAGTATTTATTAAGAGTATATGTGATCACTAACTTCAATATATCATAGGAAGCGTTATGATAAATTTTTGTATCAGAGTCCTGACAAGAAACACAGAGCACGCTTGAACCCTTCACTGAAGAAACCATAATGAAGGAACTGTTCATAGAGGCATAGGCAGGGTTAAGGGAGCCAAGAGGGGATGTTGGAACACTCTGGAAGTGGAGGGTGGAGCAATAGCAGGAAGTGTTGCCATACCCAGGTATAAAAGAGGACGGGAAGAGTGTTGCTGGAACTCAGAGCTTAGAGCTGTGGATATAAGACTGCCCAACAGGAACAGGAACCAGAAACCTAGAACTCAGCTACTGCTAGAAAGGAAGGGAGGATTTAAATACCTCTATGTCTCACTTCTTTACCATCCCCGCCCCGCACCCCAATCTCTTTCCTTTAGCTAAACCGAAAGAAGTTAAGAGGAAGAAAGCCAGAGTGATCTTTTTTGTAGTGGACCTCAGTACTGGGAAGCACAGAGCAGAGCAGACAAAGGCAGCGAGTGGATGGTGGGGACAAGGGGTGGGGAAGAGGAGCAGCAAAGGGAGAATAGCTAGATAATGACTAGCAGTTTAATTCTCCCTTCTAGCTTCAACAGTGTGTCACAATGCATTCTCTGCCAGTGGAGTAAGAAATCTGTGGGCTGTGGCTAAGATCCTGTGAGTGGGATCTAACCGATAAGCATTTATGACCTTAGAAAATTTATAGAACCTCTTTATACCTCCACTTCCTGGTAAAATTAATTATTTCATGCAAAACATTTCTTCTGTTTTGCTTTGTAGCAGGTCTTAATCTAAAAGCTGGAGATGAAGCAAATGAAATAGACAAGACTTCTGCTCTCCTTGAGCTTCCTGTCTACAGACAAATAAGCAACACATAATTTCATCAGACAGGGTAGCATATAGAGAGTAAATGCTTTGTTGTTGTTGTTTTGAAACAGTCTCACTCTTGCCACCCAGGCTGGAGTGCAGTGGCAAAATCTTGGCTCACTGCAAGCTCCACCTCCTGAGTTCAAGAGATTCCCCTGCCTCAGCCTCCCAAGTAGCTGGGATTAAAGGCGCCTGCCACCACACCTGGCTAATTTTTGTATTTTTAGTAGAGACGGGGTTTCACCATGTTGGCCAGGCTGGTCTTGAACTCCTGAGCCTAGGTGATCTGCCCTCCTCGGCCTCCCAAAGTGCTGGGATTACAAGTAAATACTTTTTAAATAAGGGACAAATGAAGAGTTTGAAGAGGAAACCGGAAAGACAAAATCATGCCAGTACTGAGATGTGGACACAGAGGATAAACTAGTGAAGTCAAGTGGCTAGACAGAAGAAAGGAGAGCGTGGCAGAAAATCGGGGTGACAGGAACATAGGAACTGTGGGGGAAAGTGGTCCAACGGGTCAGAAATACAGGAAGGGCCAAATCAGATACAGAATGGCAAGTTGGTTTGGATTTTACTTTAAGAATCCTGGGAAGTCTTTGAATGGTTATAAATTGGGGAATGTAATATGAGCTAATTTGTATTTTGAAAAAATCATTCTTGCAGTTCTGTGGAGAATGCAAGCAGTTAGGATGCTATTGGGATCTTGCAGGCAGATGGTAGTGGAGGCTTGAATTGGGATGATTGAGGGAGATAAAGAAGAGAAAGGTTTTCAAAGCTATTTCAAGAATGATGCTTACATCATTCTCAGAATTCAATGAGATAATACTGGTAAAATGCATACAGAAGTAGACATTCCATAAATATAGTTCCTCTGCCATTCCTTTCTCCTGCAGCACTCATAAATAATTTCTCTAACTCAGAACAAACCACAGACAGTGAATGTTATATGCACTAGCTAGCTTCTGGCTCCCTGTCCTAAGTCTGCAAGTCCTTGGGAAATTTCCTTATGAAATTGCCTCTCCCATCCCTTCCTTCACGCTATTCCCCTTCACCCACACTATTCCCCTCACCCCCATCATCCATAAGTTGTAAAGGGCTGCAGTAGTAACAAATCCAGATTTGTAATCTTAATAAAGTGCTAAAGCATTTATCTTAAATTTAGTCATGGCCTGAAGATGCACTCCAGGCAGTTGCCTCGCGATTCCTGGAAGAAATTGAAATGTCAGAGGAAATACGAGATGGCTGTATCGACATGTGTAAAAGCTTCCACACTTCTACTATAAATTTATCAAAATCTTTCTTTGTTGAACTTCAAAGACACAATTATGTGACTCCTACCTCTTACCTCGAATTAATCTCCACCTTCAAATTACTATTAGAAAAGAAAAGAAGGTAAAAATGAAATTTCATATTTCTAAGTAAGTTATAGAGAATTAAAAATATTTGTGTGTGCAAAAATGACATAAATATGATGTAATAGGGGTTTATTTCATAGAAATATACTGTGAGTTTTGTTACATCTTTAAATAATTTAATCCACAAACATCTTGAGTATAGGGAGGGGTTTCATCCTTCTCGTATTGCACATTGCCCAGCACATTGTAGATGCATAATCACTCTTGGAAGAATGAAGATGCTCCAGCCAGAGCTCTGAATATTGAGTAAACACTACTAGAGAGTGAGTTTTCTGTGATAAATAATTAGATAATAGTTAAACCCTCTCTTTGGATACTGAACTCCTGAGATTCTAGGGAGGGAGAGCTACTCTCTAATAAACTCTCATTTGAAAACATCAATATAAACGTGAGTAAATTTGTGTGCTATAGAAAATGTCAATGTGAGTTTTTTTTAATGTTCTTGAGGGTGACTTTTATGTATATAAAAGTTTATTCAAATAGTTCCTTGGTTCTAAAAATTGAAATTCAGTATGTATACTCCAGAATTTAAAAACATCATAACATTAAGCTAGAAAGTAGGAAGTTTGGGAAGTTTTAGTGGTTACCTTTAAAGGGGTCCTTGGATTACTATATGGCTCCATTCAAAAGCTTGTTTAGGTATAATTTTTAATGCAGTATTTATATTTCCCTTTTAAGTTCTGATTTAACACACATTACTAGATACTTAAATAATTTATAAGTCTAGTATTTTAAATGTATACATATGGTAAGCCTTAAGTACTTTTAAATATTTGAATGTTATCTATAAATTAATCTGATTTCTACTTAAAAACTCAAATGTAAGTTTATTGCTCAGTCATACAACTTATATTGGAAGCTCAAGCCTGACCCATGGATTGAACAGACCAAATTCTTCTAAAGATTAAAAAGAATACATAAAACAACAAATGTACACAGATAATATAAAAATATTATTACTATGAGTTTGATTTTTGTACCTATTTCTATGGTAAATTCTAAGTCTTTCTGTGGCTAACCCACCACCTCAAGCGTTTTGAAGCACCTTTTCTCACATTGGGCAGCATGCTACCTAGATACGGATATGGCACTCCTCATCTGTATTCATAGTGACTATTGCTGTGCCGTCCCAAGCAGGACTGTTGTCATCACTGTGGTCTATAACCCTGTGTTTGAATCATACCATTAGGAATTTTTCAACTGCCTAATGAAATCTGCAACTCCCACGGTGACTGCTGCATAACTCGGCTGAAATTCATTATTTCTTTGGCTCTCAACATAATTGTCTTTCTGTGAAGAGCTTATGATCTTTAACATAACGGCATCTTGCTTTGTTCGTATTTTCTTATCCAGGAGATCAAAAGCTCTTAGAGAATGATGAAATTTTGGATGTCACTCATGGCTTTTGTTTGTGTACTCACAACAGTAAGGCCATCCTAACAAAAAGAAGGATTATAAAAACCAGATACAAACTTATACGAAGAGTTTAAGCCGACTGGTTATAAGTTTTGAAGTCACAGTGTTACAAGTTCAAACTTACAGGTTGAAAGAGTCATAGTTTTTAAGGCATTTTCAAATATTCTTATTTGCCTTTCCAATTTTCCTTTTTCAAGTGTTTTTCTTTCAAAATTCCTTGCAAAGTAAAAAAAAAATAGATATTAATATCTCCTTTACCTCAACTAGCATTCCTACCCTGTGATTATTCTTCCCATGATAGCTAAAACCTTCACATCTTGATAGCCAGGTGGTGCTATAACCTTGAAGCAAGTTTTCAGGTTACCTGCCCGGAAATCTATGGTTAAGCTAGCAAAGCGTCACATGGGATGAGCCACAATATTGAAACTGTCCCAGGCTGGCAGGAATGAGACCTTTTTCATGCTTGTTGTCCATGGTTTCAGCTAAAACCAAACTCACAGACAATATAGTGCCGTACAGTTGGTCGCCTCTGTTCCCATTACCATCGAATATTTTGCTCTCTCAGAGGGAATTCAACATGTGATAAAAACATGGCATGCTCTCACAAAATTTTTTTTTGGAAAAAATTACAATCTTTTCAGTGTTCTCCAGGTTACCTTTTCCATCTCACTACTACTCCAGTCTGTTTTTTGAAGGGGATTTTTAAAACCATGTCATTTTTTTACTTGGAGGCATCATGGTATATCAAGTATTTTAAAATGAAATTACAAACAAGAGTTTTCTCTATAGAGAAATAAATATATATTTGCAGATAAACGCAGATTGCATTTTTAAGTACAGTAAAATGTTAAACTTTTAGAGTATGCTACAATGTTACCTTATTTTTAATCATTTATTATTTCTTTATAATCATTTTGTACCAAACAGGGTTTTGAGCTTTATGATCTGTTCTATGTGTTACTTTTGCTTTAATAAAAAAAAACCCTATTTCAAGATGTATAATACATGTTAAAATCATTTTTTCACATTTGGAAGCATTCAAAATAATGTATTTTGAGCACTGATATGTGCTTAAGTGATCATAAAAAGGTTTAAAGCAGCAGTAGTATTGCTGGAATCAGCTTACCAACTTTAGAGGTATATCATTCATTTGGATACAGGAGTCTCCTTACCTCATCCCCAGTGTATTTATTCTTTGGAATTTCTGTTGCATGCCTTGATAATGTGTAGGTGCTGAAAACATGAAAATGAATAAAACATGCTATCTACCCTTAATTTCGCACAATCCAATGTTCTAGGGTTCGTGTTTTGACAGATTGTTTGCAGATATGAAAATATTTTAGACCACTTACCTAGTTATTCCTTGAAAAAGGCCAGAAAGCTCAAAAACACTTAAATGTTTCCTTACTGTAGGATACAGAGCCTCATGATTAACTTCACTTTATTTGCTTTCAGTGAAGTAATGAAAATGAAAAAGAGATATGAAGTGGGTTTGGAGAAATTGGATTCTGCTTCATCTCAAGTAGCAACAATGCAGTCTGAGTTGGAGGCACTACAACCTCAATTAAAAGTTGCCAGCAAAGAGGTTGATGAAATGATGATAATGATTGAGAAAGAGTCTATAGAAGTTGCCAAAACTGAAAAAATAGTGAAAGCTGATGAAGCAATAGCAAATGAACAAGCTATGGCTTCCAAAGCTATCAAAGATGAATGCGATGCTGACCTGGCAGGTGCCTTGCCAATATTGGAGTCAGCACTGGCCGCCCTTGATACTCTTACTGCACAGGTAAGAGTTTTGTCACACACTTTCTAGCCCAAGAAAGAAATTAGCATTGTGTTCTAGTCTAGTTTGTCTCTCCAAATTAGCCTGCAAGATTAATGAAGTTGAAATGATTTTGAATTTTGCAAAATAATTACCTAATTGGTCTGAAAAAGTAATGCATGTGCATGCAAAAACATCCTTGAAAAGGAAGAAAGCTGCCAGGTGTTGTTATAACCTACCATAAAGCAACAGTTATTTCAAGAACTTTATACATCTTTGCACTACAGTAATCAATGGTAATCAATAAGACTTGAGATTATATTTTGATTCTAAGGGGTACCTTTTTCATATTTAGACAGTCTTGCCATTGGGATGCATCTTATAGAGGATGTGATAAAGTATTGTGTTAATTTGGTCAGTGATTTTTTTTTGGGGGGGATACATAAAATAATGTGTTTTATAATTGTTTTACAATAGCATGTCTTAGATTTGATGAAATATACTAAAAGTTAAAATGCGAAAGGGGAATATTTTAATTTAGAAAGATAAAGATAGATTTTTAAAACAGTGCAGAGAATTTTGGCTAAACTTTTGGTTGGGACTTGAGAGAAGAGTACAAGTGTAGTTCTGTGACTGTCACCATTTCTACCCAGTGAACAGGCTGAGTCTCTCTATGCTTAGTTCAAAAATAGGAGCCAATTACAATTACTGTAGAAACAAACATGTCTTTTTAAAATAATTAACATGTTGTTATTTCAAGGATATTACAGTGGTAAAATCCATGAAGAGTCCTCCTGCTGGTGTCAAGCTTGTCATGGAAGCTATATGCATCTTGAAAGGAATCAAAGCTGACAAAATCCCTGACCCAACAGGTTCAGGGAAAAAAATCGAGGATTTCTGGGGCCCAGCTAAGAGACTTCTTGGTGACATCAGGTTTCTACAGTCACTTCATGAATATGACAAGGACAATATTCCTCCAGCTTATATGAATATCATAAGAAAAAATTATATTCCAAATCCAGATTTCGTGCCAGAAAAAATCAGAAATGCTTCTACAGCGGCCGAAGGTCTGTGCAAATGGGTCATAGCAATGGATTCCTATGATAAGTAAGTGCTGATAAGAAGAAATCCAGCTGGTATATTTTATCTTCACTTTTGTCAGTTAAACAACATAAAACTTAAAAGTTACGTAAGTGAGAGGCTTTTTGGAAAATCCTATCTGAATCTGCTTTGTGTTTCCATATTTACTGGAGGCAAGGCTATAACAACTAATAGAATAATACAGTGGTTCTTTAACTTTTGGGCTTTGGAACCATTTATACTCTTTAAAACTATTGAAGACCCCAAAAATATTTTGTTTATTTACCATATTAGAAATTAAAATGGAAAATTTTTTTCAATGTTTATTAATTCATTTTTAAAAGCAATAAAAATATTATATGTTAATATGTGACCTTTTTATTTTTTAGAATTTACATGTTCTTCTTTTAAAAAGAGAAAAAAATAATGATGAGAAGAGTGGTATTTTATTATACCTTTATAAGTCTCTTTAGTGTGTGGTCTAATGTAAGATAGCCAGACACCAAAATCTGCTGCTGCTTTCATTCTTTTGCAGTATGTTTTGATTAAAGTACATTTTTAAAAGTCTGCCATCACACAGATGTTTAGTTGGACAAGGAAAGACCTCATCAACTCCCTGAAGGGGCAGTGTCTTCAGGAGCCCCAGGGGTCGTTGGACCACACTTTAAAAACTACTGGCATAATATGTATTCTTGTGAAATGAGGAGCCTTTTTTGGTGATTATATGAGAACCAGCTATACAAAAAAACAGAGTAATTATTATTTTTTCAAAAAACAACTGTCACGGGTTATTTTTCAAACTTATATCCAATTTTAATCATTCTACATCTATAGTAGTGCTGTATATGTTTTGGACCATGATATATTAGTTAATGATAAATTTAATGTTTGTTAGATAGATAGCATGACTGACTTCGTTTTCCAAATGCTAAAGAGAGAATTTAGATCCATCTTTTTTTCTGTACAATTCCTTTTATTACCACATACATATTTATAGGATAACTGTTTTGGGTTGAGGAGGCATTCTAGGATATTTTTAAAAGTAAAATGACAGAAATAAAAAATACCTCACTTTCTCCTCATCAAAACTAACCTTTAACCATTTAGGCTTCTACTAGCATTGTAATTTTCTACATGAATATCCTACTCTCCTTTTGGAAAGTTACCAAAATTCATACTGGCAAAATGTTTTTTTGAGTAAAAAAATTGTGAAAATACTGTGTATTTGTCTTATTTTAATGGCCATTTCTTGTGTTCAGGATCAAGTTTGGTTGGTTCTTAGATAAAACATAGAATATAGAAACCAGTTTAGAGTTTTGCACAAAGAAGTGTTTTGAGTCATAGTAAGGATATTAGAAAAGTAAATTCAGTGGTAGAAAGTCTACTGGAATATTAAATGAATAATTAATTTTTCAATTTTACTTTTTGCAGAGTGGCAAAAATAGTAGCTCCCAAAAAGATAAAACTGGCTGCAGCTGAAGGGGAGCTTAAAATTGCCATGGATGGTCTTAGAAAGAAGCAGGCAGCCCTTAAGGAAGTTCAGGACAAGCTGGCGAGGCTTCAAGACACACTTGAATTAAATAAACAAAAGAAGGCTGACCTGGAAAACCAGGTATTTGCTGATATAGAAAAAGATGGACAAATTCTCAGTTATCATAACTAAGAACGATGTTTGAACTAGCATGTAACACACCAGTCCTGTTTCCTTCTTGGTCAGGGATTGGCAAACTATGGCCCGCAGGCCGTATCTGCCCATCCCCTGTTTTCGTATGGCCCAAGAGCTAATAATGCTTTTGACATTTTAAAATAATTACATATTAATGGCCACATAACTATTTGCACAATACATAATATCCTCAGTTTTGCTGCTTGGCTCACAAAAACTAAAATATTCTCTAGCCCTTTCCAAAAAAAAAAAAAAAAAAAAAATCCCAGTCTCTCTGCCTTATGTTACTAGAATATTGAACTAGATTATTTAATCATTTTTCACTTTGCAAGTAAGGAAATGAGAACCAAAATGTTAAGTGACCTTGGTTGTGTAACAGTTAATGGCAGAGCCGAAATTGGAACTCAGTACTCAGAACCATACATTATCTACTAAAAATGTTTTCAAGGCTAAAAATATTGCTCTAATTTAATTAGTGATGCCATTTGGAAAAATTAACTGCTAAAGTCTGATTATGGTCCAGAAGAAAAGTCAAAATGTTTTATAACAGTCAACATTTATTGAATGCTTATTATGTACAAGGTCCTGTCGTTCTAAGAACATTATATGTTATACTATTTATTCTCAAAACAACCTTTTGAGGGAAGTAATCACTTTGTAACATTTTGAAGAAACTAAAGAACGGAAAGATCAAACAGCTTTTTCATTGTCAACCCAGCTTCTGATCATTAAGTCTAAAACCTGAACCCAGGCAACCTGACGCTAATAGCTGTGCTCTTTCCAAGACACCAGACTGCCTCTTTCTATAGTATCTATCCTGTATTCTATATTTGCACAAATGTAAGATATTTGTGCTAATCATCAGAAGCATAACCTATTATGGCATGATTTTTGAATGATCAATTTTAAATAATACAACCAATGAATTGTTAGGCAGTTGCTGTCTTTAGACATTTTTAAATTCTCCTCTATGTTTGAAAATTTTATTTTTATAATGTTAGAAACTTATGGTAATGTAAAATGAACATACGCATATATGCATATTTAAAATGTGCTTTTGGAGGTAAAATTTTAGCTAAAATATTTTTACTTAGAAGTTTCTGATGGCAACTTTGTCATAGTCCAAGACCTGATTCAGTTTATCATAAACACTGTTGAAAGAATAGGTGATGAAAGAAACTAGAAAGACAGAAGATATTTAAAGAGGGAAAGTTAAAAGGGAAAAAAATTAAATTTAGGAAGTATCACAAATACTACAGTTACATACCATTTGCTTTTTTCAAACCTATCTATCTTTAGATAAACTGATACAGAATTATACATCTTTTAATCCAAAATCATTGACTTAATATAAATTTTAATAACGTTAGCAAAAAGCATAAGCCAAATTTTTACTCCAAAATAATCTAAATGTCTTTGCTTTTGTTGATTGTTGAATTTTTCTTTTCATGTAAATTATTTTTGAGTGTCAAGATAAGCTTTATTTAATCTCATCTTCTTTTCCAAGAATAATGATGTTAAGGTACTTAAAAATTTAATCAAAATAATTTACATATTCTGCTGGAATATTGCTATTGTGTGAACTGAAATAACTTTCACGAAGTTTTCCACCTTGATAATTGTGTCTCTTTTTTTTTCTCATATAGCTTGATTACGTATAATCATATTTGGTTGACAGTCTTATGCACTAAATGAGCTGTCCACTATTGACTGATGTCCTGATTTAAGCTGAATGGCAAGTGCCTGAGTAGTTTGACACAATTTAACAGACCTAAAAATTGTGCCTTGTAAATAATCATAAATTATTAAAACTTTCAAACATTTAACCTTTAAGACCATAATAAAATCAACCATCAGTTAAATGAAGGGAAAAGGTTTGTAGAATACTGAAAGGGCATCTAGATTATTTAAAATGGAGAGAAAATGTCTATATTTGCAGAAGAATATCCTTTAATTAACATTCATTGTCTTGTACTGTATGTCATTTCCTTAAATAGGGCCGCTTTTTGCATTGTATGATCAATATTTGTTAATTTCATAAATTACATTAAATACTTTATGTTTACAAATTCTAGAATATCATGGACTTTCCTATGTCATAGTGTCATAGGGAATCCCAGACAGAATTTCGTAATTAAAAATAATAATTTACTTCTGAGGGTAAAATCTTGCAGAATTTTAGACTTACTGTACTTATAAATGTTGATGAAAACTCACTTTTATTTTTGAGGTTGACCTGTGCAGCAAAAAACTAGAACGAGCTGAGCAGTTGATAGGAGGCCTTGGCGGTGAGAAAACTAGATGGAGCCACACAGCTCTGGACCTAGGGCAGCTGTACATCAACTTGACCGGGGATATCCTCATTTCCTCAGGAGTAGTTGCTTACCTTGGAGCCTTCACATCTACCTATAGACAGGTAGGGGATGCTATTCCATCTCTTCCTGACCCTCTGCCCATCGCAGCCAATATTACCAATATTTGGGGTTTTGTTTCACTTTGGTTTCAGTTTTTTCATAAGTACAAGGAGGAAGATATTTTAAAATCATTTCTACTTATGGATTTTAGTTACTCTGTAAATTAGCTGGTTAGCCAAATGATGCCATGTAATATACTCTTCAAAAATCTAATTGTTTTAAAAACAAAAATATCTACTTTAAAATGTAATGTGAAAATGGGGAGTCTCTGAACCTATTCTAGTGTGGGGCATCCTGGTTAAAAATAAATTAAAAAAAAATAAAGTAATGGGAAGATTGTAGATTCTACTGATAAAATCTCAGTTCCTAAGCAAGTACTGTACAAAAGGTATGAGGTGTGTGTGTACATCCCAACTGTTTCCTATCAGTCTCCATAGTATGCCATTTCAAAATCATTTCAGAGAATGAAACAAGGGGAGGAAAAGGTGAGCCTGCCCAAAACTCTGTTAATAAGTGGCTTTGTTCCTTAGAAAACCCCATGTTCCCTGCTTTGCTTGCTTCCCATTTCTCTGACTGATTCTGCCTCTTTCTTCTCCCTGGCCCAACACCTAACCGTAGGAGTTAATCCTAATTATTCTTCCTGTTTTCTCTTCTGTTTTTTAGTTTTGTACGGAATGAGAGACCCAGCATACTCTTCAGCTCTTTTTAGAAAAATGGAACTGGAATCCAACCTGGGTCACGGCCCTATCAAAGCAGGCAGAGAGATTTAGAAAAATTAAGATAACAAAAAGAAAAACAGGGTGGAATGATAATGAGAATAAAAGAAGGGAGGAATTCAGAACATTTGGCAGTAGTTTTTGGTGTCAAGCGAGAAAGAGCACGTGTTAAATCCCCTTTGTGGAGGGCTTTATCCTATCACTGAGCATTGGCTTGCACCTGGTCTCAGTTGAGCCTCATTTAATTTCAGAACTGTCTCCTAAGGAGGGTTGACTCTTGGTGCCACTGTTATGCTTTAGTTGGTGTTATTGTTTTTGACTAAATGTTTGAAATCCTCACCTACAGAGTTCCTCTGTCTTGAGCATTCTGTGGTTACCTGCATCCTAATTTAGCCCTCTTCCTACTCTTCTACATCGACACTTTGAACAGTAAAAGGAGTAGCTTCTGCCACCCTTACCTTTCCCTGCTGGTTCAGAGCACACCCCTAGGTGTCTGCACTGGCTCCTGTCGAGCATTCCAGAGCTAAGCAGAAAGTGTATTAGCACTACCCAGTGCACTGGTAAAAATCCACTGTACCCAATGCTTGAAGAGCTACATATACCATCCCTCCCAGGCCCTCTCTGACAGAGTCACTCCAAGGAACTGCATCTTTTGACTTCGCCATCACCTGGCTACTATCCGGATGGGGGGCTGCTAGTCAGACCATCACACAAATGCTTCAAGGGTGCCTCGAGCACCTGAACTGAGACCTTGGCAACTTACTGATAGACACAAAGCCACATTCAACTTAGACACAAGACTTGGCAAAGCTCAGAGTTCCTCTGTGAACTCATTCACTATCCAAACACTTGATTCAAGTAGTCACTTCATCCCATGCCACCTCATCTCGGTGAAGGCAATCTTCCTTCTTCCTTGCCTCACTGGATCAACCGAAGTTTTTACTTTCCTTACCCAGTCTCTCATGTCACCATTCCTTCCTGTGGATTAATTCTTGGAGTCCTACCTTGTCATCTTTACTTTTTTATCTGTTTCTCTCAGGTCAAGACAGCTAGCAGTTTATTTCCCATCAAAACTGTCTCATTCAGTTCTCAGCATAAGGGTTGGAAGGCAACATCAGGGCTCTGCCCAGAGCCCCTCCTGGCTTCTGTGTTCTTTCACACCCAGCAACTATCACCTGTGGCTCTTTCTGTCAGACTTCCCTTGAGTTCTTACTACCTGCTTTACCCGATGTTTGGAGAGCGAGAAGTGCCTGGGAATGTACTTGCCTCTTCATCAACCCTTAATGAATCATTGAAGGGAGCATGGGAGTCTCTCTCCCTTCCCTCTGGTTGGGACAGCTCCAAGGAATAGCTTACACTACAGAGGTTTCCTGTGGCGTCTAACTGAGGCCACCTGCTGCAGAACTTGGGTTGCTCCCTCACCCTTTGTTGGCTCCTACACTTCTACACCTCCTTGTCCTGCTTCCCCCTGCATCCTTTCCTCAGCATGTCACTTCACATGAATCTTCATCCCAGAGTCTGCTTCAGGGAACCCAAGCTAAGAGGCCTTACAACATTTGGTCCTTTTCTGACATCAAAAGGTTTCAAGTCTCTGAATGTCAAGGTCGCTCAATAAATAACTGCATTTCCCCTCCAACCTTGAATCTGAGTAGTTTATTTATCAACTCTTTTGTAGAGTTCCTGGCACTTTTCATAAATAAAACATAGGAAACTTCAATTCTCCCAGAATAACTGGGCCCATAGCACTCAACTGCAAGGCCTGTGCCAAATCGCAAAACAGAATCCTACAGTGCTATTAAGAACATGTGAGCCCTGGATTTGAATTAATTTGAACCTTCTAATTGACCTTTTCTGTGCCAATAACCAAAGTCAAAACTGTTTTAATGGTCTTGGGTATTTTCACCGAGATGATACTCTTAATAGCTGGTTTTCCACTTCTACCATCTCTCTCTCTCTCTCTCTCTCTCTCTCTCTTTCTCCCTTTATTTTTCATAACCATATGCCAGCAAATCCATCATCTATCTCATCACCTGATTACCAGCCAAGACCATTGGCTTGAATTTTGAGATGCTTGTTCAGAGTCCTCCATGCTCATTTTGGTTATTCTCTTATATTACGCCCTTATAGACATGTAATTAGGCTTCTTAAATTGCTAGTCCAGAGTTCATCTGTGGTAACATACTAAACCTGTCAACTCTAAACAGAGCCTTCTGCAGAAACTATTGCTTCTATTTTCTCTACTTCTTCGCTGTGTTGTGGTCTAGCATTGCCTCCTCCAGTATCAAGCTAAATCCAAGAAAGCTTGCAGACCTCTCCAAAATGGCTGTAGGCCAACCTACAGCATGAAAACAAATAGAACAAAACATTCCAGCAGTGCTAGGTGAGGTGGCTCACACCTATAATCCCAGCACTTTGGGAGGCCGAGGTGGGCAGATTGCTTGAGCTCAGGAGTTTGAGACCAGCCTGGGCAATATAGTAAAACCCCTTCTCTACAAAAAAAAAAAAAAGCCAGACATGGTGATGTGTGCCCATAGTCCCAGTACTACTGAGAGGCTGAGGTGGGAGGATTGCTTGAGGCCAGGAGGCAGAGGTTGCAGTGAGCCAAGATCATGCCACTGCACTCCAGCCTGGTGACACAGTGAGACTCCATCTCAAAAAAAAAAAACATTCAATTTAAAAAATATAGTAAAACATGCCAGAAGCAACTATCTGCAGAACTCAAATTGGAAATACTATCTGTCCCTCCTCCCTACATAGCAATACCATCTGTTCCTCGTATCAACAACCAAATAAAACAGCCAGATTATATTTATTAAGTACTTATGATAGGCAGAATTTTGGCCCCTATGATCTTCACCTCTGAGTGTTTTACCTGTAACTATGCTACGTTACATGGCAAAGGGACTTTGCAGATGGAATTACGGTTGCTAGTCAGCTGAGCTTAAAGTAGGAAGATCATCTTTGGCTATCTTGGACTTCACTATACGACAAGCCTGAAATGTCTTTTTTGAGCAAGAGTAAGGAATTACCCAGAGAAAGATGGAGCCATGTTAAAAGGACACAAAATTTAGCTTAAGGGTATTCCCACTGGCCAAATTTTGGACAATTTGAGCATCACAATAAATAGTGGCAGTAACATATTATATAATTCATTAGATAAAATGTGAAAAAGATGAATCTATGCTGACATAAATTCATAATGAAAAAATGGAATGTCTGACAAAAAAAACAGGACAAAGTCTTCATGGTTACAAAGTTATCTCCCTGCAGAATCTTATTACCTGCAAAGAGAATGGGGAAAAGAGCAATTTAACAGTTGGGAGGCTATAATTTAATATTTCACAAGTGCTGTCTGAACCATTTTAAATAATAGCTAAAAACTTGGAATTCTTTCTCGTGGGCAGTTTGCTCAGCCCTCACCGCAACCACGTTCTTTATTAGGCTAAACACTCCTGGGTTACAATAGCTAGCTAGCTTCCAGAGGCCCCCAGATACCGGAGACAGCCCCTTCTTCCTTGCACCCACAGAATGATTCAGCATACCCAATCCCCAGGAAACCTATGAAACCCAGCTAATTCCATCCCATTTACCGCATGTGAACTGCCTCCCACAGCTCTGGCTTGCTGCTACTGTCTCCTGACAGCACCCCATGTGGCCCTATGTATGACCTTCTCTCATTTGGAGCTGTAACTAACAGAGTTCTGCCTTTCATTTATCTGAGTGTCTTTGCATTGCATCCCACCATCTGAAGAATCTATAATCATATGTAAGCTCATATAATTATGAGACAGAAGCCTGGCAGACAACACTTTAATCAAGTGATAAAAATTAGTGTAATCAGTAAATGAACAATTTGAAATTGTGTGCCATCTGATGGATGCAATGAGAAGAGCACATGATTTCTGTGATATTCCTGCCAAAGATGCATAACCTGCAATGAATCATGATGGAACATCATGCAGACCCAGGTGTGGGGCATTCTACATAATATTAACAGGCTTATCAAGGTCATGAATGTCATCAATTCCCCCAAAACCATGATGGCCTTCCTTGTGCAAACCTCAAGGAATGTTGGTCCAGCCTACTTAGCAAGAGCCTGAGGGAGATGGCAGTGCCCAGCATGCCCTCTCAGCCAGCGCCATCTATGAGCTTCCAACAGCCTCATCAACCCAGAGGCTGGTACCAGCACCATGCATATCCACCTTCCTTTTGCCTTCTTATGTTTTCTCTCCAGTTATGTCTTTCCCTATTTCTGAAATATTTCATCTGTAAACTCAACTTGGACGCTGACTTCTGACTTTCTGAATGGGAACGTTGGCTTGTAGTACCCCCTGGTTCCTGCACATCCTGCAGACTGTCCCCCACGTAGAGTCTCACAAACTGCAGTGTGTGCCCTGATCCTTGTTGGCACTGAAATGCCCTGCCATGGCCCCTCACAGGGCATGTGAGTCAGAAGCAAATGTTTTCCATCTCTCCTACTGGTTCAAAATGGATTTACTTTTCTGTCATTGTATGTGCTAGATATTTGTAACACAAAGAAGATACTTAGAAAAATGTGGTGGTCCTAACGACTTTGTAAAGTGATGCTTTATTGTTCTTTTTTTTAACTCTTAGGTTCAGGGGTACACATGCAGGTATTTTACATAAGTAAATTGTGTGTCACCAGAGTTTGGTATACAGATTATGTTATCACCCAGATAATAAGCTTAGTATCTGGTAGGTAGTTTTTCAGTCTTCACCCTCTTCCCACCCTCCATCCTCAAGCAGATCCCAGTGTCTATTGCTCCCTTTGTGTCCATGTGTTCTCATCATTTAGCTCCCACTTATAAGTGAGAACATAAAGTATTTGGTTTTCTTTTCCTGCATTAGGTTGCTTGGGTTAATGGTCTCCAGTTATACCCATTTGCTGCAGAGGACATGATCTTACTCTTTTTTATGGCTGCACAGTATTCTATAGTGTATATGTACCATTTGGGTTTATTCTATGTCTTTGTTATTGTGAATAGTGCTGCAGTGAACATACACATGTATTAGGTTTCTCTAGAGGGACAGAACTAATAGGATAGAAACATAAATAAAGGGGAGTTTATTAAGTAGTATTAACTCAAAGGATCACAAGGTCCCACAATAGGCTGTCTGCTAGCTGAGGAGCAAGGAAGCCAGTTTGAGTCCCAAAGCTGAAGAACTTGGAGTCTGATGTTCAAGGACAGGAAACCTCCAGCAGGGGAGAAAGATACAGGCTGAAAGGCTAAGCCAGTGTAGCCTTTTCACGGTTTTTCTGCCTGCTTCATATACTGGCTGTGCTGGCAGCTGATTAGGTGGTGGTGCCTACCCAGATTAAGTGTGGGTCTGCCTTTCCCAGCCCACTGACTCAAATGTTAATCTCCTTTGGTAACACCCTCACAGACATACCCAGGATCAGTAGTTTGCATCCTTCAGTCCCATCAAATTGACACTCAGTATTAACCATCACAACATGCGTGTGTCCTTATAGTAGAACAATTTTTATTTCTTTGGGCGTATACTCAGTAGTAGGATTGTTGGGTTGAATAATAGTTTTAAGTTTTTTGAGAAATCACTACACTGCTCTGCACAATGGCTGAACTAATTTACATTCTCACTAGTGGTATATAAGCAATCCCGTTTCTCCACAACCTCACCAGCATCTGCTGTTTTTTCACTTTTAGCAAAAGCCATTCTTATTGGTGTGAGATGGCATCTCATTGTGGTTTTGATTTACATTTCTCTAATGATTAGTGATGTTGAGCATTTTTTCATATCCTTATGGATACATATATGTCTCCTGTTGAGAAGTGTCTGTTCATGCCCTTTGCCTCCTTTTTAATGGGGTTGTTTGGTTTTTTGCTCATTAAATTGTGTAAGTTCCTTATAGATTCTAGATATAGACCTTTGTCAGATGCACAGTTTGCAAATGTTTTCTCCCCATTTTGTAGGTTGTCTCTTTACTCTTCTGATAGTTTATTTTGCTGTGCGGAAGCTCTTTAGTTTAAATAGGTCTTTTTTGTCATTTTTTGGTTTTGTTGTGATTGTTTTTGGCATCCTTGCCATTAAATCTTTGCCAGGACCTATGTCTAGAATGGTATTTTCTAGGTTTTCTTCTAAGGTTTTATAGTTTTAGGTTTTACATAGAAGTCTTTAATCCATCTTAAGCTGTTTTTTGTATATAGTGTAATAAAGGGGTCCAATTTCAATCTTCCACATATGGCTAGCCAGGTATCCTATCACCATTTCTTGAATAGGGAGTCCCTTCCCCACTGCTTATTTTTATAGACTATGTCAAAGATCAGATGCTTGTAGGTGTACAGCTTTATTTCTTTGCTCTCTATTCTGTTCCATTGGTCTATGTGTCTGTTTTTGCACTGGTATCGTGCTGTTTTGGTTATTGGAGCCTTGCAGTATAGTTCAAAGTCAGATAATGTGATGCTGCTGGCTTTGTTCCTTTTGCTTAGGATGGCTTTGGCTATTCAGACTCTTTACTGGTTCCATATGAATTTTAGAATATTTTTTCCCAAATTCTGTGAAAAATGTGATTGGTCATTTGATAGGAATAGCATTGAAAATGAAGCTTTAGAATAACAATTGGTAATTATTTTTTCCAGATACAGAATTCTGACTTAAGTGCTCAATCTAGACTTTATCTCAACATTGAATATGTTGAGTACATAGCTGACCTTCTAAGTTAGAATTTTATTTGAAGTAAGAATCGGAGAAACACATATCATTTTTGAGGTAGAGTTTCTACAGTGGTTTGTTGAATCAATGAATAAAGTATAAATGGAAGAATTACAAAGCATGCTTTTGGTAACCACCAGTCTCATTTCTTTATTTTTCTGTGTATGTTCTAAAGAACCAAACTAAGGAGTGGACAACTTTGTGCAAAGGAAGAAATATCCCCTGCTCAGATGATTATTCCCTTATGGGTACCCTGGGAGAAGCTGTGACAATTCGAACTTGGAATATTGCTGGATTACCTTCTGACTCATTTTCCATTGATAATGGGATAATCATAATGTAAGAAAAATTGTTCTCACAAATGGTGTTTATCAAATAATCAGTAGATTTGTCTATGTTCCTTCTAACAATTTTAGGTAGCAAACTTTCACAGTATTAAAAAATTACTTCACTAACTAGTTAGTGAAATTAAGTATGAATAATCACTTTCTTCTCATATTAATATTATAATAGTTGAGTATTAGACACATAAATAAACCAACCAGATGACTTTTACTTAATTTTTAAAAATTAATTTTTAGCAAATAGAGCAAATCCCTGCCTTAAGTAAGGGAAATCCAAAATTTTCATTCCCATAAAATACAGGGTTTTGTTATTAGAAGTTAATGAAGTGTGCAGCAGTGCATCATTGATGGTGATTCTGCAGATGTTCCGAATTCTGTCTTAGTCTGTAGTGTGGGACTATTTTAAATTAGATGGATGTATTTCTGGGTCCTATCCTGATAGGGATTCGTAGCCATTATACCTGTAATTGCCTGATTAGTAGGGAAATCCTGTGTAGACTGGGCTGGGAGATTATTAAAGGCTTGTCTGTCTCACCCTCTCCTCAAGGTCTCACTTCCCAGAAACCAAGGACTTCAGCCTATCACAGTGTGAGGACAACCTTGTTATTTCCAAGTTCACATTACCATGAGCCTTTTATCACTCAGCCAGTTTTCTTGGGGTTTTAGCATGTTAACAATAGCACAGATATTTCCTACCTCTGTGTTACATGACTATTTTGACTAGTTGTTAGGTTACTATGAAAAAGTAACTGATATGATGGTACTTTTTAAAGTAAAAATGGTGTGGCATGTGAACTTTTAAAGTAGAAGTAAACACTAAATGTGGAGACTATTCCTAAATTTTATGTATGCAGTATATATGAAAATCATTTTACAAATTAAAACTCTGGTGAACACATTTGTTTTTCAATAAATTATCCTGATATATGGATTTCTTTCACATTTATTTGCTAAATCATTTTATAAGAATTTGGCCGGGCGTGGTGGCTCAAGCCTGTAATCCCAGCACTTTGGGAGGCCGAGGAGGGTGGATCACGAAGTCAAGAGATCGAGACCATCCTGGTCAACATGGTGAAACCCCATCTCTACTAAAAATACAAAAAATTAGCTGGGCATGGTGGCGCGTGCCTGTAATCCCAGCTACTCAGGAGGCTGAGGCAGGAGAATTGCCTGAACCCAGGAGGCGGAGGTTGCGGTGAGCCGAGATTGCGCCATTGCACTCCAGCCTGGGTAACAAGAGCGAAACTCTGTCTCCAAAAAAAAAAAAAAAAAAAAAAGAATTTGAGTTATGTGCAATATGATTATAATATAAAACAAGATAAAATATGATAAGATAAAATATGATGAGACCACCTGTTAGAATTTGAGACAAGCTAATCCCTAAAGCTGGGCCCTAGATTAAATTCAGCGTTTTCTGATAACTAAGGCAAAAAGAAAAGGCTGTACCACATAGTTCTTGTGTGTTCACAAAATAAACTGTAGCTAGAGAGACCAAGGAGCTAAAGTTAAATTTAATTATTTTGTCTTTTTAAAGAAAAAGATTACAAAGCTTTACTTCGGGAAACTAAAATACTGGGTACTCTGATCCAATAATCTAAATTAATCCAAGGAGAAATTAGATAATCTAAATCAATGATAAATATGTGCACTAGCTGGCTGCTGAAATAAAGATTTTAGCAGATTTTTAAGCGCCTTTTACCAAGCACAGAATGGAAGCTCATTGTTGAATTACTTAACTTGTGGCATGCAGACAGTTTGTGTTGATGTTTAGTGTTAGAATATACCTTACAGATTGACACAGGTGGGAGATTTCTGAAATTTTGGAAGTCTAACATTTACTTTCACTTTTGTCTAGCTGAACCAATTAACTAAAGCATAAAAATAGTCAAATTTTTGCTGCTTTTGTTATTGTTATTGTTTTTATCTCAGAAAAGAACTTTAGCTCTTCTCAAGCTTTTGTGAATGTAGCTGGTCACGTCCTACCTATTGGTAGTTACTGAAATGGTAGTCATTGTTTTGACTTGCAATTTATATATTATGGTTCTTTCTAGCAGGATATCTATAACTACTTTATCCATCATCAGAGGCCAAGTTGCATCTTACTTTGTAGCAAATTAATATACCCTTACATTTGAGTCTAGCATATTTCAAAAATAATGGAACTGTTGATGCATGTATCTACATATAAGATCTTAAACTGTTCAGTGATTATTTTTCAAGACAACACACTCACATTTTGGGAGGAACGGAGATAGAGAATGATGTTAATGATTCATAAGCCCTATATCTTTACTATTCATTTGTAAAAATGTTGAAATGTTAGCAAAAAGTTATAGTAGCAACTATACTAAGAAGAAAATATTAATTTTCATTTTGACTTCTTTTTCCAATATATTTTTATAATCTTAAACTGAAAGCTTTCAGTAAATAGGTTTAGAGTGATCACTTTGAAATATCAGCTAAGTATCTTCTTTACCTGTGCAGTGCTTGACAATGATAATATCTAATATTGAGCACTTACTGAGGACCAAATCCTGTGCTAAGTGCTTTTCACATATTATCTCAGCTAAGTGGAGATGATTATTTAGGAAAACTGGAAGAATCTATAAAATCTGGGCAAGTTAGAAAATAATTAACTTTTGGGGCGACTGACACCTAAAGGTCCCTGTCTAATTAAAATTTCAAAGGTTAGTGATAACATTAAATGTAACTATATTGTATCTGAACATTTCCCGGGTAAAGGATTAGGATTGTTTAACATCTTGGTAAGTAGATCAGACCGATATTTGATGTAACTCTGCTTTTTTAAAAATTAAGGTTTCATTTCTATAGGAGAGACATATATTAGGTTTAATTCAATAGCAATAATAACTGAGAATAACACATTACTTTGTTTTTATGAATTTATGTGTGTGTGTAAAAAGGAAGATATCAAAACTCTGAAATGTACTGTTGCTTTTTATTCAAGATCTGCGTTCTGTCAGACTGCTGTGAATATGTATTTTCACTGTTAGAAGTCTGTATTTTAAAAAAATCCACAAAAGCACCAAATAACAATCCTCTCTAGACAGTAACAAAAGAATACACACTGTCAAAACTTGGAACATTGAGTGCTGTAAAAATTCAATTTCCATTTGGGAACCACTGATTTTAAAGCCTTTGTAGATTCAAGAATGTTTGATGGAGGAAGTAAGAGAAAGGTTATGTGGAGAAAAACATTTTCTTGTTAAAAAATACAAAATAATAATGGAAAAGTAAGCAAGTAAATATAGTGCTTGTTCATTTTGAATTCAGTATTTGTATTCATCCAAAGAGTGAAGCGATTTAAATCCGTTTCTTGCATACAGTTTTCCACAATTGTTAGTATATTTTTTAAAACGACCATTGTCTTTTCATCTACACTGAAGAATATCTCCTTAAAAATTTTATTCATTTAATATCTTATTCTGTGGAAACCCAAATCTTTAAAATTGGATATTAGCCGAAGTCGCAAACATCCTGTCTTTGAATAGAAAAAGATGTTACATTAAGACTATTGTCTGGGGAAAATAAGTTTGACGTAGTTATTACCTGGATATGGAACAACAAAATGTCTGTTTGTGTATAACTACACACACACACATATAGGGAGAGTGTGTTGTGGGTGGAGGGAAGAGAAAGTGGAGATACACAATTGTTCCAGCACAATCTGTTGAAAACATCCTTTTTAAAAAACAGATTGCCTTTATATCTCTTTTTTTTTTTTTTTTTTTTTTTTTTTTTTTTTTTTTTTTTTTTTTTTGCTATTCAATGCAAAATAATCCTCAGTTTTACTGAGGTGGCTGACCGCTTCACGACCAAATCCACCTCTAAACTGGAATTCAGTTGCTGACCCAGCCCCAGCCTCACCTTTCTTGTCCGCACCAGGGGCCACAGCACTCCATCTGTTAGTATCTCAGTCTGCTTCCCGTCTTGTGAGTATTGCAGGCCACTCACCCTCCAGGCCTTTAGGCTGAGGCCTGCTCACCTCTGGACAGTTACAGCGTAGGGTGGCAGGCACAATTTCCGGGGGCGGATGAAGGTAATCACGGAGATGCTGGATACCCTCACTGGTAAGGCACCAGTAGAAATGTCTCCAGGCAAACTGTTCCTTCACGTAGCCTCGGGACTTGAGAGACTGCATGACCTGGCACGTTCTTGTCTGCCAGCTCGGGGTACTTAGGCATCCTTCTCGGCCACCTTGACTCCCTCCTGAAAAAGGAGTTCATAAATGGCAATCCGGTTCTTCTTAAGCATCAACATCTCGGCGGCTGTAGGGCTGCGGGCGGGGCTGGAAAGGAAGCACCTCTACGTCTTTTTGAAAATAATTGATTCATATACATGTGGGTTTGTTGCTGAGTTCTCTGTTCCATTGACCTATCTGTCTTGATGTAAATACCATATTTCTTTGCTTATTGAAGCATACTAAGTCTCAAAGTCAGGTAGTGTAGCTTTCATGTTTGTTCTTTTTCAAAATTGTTTTGTCTAGTTGTTACTTTTAAATATAAATTTTAGAATCAATTTTTAAATGACCGCACATGATCTTGCTGGGATTTTTATTGGTACTAATTGAATCTACAGATCAATTTGAGAAGAATTGACAACTTAGTACGTTTTCTAACATATGAACACAGTGTATTTCTTCATGTACTTAGGTCTTTGATTTCTTTCATCAGTGTTTTGTTGTTAGATTTATACCCAGTATTTCTTTTTTTCTGTGTGGTACTTAAAAGATTATGTTCAGTTGTTCATTGGAAAAGTAGTTTATTTTTAAATACTGACTTTTTACCCTGTAGCTTCATAAATTCATTTATTCTAGGACCTTTTATGCAGATTTATTGGGATATTTGATATGTAGACAATCATGCTGTCTGCAATTAGTGACAGTTTAACTTATTATGCTCTAATCTGTATGCCTTTTATTTCTTTTTATTAGCTTATTGCACTGACAGGGGCTTCCAGTTATAATGATGAATAGGGTTGATGAACTCTGACACTGTTGCCTTTTACCTAATCTTGGAGAAAATCAGTCTTTTACTATCATATATGGTGTTAGCTATAGGTTTAGTAACTCCTTTGTATCATGTGAAAGAAACTCCCTTCTATTCCTAGTTTGCTGATGGTTTTTAATATTAATGGATGTTAAATTTTATCCAGTGTTTTTTTTGGCATCAAGTTGATCCTATACTTTTTTTTTATGTTTAGTCTGTTAATATGGTAAACTATACTGATTGATTTTTGAATATTGAACTAGCCTTGCATTTCCAGATTAAATTCTCCTTGGTCATAATGTATTCTCCTATTTATATATTTTTTAATTCAATATGCTAATGTGTTTTGAAGAGTTTTGCATTTGTATTCATGAGGGATATTGATCTGTGTTTTCTTTTGTCGTAATGTCTATATGGTTTTGGTTTCAGAGTAATGCTGGCCTCACAAAAGGAATTGGGAAGTCTTCTCTCCTATTTTCTAGAAGAACTCATAAAGAATTAGAATTAATTCTTCCTTAAATGTTTGCTAGAAATGACCAAAGAAATTATCTGTGCCTGGAACTTTTTTGTTGTTGAAAGATTTTATCTATGAATTCAACTTTTAATTAGTAACAGGTCTATCCAGGTGATATATGTCTTCCTAAGTGAGAAGACTAAATTCCTAAGTGGTAGTTTCTATCTTTTCAGAAATTGCTCAGTTTCATCTAAGCTGTTAAATTTATGAACACAGAGTTGTTTATAGTATTTCCTCATTATTTATTTAATGTCTAGAAGGTCTGTAATAATCTTGTCTGTCACTTCTAATACTGATAATTTGTGTATTCTATTTTCTTGGTCAATCTGGCTAGAGTTTAATAAATTTTGTTGATCCTTTATAGGAACAAGCCTTTGGTTTGTTTTTCTTCATTCTTTCCTTGTTTTCAATATTACTGATTTCTTCCCTAATATTTATAATTTCTTTGCTTCTGTTTGCTTTAGGCATAAATTGCTTTTCTGTCTCTGGTTTCCTAAGGTGGAACATTGTTGATTCTAGATCTTTCCTTTCTAATCCATGGATTTAATGCTGCGTTTCACATTAAGTATCGCTTTAGCTACGTAGCACAAATTTTGATGTTTTATTTTCATTTTCATTTCCTTTAAACTATTTTCGAATTGTTTTGAGATTTCTTCTTTGATTCATAGATTTTTAAGAAATATATTGTTTAATTTCCAAATACTTGGAGACTTGTAGGGTATTCTTTGTTACTGTTTTTAATTTCAAATTTATTTGTTATTTTCAGGTTATCATTATGTGATTCCAGTTGTTTAAAATTTTTCAAGATTTGTTTTATGGCATAAATCTTGTCTATATTTGTAATGTTCCATGTGGACTTTAAAAAAAAATTCTATTATTGAGTGAAGGGCTTTTTGAAAGTCAGTTAGGTTGAATTCCTTGATACTATTGTTCATGGCTTCAGTATCCTTGCTAGTTTTCTGTTTACTTGTTCTCTCCTCAGTTTTATCAATTTTAGCTTTATTTATTTTGGAGCTCTGTTGTTAGAGGCATGCACATTAAAGACTACTATGTCTCCTTGACGAATTGACCCTTTTGTTATTGTGTATGTCCCCCTTTATCCTTGATAGTTTTCTTGTTCTAAAATCTATTTTTTCTGATATTGCTATTGCCATACAGCTTTATTTTGATTATTGTTTTCATATTACATCTTTTACCATCATTTTACGTTTAATAGAACTATATTATTATATTTAAAATGGTTATCGTGTAGACAGCTTACAGTTAGATCATATAGTTTTATTCAATCTGTCAGTGTCTCTCCTTGTTGCTCAGATTGGACCATATATATTCATCTGTTCTCAAGTTCACTGACTCTTCTGTTACTTCTGTTCTGCTATTGAGCCCATACCGTGGACTTTAATTTCGGATATTATGTTTTTCAGTTCTAAAATTTCCATTTGGTTCTCATTATCCTTTCTGATATTTTTGTTCTGAGAATATCTCCATTTATTTCAAAAATGTTCACCTTTATCTCATGGTTATAATACCTGCTTTAAAGTTATTTTCTGGCAATTTCAAATTTATCTGTTTCTTTGAGGATTAGCCATATCATTGTTCTTAGTGTGTTAATTTTGGATTATATCCTGGAAATTTTGAATATGAGACTCTGGATCCTGTTAAAATCCTCTGGACAAGATTGATTTTTTGCTTTAGCACTCAAATGACTCAATTAAGTTGTTTAGATCACAATTCTTAGCTTTTCTTCTGTGGGTGATGTTTCAATGTCAGTTCAGATTTGTAAGCCTTCACTATACTATTTGAATCTACTTCTTGGCATTCATTACTCAGGAGTTAAATGGAGTAGGATTTATGATACTGTTTCTCTGATATGCTACTTTAAAGCCTCTGATATGCTACTTTAGATTTGTTCCATGCATGCACAGCTTCAGGTCTTCCCTCTTCAGCATTTCCCCCACCCTCCGCCCCACTTTCCGTATCGCCGGGGCACTTTTTGTATACATTTTTTTGGCCAAAATGATGAAGTTCTTTCAGGGTTTTCTCTTCCCATGCTACTGCACAGTTTCATGCCAACACTGGGAGCAAAATGGCAAGAGAAAAGAGAGAAAAATACTTAGATACCCCACATCTTCTGTGCACAATAGGGGCCTCTTTTTTTATTTCTATCCAGAGAGACGGGTTTTTGCTAGTGTTTTAGGTAACTGCACCACTGTTTCTTCTGCTGTGGCAATACAGTCCTGTGAGTAGGTTTAACCTTGGGGTAGAGACAGAATAAAGAGAGAAAAAGCAAAACATGAAACAAAACATGGATTTACGTCCACACTTTCTGGCTCACATATGGTCCTTTTTTCAGTTCCCTATTTTGAGTTATTGCTACCTGTGCCTGCTGCACAGTTCCCCCACTAAGCCAGAAAATAGAAAAAAACCTTAGAAAACTCACTACCCCATTACTGGTAATTCCTCAAGTTAGGACTTTCCTCCCATTCACTTTTATTTACTGTTTAGAATCTGCAAGTAGTTGCTTTTTGTATTTTGTTCAACATTTTTAGATGTAATCAGTGAAGGAGATCGGCTGTAAAAAGCCTAGCCCCTCTTGGTTAGCATCAGAAGTCCTTTCCTCTGATTTTGAAATGCTACTTATTGGACAAGTATCTTCTGTGCAGTGATAATCTCTTAAAGAATTTCAATTTGTAGAATTATTTAATTTGTATGGTGTTTGCCCATGATATGGAAACTTAATTTCATTAGAGTGTCATACTTCCCATGCTCTGCTCACTTTTGAAGGGTGTGGCAGTATCTTTAGAAAATTGGCCGGGATAATGGCTTGTGTTGATTGAAACTTCTAAGAGAAGGAAAAAGAATAGTAATTTTATTGCCAACTACATTTCACACAAGACAGAAAGCTATGTGGTTGGATGTCATATGGTAATCGCAGATACTGATGAGCTCTTCCATAACTCCACTACACCCTAGAAAATAAACTGGGTTCTTCCTGCGGTATTGCTCTTGTTCTTGTCATAAAGCAAATACGTAATGAACTACATATATGGCACTAAAAACACAGTGTTGGAAACAAAGATTGGGTCAACCACTGTGTTAACACTTAAGTGTCCTTGGATGTTATGAAGTTTAGGTGATATAAAATTATGCTTTTTGCCTTTTTGTTAGGCCATTATTTCTTTAATGGTCTAGATTTTGGAGCTGTGATATTCCCAACCTCTTTCCCTGTTGTACAAATGATAACAGGTAGAACCTGTGGAAGCAAAGTGACTTACCCAAGGTCACATGATTGATTAATGGGAGGGCTTAGTGAAGAACTGGAATTTCCTTATTTCCAGCACAGTCCTCTTGATGGGTGTCACTGTGACATAATTAGCAAGAGCAGCAAATATTTTCAAAAGTGTAGTTTAACATTTAGAAATTGTAATTTTCCAAAAAAGTGTAAGAACTTGTATTAACTTTGCAGGATGACTTCTGTAGTTGCCATTCAGATAGCCCACTCAATTTACATGTCTCTGTTTTAAGAACACAGTTTCTCATAAGTTAAAAAGGTCAAATGTTACTATAAAGGGAAAACTTTCAGAAAGTGACATGTGATGTGAACACGATTAAATAGTGTAGAAACAAATCATGGCTTGACCAGCATCATCTTTCTCCTTTTTTTCAGGAATGCAAGAAGGTGGCCTCTGATGATAGATCCTCAAGGTCAGGCTAACAAATGGATCAAGAACATGGAAAAAGCCAATAGTCTTCATGTAATTAAACTTAGTGATCCTGACTATGTCAGGACTCTGGAAAATTGCATCCAGTTTGGTACTCCTGGTATGTAGTTGAATAACAAAGGTACATTACAAAACTGCCTGGAGAGGCACCATTAACCCAAAACTATATAAATTGTTTCAAGCGATCGTCCCACCTCAGCCTACCAAGTAGGTGAGAGACTACAGGTGCACAGTTCTATGCCTGGCTAATTTTGTATTTTTGTAGAGATGGGGTTTTGCTATGTTTCTTAGGCTGGTCTCGAACTCCTGGGCTTAAGCAAACTGCCTTCCTTGGCCTCCTAAAGCACCTGGCCTAGACTCATGTTAAATGGTGACTTTGTTAACATTTTTCATTATTTAATGATAATTAATCAGATGAGAATTTTAAAGATTATAAACCTCTGAGTTAGGAAGTTTTCTTTGTCTTAAGATTCATTTGTGATACTTTCCCTAATTTAACTGTTTTAATTTATGTCTGTTGTTTCCCATTCTTTAGTTCTCATTATATCTCTAATTCTGCATTTAAAAGAGCCACTTGATATATCACAATAGTATTTTAACACAACACGAGTTCAGTTGTCTGTGTAGTCCTCCCTCAGCTTACCCCTATAGAAGTGGCAGAGAGGAGAGTATAGATTTTATGTACCTGGTTATTATCTGTCACCTAAAGTAGAGAGATTACAAACATGACAAACGATTTTTCAATCAACCCTTCTGCAGACGTCACATTTATCAAAACAAAAAACACAAAACTTGTGTTTTGAGTAAATTGGGGTTATTAGTCATGCTTTGAATTCATGTAGCCCAACACATTTTGACTATTTACATGACCAAATAAAGGTAAACACTTGTGAAACTACAACTTATTTAGCTCTAGGACAGGTATGGCAAGTCTCACTTGTTATTAGACCTAACACAATATGGAAGAATCATAATAAATATTTCAGGTAGTCTTACGGGCATCTTATTTGTGCATATTAAGAGGGAGTTAGTCTTCAAATATTATAGTTTTAGGTTCTGTTAGAATAAGTATGAAATGAAAACAATCCAAGTCTACCTATGAAATTTTGTGTTTATATAATAGACACATGCACACATGGTATTTCATTTATTTAATTGTTGTTCTAAGCATATAGAATGTGATATAGCAGTTACATAGAGAAGAACATGATCTCTACTATTAAATATTTTGCCTGTTTAAACAGTAAGATCAGATATATGTTTGTGTGTATGTGCATACATACACTGTAATAAAATTAGAAGGTGGTTGTCTATCACTAATTCTTACTGGGATCAGTGTAGTTAATGGGTAGGTAACTGGTCTTGGATTCAGAGTACCTGCCTCTGTCACTCAGTATTTGCTTCAATGACCTTCCTAAGACTCAGTTTCCCCATCTGTATTTTAATCATATAGTATTAGGAAGAAATAGATGACTGTATGTTGGATACTTACAGCAGTATCTATTGCTCAGTTTATGGTTTTTGTTGAGCATTTACTATATGATTTATGTGTATCATCTTTTAATATGACATAAGAAAGGCACAAATGTACTCTAGGAATTCAGAGGCGTCAGGGAGGACTTCTTGAAGGAACTGGCACCTTAAATACCTTAAGTAGGCTGGACACAGTGGCTCATGCCTAAAATCTCAGTACTTTAGGAGGCTGAGATGGGAGGATTACTTGAACCCAGGAGTTTGAAACTAACCTGGGCAACATAGTGAGACCCATCTTTACAAAAAATATAAAAATTAGCTGGACATGGTGCTGTGTGCCTGTGGTCCAAGCTACTCAGGAGGCTGAGGTGGAAGAACCACTTGAGCCCAAGAGGTCAAGGTTGCAGTGAGCTATGATAGCCCCACTGCACTCCAACCTGGGAAACAGAGTGAGACCCTGTGTCAAAAAAAAAAACCAAAAACCAAAAAACAAAAAACCTCAAAACCCAAAACATTATAAAAAAATAAAAAATCCAGAATTACTTGGGTTGACTTAAATATTCAAATAATTTCCTTGACACAGTAAAAGACAATTAAATGATAATTGAGCATCTACCATATGCTTCACATTCTGGAGACTTCTGTGATGTCAGTCACAAATCTTGATGTTAGAATTTCATAATTTTAGACACAAAAGGGACATAGAGATGATCAATTTAGTTTTCCAAAGTATGGGTCACAATCATGGTAGAGATAACCAATTTAGTGGGTCATGACCAGTATTTTGTTAATAAGATGCAATAAGAAGGAATAAAACATAGTCGGCTGCAAAGCATAGTATAAAGGCAAGCACGATTTCATGAAATTTTAAATTTTTATATGCATATTTATGTGCTTAGTCAATGTTTAAAATGTATTTTCTACTTTTGAGTTGTGACCAGAAACGTTTGAAATCCAGTAGTAATTCCAGCCACTTCATTTTATTAACAAAGTAAGTGAGGTATTAGAGAATTTAATTAAATGGCTTAACCAAGGTAGTTAACTACCCCTTAACTATACTGGTCCCAATAAGGGTCAGTGATGGATGTCTCCTTTCTATACGTGTGTGTGTGTGTTTATGACTGTGGTATTAAGCAAAATATTTGATAGTAGAAATCATAATCATGTTCCCCCTTTTTATGTAACTCCTGTATCAACATACTATATGTTAATTAAGCCAGTTAAGAGGAGTGCTGAAACTAGTCCCTAAGTCTTCTACCTTTGTCTGGTGCTTACTGTGTCACACAAGCAAGGTTTTCTTTCAGTTGATATAACCTACTTTTTGGAATAAAATACTTTTTAAATGCTAGTGATTATTTACAATGCTTTCTAACATTAGTCCTCAGAGAAAAGTGAAAAGTTTTAATCTCTTAACGGAAGGAGAGATAGATGGCAGGTTTTATAGCTATTTCTGTGTTTAACCATCAAGTAAAAGAATCTGTTACTGTTACAGATTGATGACATAAGTGGTTAAAGAATCTTCTATTTAAGGAGTTATCTTTAGATACTGGCCTCTTCAGGGACAGTGCCTTTGATCTATTGTCCCTTAAGAGGCAGCCTGGGTTGAGCAGGCAGAAGTTTTTGCCTGCTTCAGCACCTGCCTCTACTTCAACAGAGCAGGTCTCACTTTTCTTTGTCATATTGCACTTTATGATAAGATCCTCTTTGAAAAAAAAGTATTCTGCTGCTTAAAAAAAAAGTGTTGGCCGGGCGCGGTGGCTCAAGCCTGTAATCCCAGCACTTTGGGAGGCCGAGGCGGGTGGATCACAAGGTCAAGAGATCGAGACCATCCTGGTCAACATGGTGAAACCCCGTCTCTACTAAAAATACAAAAAAAAAATTAGCCGGGCGTGGTGGTGCGTGCCTGTAATCCCAGCTACTCAGGAGGCTGAGGCAGGAGAATTGCCTGAACCCAGGAGGCGGAGGTTGCGGTGAGCCGAGATCGCGCCATTGCACTCTAGCCTGGGTAACAAGAGCGAAACTCCGTCTCAAAAAAAAAAAAAAAAAAGTGTTAAAGCCAATGTTCTAGAAAATAAAGGTACATCTGTATTAGCTATATCAATGGATAAGGTGTGCATAGAATACTAATCATACAAATATTACTGATAAATCAATGTATAGAAAAGATATTTTAATGACTTTCCATTCAATCTGTTAAAAAAAAGAAAAACTTTATATCAACAGCAGAATTTGTCATAGAGCCTTCCTTACTTTTCTTATCTCTCAGCACTTTATTTTCTTTCTCCCTTGTATATAACAAATCAGGGATACAGACTACTTCTGGTTTAATACTACTTTCATTTGCTCATTTGTTTGTCCATTCATTAATTTAATTAATGTTTGTTTTGCAACTACCATGTACCAGGCAGTGTGGTACCTACTAAAAACAGCATGAGTAAGATAGACTCAGTCTTTGCTTTTGTGAATCTTATAGATTAAAGGGGCAGAAAGAGATTACAGACAAAATGAGGATTAGAAAATGGGAGTGCAGGGTACTTGGGAGCAGCCAGTATTAAAACAACATGGCACTGTTTTAATCTCTTAGCTTGTTTGCATTCTTCCATCCATCTGGTAAATTCCTTTAAGTTTTATCCTTTAAAATATAGCTCAAATACCACTTTTTTCTGTGACATCTCCACCCCTCCAATGAATTATCAACACTGAAACTTCAATGCATTTCCATGATTTTCCTTATTTTATGTGCATAACCATTTGTTTGTCTTCTGCAAGCTGCTTGAGAGCACTTGATAAGTGCTCAGTAATTGTTGAGTTTACTTTTGATAAAATATGCTACAGAGTTGATCATAAGTTATAGAAGATGTTTTCTACTTATCTGAAGTCTCACATGGGATAATGTAGATAATTCATAACTAAAAAATCGAAATTATGTTATGTCCTACATGCAAGAGAAACTTGAAAAGAACGTTAAATTCTTGTTATGTTTCTGTTATTAAGGATAATTGTTCATTTTGAGTAAAATGATCTGCCTTATTCAAAAATATTAACAGCTGTGTGCTTGGATTCCTAGTCTTGGTTTCCCATAAACTTTGCAAATACCGTGATGTCTGGCAGTTGGGAATGAGGAATGAAGCTTTAACATAAACCAGCAAATTGTTAATCTTGATGATAGAAATGTGAAGAGAAGTCTGCCTCATGAATTAGCCCCTATAATTTTAGCATGGTATATATTTGATCTCATTAAAAGCTTAAAGAGTCAAAATAAAATAGCAAAATTAAGGAGAACATTCCGGGAAATTGATGTATTCATACATTTATTTCTTTTAAATTCAAAATGCTTTTAATATTCCAGTGAAATGTGTACTATAATAAACATTCAGTACTATGGATGTATTTCTTTCAAATCAAGACGCTACAGATATTTTTCCTCACAGGATTAAGACTTGCTTCTACCAATAAGACAATAAATTTTTACAATTGGGGAAAATAACCAACTCTATAATATTTATGTTTCATAACTATATTTTAGCTTCAAAAATGATACATATATTAATATAGATACTCTTAATTACATTTCAAACTAGAAAAAATGGGTGAGTAGGGGATAAAAATATATAATTATTTTTAGCCAACATTAATTTAAATATCAGATTTTATACCAAAAATTAATATTGACAAATGTTGATGCAATTATCAAAACTGCAAAGTTATAATCTTCCTTAAACAGAATTTCAGTTCAAAATGATCCAGCAAATTAGATTTTTAAAATACAATCGTGAAAATCAGTAATTGATATCTGTTGTCACTGTTACTGTTTAACACTGTTAGGAAAGTTTTTTTCAGTGCAATAAAACAAGAAACAATGAAGGTGCTAGAACATTTAAAGGAGGAAACAGCTGATTGAGTGGGGCCAGATATATTGAACAAAAACAAGGAAACAAAATTATTATATTTAAATACAATATACCTCATCTAAACAACTAAAGATTATTAACTGAAAGGTATCAGAATTTAAAAATTAAGCAAAGTAGAAATATTCCAAAAAGAATATTAAATCAGTAACAACTGAGAACCAAAATAGGTGGGTAGTTATTACAGTCAACCGTGAATAGAAAGCAAAGTATAACAAAACAAAATAAAAACCTTGAGTAATTTTAACAGCAAAAAGTGAGAAAAAGACAAAACTTTTCAGATAAACAAGGGAAGGCTTGAGTATGACACCGCTCTTTCTCTGACAGGAAAACTAAAAGTTATAAAGATGGAAACTTTCAGAAATAAATAGAAAATTTAGAAAATTTTGGTATTAAAATTTAGCATCGAAATTTAGTATTATTTAGAAAATAAGCCTTAACCTAGAAGAAAAGTGAGTCATGAGCCACAAAACATTCAGAAGAGTAAGGTTGGCGTGAACTGGAATAAGCTCTGGAATGAACCCTAACACATGTAAGCCTTTGATGCACTATAAATTAAGCATTATAAACCAACAGGAAAATGATTCATTGCACTAGCAAGTGGTATAAGAAAAGTTGGCTTTGTGGAAAAATATTTTAAGTCAGAGTCTTACTTCACACCAAAATATGTCCAAATGAGCTTAAAAAGTAAATACAAAAGAAAAACAGAAAAGTCAAATGCTAAAAGGAAACATGGTCCTTTGATGGGAAAGGATGTCCTAAGCAAATACACAATGGAAAAAATACTTGAAAAAGTTTCAATTAATGAAACTTATTTGTATCCTAATTTAAGCCATGAAACTATAATCCAAATACCTTAAGACAATGGAGTATTATAGTTCTTGCCTTGATATTTGATAAAACTGTGAATTATTTATTTTAAGGTGTATCAATTTTTAAAGAGTTCTTAGCTTTGAAAGATACTTGCAGCTGAAGTTTTATGATGTCTAGGATTGTTTATAAATAATCTAGCTTAGATAAGGAATGGATGAAACTAGATATGGCTGAATTTACAAGGGCTAAAGCAGGATGGTAGGTAGGTATATCTCAGGTACCAATTATATACTGTTCTCTTTACTTTTGAGAAAGGCTTGAAAAGTACAATAAAAAGTTAAAGTATAAGAAGAAATATAAACAAATTTAAAAACAAGTGGAAGGCCAGGTAAAGTGGCTCATTCCTGTAATCCTAGCACACTGAGAGTCTGAGGTAGGAGAAGTGGTTGAGTCCAGCAGTTTGAGACTAGTCTGGGCAACATAGCAAGTCTCCGTGTTTTTAAAAAAAAAAAAAAAAAAAAAAAAGGAAAAAAAAAATTAGCTGGGCCTGGTATGCATGCCTGTAGTTCCAGCTACGTGAGGCTGCGGTGGAAGGATTGCCTGAGCCTGGAGTTCCAGGCTATAGTGAACTGTGACTACACTACTGCACTCCAGCCTGGGAGACGCAGCTAGACCCTGTCTCTAAAAATAAAATAGGTTAGGGGCAGTAGTTCACACTGTAATCCCAGCACTTTTGGAGGCTGAGGTGGGTGGATTGCTTGAGCTCAGGAGTTTAAGACCAGCCTGGGCAACATGGCGAAGCCCTATCTTTACCAAGTATACAAAAAATTGGCTGGGCATGATGGTACCCACCTGTAATCTCAGCTACCTGGGAGGCTGAGGTGGGAGGATGGCCTGAGATCAGGAGGTGGAGGTTTCAGTAAGCTGAGATTGTGCCACGCTGCACTCCAGCCTGGGCAACGGAGTGAGACCCCATCTCAAATAAATACATAATACATACATACGTACATGCATGTTGAAAACGGGGAAATATTTGCTAAAACAATGTTTAAAAATACAGATAAAGTTAGGCTGGGCGCAGTGGCTCACGCCTGTAATCCCAACACTTAGTGAGGCTGAGGTGGGTGGATCATGAGGTCAGGAGATCAAGACCATCCTGGCTAACATGGTGAAGCCTCATCTCTACTAAAAATACAAAAATTAGCTGGGTGTGGTGGTAGGCGCCTGTAGTCTCAGCTATTCAGGAGGCTCAGGCAGGAGAATCACTTGAACCCGAGAAGTGAAGGTTGCAGTGAGCTGAGATCACACCATCACGCTCCAGCCTGGGCAACAGAGCGAGCATCCTTGTCAAAAAAATAATAATAGAGATAAAGTTTTTAAACTAGCACATGTGGTAATGAGTGCTGTTTGTTTCTGCTATCCAATCACGTTTGTCTTTACTATCAGCACCCCTGTGTTACACGGGCACATTGTATCCTGAGTAAAAAGCGGTATTTCCTAACCTCTGTTGTGGTTATTTATGGCCATATGACTGTGGTTGGGTTTGGTCAAATTGCTATATTCAGGCCAACAAGATGAGAGTGGAAGTGCCATTTGTGACTCCAAAGGAACACCCTTAAAGGATATTTCTTCTTTTTTTTCTCACGGATGGAATGTGGATGTGGTTTAAAAGGCCATGTTGACCAAAGAGATCAAAGCCATATGCCAAGAATAGTGAAGGTGCAGGATGGCAGGATCATGGGTCCCTCGCTGTTTACATACAGTGTCCTTTCAGCCTTGAACTGACTAACTTGGGCTCTCCTGTAGATGAGACATAAATTTCTCCTTGTTGTCATTGCTGTGGGTTTTCTGACGCTTGTCACTGAACCTAATTGTAAATAACATGTCCTATAATGAAAAAAATGGTCAAGTATGTCAGTATACACTTCCCAGAAAAAGAGCAGCTAAGAACACCCTGCTAAAAATGCGAATTTTAACAGTATTTTTTACCTATCAAATCATAAAAGTCACAAATACGTTGTTGAATGCTGACAGTATGGTATAGTGGTTAAGAGAGTGAAGGAGCCAGACAGCCAGGTTCAAGTCCCTGCCTTGCTTTGTCATTTACCAGCTGATTTTACTGAAAAATTTATTTTGATTGCCTGTCCTATTTTATCTGTAAAACTTGTGTAATAATAGACCATGCTTTTTAAAGTTATAAGGATGACAAGAAAATATAATGCCAGAATGGTGTTCGGCACTTCTAAATACATTGGTATTTCGTAAAAATATGTTTACAAACAAATGACAAAATGAGTACTCACTGTAACTTGGAAATCTCTATAGTTTTTCAGGGATATTAACTTGGCAATATAAATAGCTTTTAAAATGTTAGTAACTGTTGACTATTAATTCTGCGTCTAGGGCTCTAGCCTGATTAAGTAATTAGAAATGAATACAAAGGTTTATTCATACAGATGTTCACTGTGGCATTATTAATAGTGTAAAAGTGGAAGCAATCTAAACAATACAAAATTAACATTTAATACATTGTGATGAATTCATATTTAACCATGAAAAATAATCACTTAATGCAATAGAAAATAAAAATGAGTTTAAAAATAATCTGACATGCCTGCCTTGGCTGAGATCTCAGCAGAGGCGGAAATCACCAAGAAGGCATTTTTAGAACTTCATTTAGCCAGAAGTAACCTGTGGGAAGGAGAAAATATGTCTGCACTTTTCACGGCAATTGAGATTCAAATACCTGTCACCCCAGCACCCTGAGCTAGCTTCCTTCCCATCTAGATTGCACACCCATCTTTTGAGGGACTTCTACAAAATGCCATCATCCAAGTTTGGCTGATAGCACCCCAAACACTAACATATAAGACTTTAACTCAGCAAAGATATCATTAGCCTTAAAATGTTACTGATCTTTGAACCATGGATTCCCCTTCTAGAATGCTATCAGAGGAAAATATTTTGAAATGCAGTTTTTTATACAGTGCTTGTATAATATTCACAACAAGAAACAATCCAAATATCTAATAGTACAGTCATTTAAAAAATGAGAGAACACTAACATGATACACTATTATGCAGTAATTAAAATTATACTTAATAGAGTTTTCAACAACATGGGGAAATATTTATGCTGTAAGTCAAACTAGGATGCAAAATTCAATATATTTAGTCTCAACTGTGTGTGGAGAAAGATTAATACTAGAGAGAAATAATTTATTCAACAGTTATACTATATGTAGTTTGTCATTTTTCTTTTTTTTTTCTTATTTATTTTTATTTGAGACAGGATATTGCTGTGTTGCCCAAGCTGAAGGGCGGTAGCTTGATCATGGCTCACTGCAGCCTTGACCTCCTAGGCTCATACAGTCTTCCCCGGCTCATCCTCCCAAGTAGCTGCCACCTAGCTAATTCTTGTATTTTCTTTGTAGAGACAGGGTCTTGCCATGTTGCCTAAGCTGGTCTTGAACTCCTGGGCTCAAGCAATCCTCTTGCCTCAGCCTCTGAAATTGCTGGAATTATTGGCATGAGCCACTGTGCCTGGCTTTTGTGCCATTTTTCTATCTATATACTGTATGAGTCAATTATTAAAATACTAGGGAGAGATAGAGAAATTAAACAAATCTAATTAGTAGCAGTTTTCCATTTCTTCTTTGTACCTTCCTTCCGGAACTTTCTAGATGTTCTACAATAAACATTTTTAATATTAAAAATACAGTAACAATTTAAGTAACTATAATTGGAAATGCCTTTTCTCTGGTGTCTCAGATGGATAAACTTCACTGCCATAATACCTGAACACTTAGTGAACCGCAGGCCAGGCAGCTATGATTCCGGAGAAGGAAAGCAGGCAGGATGACTAGGTAGACCTACCACTTCAGTCCTTCCCACAGAATGCAGCTATTTTTATGGCATTATTTCTTTATACTTTTCAGACAATAGAAATAATTTTATAGGTGACTAGGAACAAAATTTATCTATAAGGCTGGAGGAACTTGGAGGGCTGAATGTTTATAGTCAATATTTAAAATAACATGAAATCTTTTTCTGATTTTACTCCAGTGTTGCTAGAAAATGTTGGCGAAGAACTAGATCCTATTTTGGAACCTCTTCTACTAAAACAAACCTTTAAGCAGGGTGGGAGCACATGCATCCGGCTTGGGGACTCTACAATTGAATATGCGCCTGATTTCCGCTTCTATATTACTACCAAGCTAAGAAATCCGCATTATCTTCCTGAAACATCAGTAAAGGCCAGTATATAAAATGAATGTTTCTTTATCAGATTTTGTAAGTAGTGACTATATACTCCTCCTGAGTCATAAAAGAACAGGTCTTCCTTAGAAAAACAGATTTTATCCTATTTAGGTATTTCCTGAAATTGCTATAATAATTTCCAAATGTTGCTTTGGTGGGTACGCATAAGTAACAAAGGAGCCTTCAGTATGCTATGCAAATAAAAAAAAAAAAGGTCATCAGAATCAAATTTCTACAGTTGATATGATTCTTAGATTTTCATTGTTAAAAATAGATGACATATACCCACATTCTTTCTTTGTAGTAAAATGATAATATGCTAATGATTGAATTGAAATTCAGAACCATTCTTCTTTCTCAGACTAAGGTTGCTGCTATCTGATTGTATGTAATTACTTAAAAGAACTGTTTTCAATCACTGTTCTTTTAGAATACTAAAAATTCCTTTAAAGAGTGAATTTAGCTTCAAGTTTTAGTCTGTGACTAAAATGTCCCAAGATGTTGATCTGCAACTGAGCTCCTAGGTTACAGGCTACATCTTACTCTGTTTTTATTCCTAATTCTTAGCCTCAGTTGGCATTCATTAAGTATTTGTGGAGTGAGTGAATGACTGAATGAAGGATTGCTTTCATTTACAGAAGCAAGCAGGAGAAGACATTAAGACCTGCTTATTTAGATTTTGAAAGTTATATAGAGAAGCAAGAGTTATATAGTGAATTCAAATACTTGCCTTTATTGGAAGTATTTAAATTAACATGGGCATCTCTCTGCAGAGAGGCAGAGAAAGGATCGAGATGGAGACGGTGTAATTTTTTCCCTCCAGGATGAATAAACATCCCTTGTCTCTGGAGGTTTCCCTTATGAATAATGTGTATGCCAAGTGACTGAATTGTGTGATTAGGAAGACACAGAGGAACTGCAGTGTGTCCTGGGAGCTCAGAGTTGAGGACATACTTAGACTGGTCATTCAGCGACTAGCGGAAGACTAGGGAAAAATGGAGTGACCCCTTGAGCTTAATCTTAAAAACAGAATGTTAAAACACAGAAATTCTTGGCTATTTTTAATTAATTAAAATGCAACGTATTTAAACACCTTAAAATATCTATTATGTATTTACCTGCTAGGGAAGGGAACATCCAGTAGTAAAGGCCATAGATTCAGGTGCTACTTGCTAGGTGTATGATTTGGGACATTTCATTTAACCTCTTTGTGCCTCAATCCTCTCATCTGTCAAGTGGGAATAATAAATATCTATCTTACAGAGTGATGTGAATTAAATTAATATGCATAAAACACTTAGAATAAGACCAATAGATAGTGTTACTATGGAGTGTTACTTAATCAGAAATATTATTTAACTTTTAAATATAAGTGAAAAAGAATGAAGCAAAAAGGAAATGATAAAATCCTAGAGCTGTGTTAGAGAAAAATGTTTAAGTAAATGACATGGAAAACCTTTTTTTTTTTTTTTTTTTAAAGATGGGGTTTCTCCATTATGGCCAGGCTGGTCTTGAACTCCTGACTTCAGGTGATCCACCCACCTCGGCCTCCCAAAGTGCTAGGATTACAGGCATGAGCCACCGCGCTCGGCCGTTTTTTTACTGTTCAGTAAAATACGTGAAACTATCACACATAACATCAACAATTCTTAGTTCACTAATAGCTGGTTATGGTAGGAGTCATAAAACACTGTGGGGAGGGAACTGACCTGTGATTCAGTATCAAAACCCTTAAGATCCCTAGAGTGTCTTATTGCTTTATTATTTTTAATTGCTGGAATTGATTAAACAGGGATTAGAAACATAGTGAGGCAGTTACTTGCTTTCATTTACAAATTATACTACTTCCTCTGGATTCCACTTTTAGGATCTTTTACGTACCTTTTGCTTTCAAAAGTACCCAAGGGATGGTGTCATGCTGGTAAAATCCTTTTGAGTCTAAATGAAAATAAAATTATGAAACCACATTTTATGTTCTTAAATGTTTATTTGAGAACAAATGGCTTGATTTGAAAAGTCTTGATGTGAAAAGACCCAACATTAATGGAATATGAATGGATACCTCCTTGTGTCTGAACACAATGAAGTAAAAGTTGTAAAACATGCATTTTGCTACCACTGTGCCTATGGTTTTTGGATTAAAGCAAATGTAACCTGTGGATTTGGTTGCTTATGCCAATAGGGAAAATATCTTGAAAGCTTTATATTTTTTCCATGAATACTGCAAAGCAGTAGAGAATTACATGATATTTAATGAGTTTTTTAAATTGCTCAATTTCAAAAAGTAATTATCTCATAACTTTATGATTATATCCATGTAGTCTGTAGTTAGTGGCCTCCAAGGTCTGCCATGGGGCAGGTGGGGGAAAAGTTTAACCCAAATGATACCTGCCATTGAGGAGGTGCCTAGGTGTGGGCGGAAGGAGGAAGTTGCCTTCCTAGGGGTTTTGCAAGAAGCTCTTTTACACTTACTGGCCACAAGTAGGACATTTTCTTAGAAAAATAAAATTACTCTGTCCCTGCAGAGGAAATATTTTCTTATATGTAAAAGCAGAGAAGCACAATATCTCCCACCCGGTAGCAGGAGCTGGGAATACACCTCCATACAGAGGTGTGGAGGCTAAAGCAGCTTCATTTTGGATGCTAATCCACCAAGTTGTCTTCTGATTAACCTCTGTTCCGGGAAGAGTCTAAGCTTTCCAGTTTATCTACTGTGCCTTGTGTAAGAGCGGGTACTTACCATACGTCCTGCCCTTCGGTCAGACAACCTTCGATTATTCTACGCATCCCTTCTAATCACTTTTCCTGTGATATATGAGCCCTGGGTCTTGCGGGTAATGGCAAAGGGATCCACCGACTTGTCTCGCTGCCGCCCAGGACACAGACATGGCTTCTGTTCCCTAAAGTCCCTATTAAATGTTGCTTTCTAAGAAGCTGGCTATGTCAGCCTCTTTCTTCACCCTCTGATTCTGCTGATTTCAGGGGTAGGTCTGCATAGACCTGCCCACCAGGAAACAACAGATGAAAAGACAAAAAACAAAAGTAGAACAGCAACCTCAGTAACAGCATTAACTATTTTTCGTTTGTAAGAAAGGAAAACCTTTGCACCTTGGCAATGCAAACAATTTAAGAATCAGGCAAAACCTCCAAAGGTGACAAATAAGTCATTACGATTAGAAAACTAACATTTTTGACCCTACCTTTTTTTTTTTATACCATTCCACCGGGAGGGACACGCTGCTTATCATTAGGATAATGATAGTGATGGCTGCTTCTATGGCTGTGCAGTCTGTACATAACACAAAGGTGAAATTGAAAAGGGCTGAAGTCTAGCCCCAAGTTTCTTAAGCATCGGCCTGGTGTGGGGCTGATTCTGCATGCAGACGACATCTTTTTCTAATCCACATAAGGTATGGCATAGACAAGCAGAGGCTTGAAGGAATAAAACATAAAAACAAGAACAACACTTTTGCCTTGCAACTAAGTATTTCTGATAAGCTGCCTGTATTGGAGTTGGTTGATTATAACCTGCTGTATGTAGATAGTTTGCCCATGGGGTTGTTTCTTCTCCACTAGTTCACAGGTTTTAAAATTCGAATTAAAATTCTAATTAAAAAAAAAAATCCTTAGATTTCAGTATGCCAAAATGGCATTTTTTAGTTGCTACAATTTAGATCGTGATAGAAAATGTATTTAAAAGTTTTGGACAAAATTGTCACTAACATATAGAATGCAGTGGTTTTACCTGGGTTTGAAAACGTATTTACTATTTAAAAAACCTCCTTTCATTAGGGAAATGATGAAATCAGGAGCAAACACTGAGTCACCTCTGATGGTTTGTGGTAGTTGTTGAAATTTTTATAGAATTTTCAAGGGTAAGAAACAAGTTTTTTTTTGTTTGTTTGTTTTAGTTTAAGTTCTGGGATACATGTGCAGAATATGCAGGTTCGTTACATAGATACACATGTGCCAGGGTGGTTTGCTGCACCTGTCAACCCGTCATCTAGGTTTTAAGCCCTGAATGTATTAGGTATTTGTCCTAATGTTTCCCTCCCTTTGCTCCCCAACCCCCGACAGGCCCTGGTGTGTGATGTTTTCCTCCCTATGGTGTCCATGTGTTCTCATTGTTCAACTCCCTCTTACGAGTGAGAACATGCGGTGTTTGGTTTTCTGTTCCTGTGTTAAAAAACAAGTGTTTCTAATATTGCCGACTGCACACATTGAATTCTCAGACACATGGTAGAAGATGTTTGCCTTCAATTCTAGGTAGTAGATGAAGGGTGCTCCTTGGGTCCTACCTGAACACTCTCCAGTGGTGGAACAGATTCCTCTAAGCATGCTTTGCCTTTCTCTGCTGCTTTGTCTATGCTGTTTCATTTGCCAGGAGCAATCCTGGATTGAAATCACCTGGGGAGTTTTTAAACACCACCCCCCCCGCCCCCACCCCCATCCCCCACTCACCCCCCATCCCCCACTTTGTAAGATTTCCTTTACTTTTGATGCCAGCAGAATCCTTACAGTGTAAATCAGCTGGTCCAACTAATAGGATTCTAGAGCGAGGCTTCGAACCTTATGTTATGCCATGGCTGCTCTGATCAACTGAAATGAAAGAGAGCTTCCAACCTGATTCTAATGAATTTTGCTGTTGAAGAGTTCTCAGAAATTAGACCAGTTTGAAATGAGAATATATTGATCACCTAACAAACCCTTTGAGATATTAGATTTCTGACTATGAGAAACTGAGGTGGATTTTAAATCCAACAATCATGCCTGCCTATGTCGTTAATCATAGGCTCTACAAATTATACCTTCACAAGTACTACTCTGTAGTAAAGAGAGTCTATTTTAAGGTCAGAACTTGACACATAAGAGCAGAGGCATTTTTAGTAGAAATAATGGTGCAATATTTTTATATTTTTTCTGTTTATAGGTAACATTATTAAACTTCATGATAACCTCTGAGGGAATGCAAGACCAGCTTCTGGGAATTGTGGTGGCACGAGAAAGGCCAGACCTTGAAGAAGAAAAGCAAGCCTTGATATTACAAGGAGCTGAAAACAAAAGGTTTTAAATGTCATAAACAGAACTATTTTTATTTGCTTCGATATCATTAGGATGAATTAAAGTACATTTTACAGATCTCTTTTGTTAGTTTGATAGGAATACTGCAAGGGAAAATATAACAGGAAAATGTAAGGAATTATATTACCTCCATGTTAATTTATAAAACTGCATTACTGAGTATATTTTTACATACACGTTCTTAGGCACTGGAAGAGCTAGAAGGCCTGCCGCAAGTCAGGAAAAGGTATTTTCATATATTCCGCAAAGTTTTAGTATTCGTTGTGTAACAGAGGTAACCTGATTTTTTTCTGGAGCATGGTATGAATGAATATGTTGCATTCCACTTGCTGCTCATAACATCTATGTCATAGGTAAAAAGAGTAAAGCTGTATAAGTCATGTAAAATTTCAGAAAATAAATGGAGTGCTACTTTCTGTTCACTCCAAGCTGAGATCCTTGATGGCAGAGTAAACTGACTTGCCGTATTTCTTTCTAGTTAGCACATAAATGATCATTAAAAAGGGAAATGGAGCAGAAAGGCCCATTTTTGTGACATTTTGCAAGATAAGAAATTAATTACACAGCATCACCATTACAGATACTAGTCACAAAGTGATGCATTTCTTTAGGTTACAAGCTCTTTGTTTCTTATAAAAGAACATATACGTGAAATAATTTTAAATGGCTTCTTTTTCTTCTGAGAAAATTGTGTTTTATTTCAGGCAGTTGAAAGAAATAGAAGACAAGATTTTAGAAGTTCTTTCATCTTCGGAAGGTAATATATTAGAAGATGAAACTGCTATTAAGATATTATCTTCCTCCAAGGCTTTGGCTAATGAGATTTCTCAGAAGCAGGAAGTAGCCGAAGAGACAGAGAGAAAGATTGACACCACCCGCCTGGGCTATCGTCCTATTGCCATCCATTCTTCCATCCTGTTTTTTTCTATTGCTGATTTAGCCAACATTGAGCCCATGTACCAGTATTCACTGACCTGGTTTATTAACCTTTTCATCCTGTCTATTGAAAATTCAGAGAAGTCAGAAATTTTGGCAAAAAGGTATGTAAAGGAAATACTAATTAATATTAACTAATTAATGCATGAAAATTAGAGAGCAATTTGTGGCTTCTATTGTTGTCTCAGAGCGGTACAAGCATTACAGCCACTTACCTAAAATGAACTTGATTAATCATTGTACCAGATATAAATCTGAGGGTTAGAAATTGAACAGATGTGTCCAAATTCAGTCTGTCAAGGAACTGTTTACAGAAATCTGAAATTATAATGTAATTCTAGAAAGAGAAAACATTTACTTTCATTTTTCATTTGCAAAATATGTTTATGAATGGAAGTATGAAAAGAGTAGTGAATACTTTCCAAAAATATGACTCCTATTCTGTACAAGCTAGCATTCCAGAAGTTGCAAATCCACATTTTAATTTACACATCTATAAAATTTGTCAAGTACTAGGGTAAAAAAAAAAAAAATCCCAAACCTTGTTGTGATTATTTGTGGTAATGGAGTTTCTGTTGTTATTCTTATTTACATAAAATACCTTATATTACTGTTATAATAAGTAATGGAATTAAGATCTGACTTAAATCTACAAGAGAATTAAGTTTCATTTGAATTTTTAAATCAGTGAGATTCTGTTTGGTATTAAAACATGTTATTAATAGAGTTAACTGTGAAATTACTTTTTGAAAAAAGAAAGTGATTAATTGCAACTTTTGCCTTTTATAAACTTCTTGATCAAGATGAACCTAGACACTTCAGTTTCTTGACTGTTCAGACCCACGAGGGAAACTCAATTTACTATTTATCACTCACTGCTAAGAATTTTTTTTAGAAATCTAAAATGTTAATCTCACTGAAACCTGAATTGAATTCCTTTCTTTATCATGATAGAGGCTGAAAATGTTGATTGTTCTTAGACTTAGCAATTTTTTGTTAGTAAGACTGATTATTTTACAAGTTATAATATGTGACTAATGAAGGTGTGAGCCTAAAAAGAAATTACATAACTGCCATTGAGAAAGGTGGGGGAGTACATTATTTATTTGGAAGAAATGTGTAATGATAGAGTTTCTCTTTATGATATTTGAAAATGTTTATTTCTTTATTTCTTCCAGTTTTGAAATTTTCAAGTTTAGCAAGGATTACAGAAATAAGTAAAACAAAATTTTAAGTAATCTTTCCTAGAAAAGTTCCCAGCTATTTGCATTATAATTTGGTTAATTAAACATGCATGTCTGGTTTTCATACAAGATTCGGAGTTCCATGAGACAAGAAAAAAGATATCCCCAGGCTGGGCATGGTGGCTCACACCTGTAATCCCAGCACTTCCGGAGGCCAAGATGAGCAGCTTGCTTGAACCCAGGAGTTTAAGACCAGCCTGGGCAACATGGCAAAACCCCGTCTCTACCAAAAACACACAAATTTAGCCAGGCATGGTGGTGTGGGCCTGTGTAGGAGGATTACTTGACCCCAGGAAGTTGAGGCTGCGGTGAGCCGTGATTGTGCCACCATACTTCAGCCTGGGCAGTAGAGTGAGACCCCATCTCAAAACAAAACAAAACTATATCTACAGTACTAATCAAATTACAGCCACACAATGAATAATGCTCTGCTTTTCACTACTGGTGTCAATTTCTACCTTGGTTAAAAGAATAACCACCAGAATGTTACTCTCTTAATTAGCTTAAAATCAAGGTATTTTCTGGAGTCTAGAGAAGAAACCTGCTTTGGTCTGCCATTTAAAGACATTGTTCATATAAGCTTGAAAAATGAAAAGTCTGTGCTTTAAAAATAATGATGAGTCTTTTATAGTCTCTCATATCAAGTTAGAGCTCATCCAGGGTATGCACTTTGTTTCTTCATAACTGTGCTTCTGTCCCTTAAGATGTAAGGAAAAGCAAATCCTTTTTACCCAGATGAGCGATTCAGATGAAATTTAGAAAACAAAATGTGGCATTTTCTTTTTAGTTAAACTTCTTTAATTTCAAAACAATGAAAATCATAAATATGTTGCAGTAATACTAAAAGTATAATTCTGGGACCAAAAGGTAAATAGAGAAAATGTATTTTAACCTTTTACTAAAGTTATTAATACACATGAAGAAATGTGCAAAAATCGGAAGTATTTGCTCATAAGTGAGTAAACTTGTATAATTAGCACCCAACTCAGGGCACAGAATGTTACCAACAGCCCAGAAGTGTCCCCTTCCGATCACTAACTCTTTACCCCAGGGTGACCACTGTCCTGACTTCCAACACCACAGGTTATAGTTTTTGCCAGTTTTAGAACTTCGTGAATAGAATCACACACCGTTT